>NC_092815.1:235654056-235957884 GCF_023375885.2 Dermacentor andersoni
TTTGAAGTTGTGCCCCATACCAGTCCGCAGTAATTTAGCTGAGCATAAAACAGCGCGTTATAGCTCCAGAGTTTCAACTTCGGTGGCGAAGTGTAGCAGAGCCTCAAGAGTACTCCTGATATTTTGGCACGATTCCTTAATACGTGCTGTACGTGCGGATTCCATGATAAGCGCTGATTAAATGTTACACTTAGTGTTTTTGCTTCAGAAACTACTTCAATGAGATTATTGCCAATATGAATGTTAAAGTTGTAAATAATTGTTTTTTTTTATATGGCGTAAATAGCACAGCTTTGGTTTTTGCGCTGTTTAACTGCAGGGCATTTTTACTGCTCCATTCATATTATTTTTCGAGTGTCGTGTTAGCAAGAAGGGAGAGTTCAGTGGGATTCTCAGATTGTACAAAAATGCTCGTGTCATCCGCATAAACGATAAGTTAAGATTGGCTAGTTATATTCAATAGATTATTAATATACAAGTTGAAATGCTGCGGTCCCAATATACTTCCCTGGGGAACGCCGGCATTCAAATCCATAAAAGGGGGAATACTGTCCTTTATAACGACACACTGTTTTCTGTTAGCAAGGTAGGATTTTAAGAATTCCAAAGCAGTGCCACAGAAACCATAATATTCTAATTTTGTTATTAACGTTTGGTGATTTAAGCTGTCGAACGCTTTTCTAAAATAGATGAAAATGCCCATTAGTAACTTCTTACCCACAAATGATTTAAGAATGACTTCCTTCTGTGTCAATAGGGCTAAGTCGGTCGACATAGTCTTTCGGAAGCAGAACTGTACGGGTGATATTAATGAATACTTATTACCGAATGAGTCTAGCCTGAGCAATACTATCGTCTCACGCGGCTTCGAGGGAACGGGGAGCATAGATATGGGGCGATAGTTGGAAAATTAGTTTTTGTCGCCTGATTTATAAATAATGATCCCTTTAGCACGCTTCATACTGTCCGGAAATTCACTCGAGGACAAGCATTAGTTATATTTGTGATTAAGTGCAGGCAAAATGCAGTCTAAGTCAAACTCGATCGCTGTAATTAGAAAACCATCAATATATCTTGCGTTGCTATTGCGTAATGCTGCAAAGTTAGAGCGTATTTCGTTCTCAGATATAGGGAAAAAATGCACCGTGTTCGTTAGGATTAGTCAAGCAGGTCCTCACACGTTCATCATGACTGCTTTTTACCAAGTTAACAAAATAGGAGTTAAGTACATCTACGAGTTGCTGGCCTTCGAGAATTTCGCTGTTTTGTATAATTTGAATATCATCAATTCTCGATTGATTGCGGTTGATGATAATATTTAGAGCCCGCCATAGCTCGTCGGGGCGGTTTCTGTCTGCACTGTCAAATAAATTGTTCAAATAAGCCTGTTTCGCATATCGAAGAAAACGTGTCACAAAGTTTCAGTATTCCTAAAAGTTAGCGAAATCTTCTCGCTTTCTATGTTTGAGGAATAGCGCATACTTAGACGTCTTCCTACGGATCATAGCAAGAGGCGCTAATCCAAGGTTTTCGTATTTTGTTATTTTGTCGAACTTTTAAATCTACAACAACCCTGGTAAACGCGTTTGAAAATGTCAGTGAAAATATCATGCGCCTCATTTGCTTTGTGAGATTCGAACACGGCGTTCCAATTAGTTACAGAAATTTGATTGCTCAAATTATTGAGCGAACTAGGAGTTATGTCCTCGATAGAGTAAGTTTTTGAGACAGCTTTCCTTCGAATTTGAGTATTAGCCCGTTTCACATGGTACGAATTTGACTGCGTTTTCGCACTTGCGAATTCCAAGTTGTGTCAATAGGGCCGTCGGACCCTTCGTGCGTGCGATTTTTCGACGTTCGGAGCGCTGAACTTCTCTGCGAAAGCACACATGTGGCAAGAACGGGCAGCCAATCACAACGGAGATCATAAAAACGTCACTGCGGCCTTCCTACTTAATTTTTCTTTTGATAAAGTAACGCACTCAAATACAAAGAACCTTGACGAAAGCAGTTCCTAAGTTGCTTTACTTTGTTTTTACCGAAGCAGACTGACGCCAAGAATAATTCAGTCCTCCGCTAGGTGCTCGCAAATGCGGAAACCGTAGCAGGGATTGTAAAGTCGCACCACGTGGACCGGGCTTAAGGCGAGCAACTGTGCGTGCGGCGACAGGCACACGCGCCCACACGCACGCACATGAGCACGCACGCAGACACACTGAGAGCAGCAAATCCTGCACCTTGGCAGCACGTGCTTAGTGATCATCTTACGTAAAGAAGGTGAAGTGATTAAGCCCTGTTTATGCTCTCGCACTTGCAGATAAAATCAATGCATCGATCGAAATGTTCGGCATAAAGAAATCTCCTAATGGTTTGTTTAACTATACGATAAACATGTCGTGTGTAGAGCTTGCATATGCTATATTTTTTTGTGGCACGGGACCAGCGATCCCGAGTACTGTGGCGTGCTCTATTCACTGCCTGGGTGGCCTCTTGGCGGACCACCAATGTGAGCTAGAAAACGGCTGAATTTAGCGGAATGTTTTACCGGGTATCTAGCGGCCGGTGGCATCTACCCTTTCACTGTACATACCTACGGCCTACATATCTACCGTAAATGTATCCAGTAAGCGGTAAATAATACTTCATATTAAAAAGTTCTCCCTCGCCAGAACACAATTTGTTATCAGGTGGTACAAGATGTGCTACACATGGCAGTACGTTGTATTGCATGTCTTATATTTTATATCCTCTGTACTTTACTTATCTAAGCCTACTGATGATATTTTTTACATTTACCGCGACTGTCCTATTTACGGTTGTTCACGTACGGGTATTAATGCATCAGCCGATAAACTGCGGTTTCTACTGTCATTTCTAGAATCCGCCTATCATTGTTCAGAACAGTATTCTGTGCAACGTTGTGAATGTAGCTTCGCGATTTATTATTTAGATGCACTTGGTGTAACCATCTTCCTGCATTGATGGCATTTGATGTTGGCAGTATATCTGAATAAAAATAAATAACTAATAAACCTACCATTCGTAGGGTTACAGAGCTGGTCGAAATGGAGATCGGAAATCGAAAGGAAACACGGGAGGCACTAGTGAGCAAACCGTGCGAGAAATAGGCTATTGTACGCCACGACGCCAGGGTTACAGATGAGCCTTTAAAACATGGTAATTCTATTAGTCAGTCTTACACCTTCACCACACACAGCAACCAATTCGAAGCTGCAGCGAATGCCTTTGAAAACTCCCCCCGCAGTTGTGCCGCACCTTCACGGCGTAGAGCTTGGACAGCTGTGGCCGTAGGAGCTCTCGCAGACCGTCGCCGGCGCCGCTCAGCGTACAGGAGGCCACACACAGCAGCGTAAGCAGCGTCAGGCGCAAGCCCAGCAACAACGCCGAAGCCTGCGCACACAACGCATCGGCAATAAAGGCCAACAGACGTATTAAAGCTATAGTTGCGGTGGCATACAATTGACTTGATGTTAGCAGAGTTCCATCTGTATAAGAAATTTCTTCATTGCAGTAGTTGCCGTAGAAGGCTTCTTTCCTAGACGGTGCATTATTTTCTAACAAAGTAATCTTATAGGTGATCTTTACATTAAAAATTATTGTCGCGTCACACACGCGCAAGAGCCAACGCGCGAAGCGACGCGGAAGTGGCGAGCACCTGCGACTTCCATTCACTGCCTGGCCAGCGTATCCTTCAAAGGCGAACCGCGGTCGCTGTTTGGCGGTCGGACTTCCACCACCAGAGGGCGCGTGCTCTCGCGCGACCGAGTTGCGGGACGCACAAACAGGGGCTAACTTGGACCAAGACTCCCAAATCCCAACTCATGAGCTTGTCATTTTACCTCCGCATGAATTCCGCTAGCCTGAGAATGCAATTATTGCCGCAGAAACGGGAGCCGAGCTGTATTTCAGCTGGGGCCCGAACCCTCTGGCGTTTATCTCGCAACCAAGCAGAACGCACAACGCGAAGCTCTGTCGTGGGCAGCACGAAAGCAGTGTTGCCAACTCGGACAACGCGGCGTAGCCCAAAGCTAAAGAAACTGTAGCCCAAATGTAGCCAAACACAAAAAGAAGAGCAAAACAAATCTGTAGCCAAATATAGCCATTGTTAATTTAAGATTTATCTGTATATACATTTTCAAATTCCACTACGGTAATCCCTTCTTGTGCAACACGTCGTAAAAATGGCCGTGATGCCGTGACGGTCGACCCTTGACAACTACAAAAGCTAAACATCTCGAAGGGGCAGCGCAACATGACGTAGACAGAACGCACAAACACACAGGACAGCGCTGATCTCACAACTAACTTCATTTGAAGGCATACACAAACTTATGTACACAACCCATAGCCACGTGCAATCCCATCGACATCGATGGCGTCATTATCAGTGCGCAGGCAAAAAACACAAAACCCTGAAAGATAATACTACACTATGAGGCGGCTTAAAAGTTCAAATTCACTGTCATGCACATTTAACGATGGCATGCTCACACAACGCGACCATATTTTTCTTCATCTCATCATCATCATCGGTCTGGTTACGCCCACTGCAGGGCAAAGGCCTCTCCCATACTTCTCCAACTACCCCGGTCATGTACTAATTATGGATATGTTGTCCCTGCAAACTTCTTAATGTCATCCGCCCACCTAACTTTCTGCGGCCCCCTGCTACGCTTCCCTTCCCTTGGAATCCAGTCCGTAACCCTTAATGACCATCGGTTATCTTCCCTCCTCATTACATGTCCTGCCCATGCCCATTTCTTTTTCTTGATTTCAACTAAGATGTCATTAACTCGTGTTTACTCCCTCATTAAATCTGCTCTTTTCTTATCCCTTAACGTTACACCCATCATTCTTCTTTCCATAGCTCGTTGCGTCGTCCTCAATTTAGGCAGAACCCTTTTCGTAAGACATAGCTGTTATGTACTTTTCTATTGAGGGATAGTAGCAACCTGCTGTTCATGATTTGAGAATGCCTGCCAAACGCACCCCAGCCCATTCTTATTCTTCTGATTATTTCAATCTCATGATCCAGATCCGTAGTCACTACCTGCCCTAAGTAGATGTATTCCCTTACCACTGCCAGTGCCTCGCTACCTATCGTAAACTGCTGTTCTATTCCGAGACTGTTAAACATTACTTTAGTTTTCTGCAGATTAATTTTTAGACCTACCCTTCGGCTTTGCCTCTCCAGGTCAGTGGGCGTGCATTGCAATTGGTCCCCTGAGTTACTAAACAAGGCAATATCATCAGTGAATCGCAAGTTACTAAGGTATTCTCCATTAACTTTTAACCCCAATTCTTCCAAATCCAGGTCCCTGAATACCTCCTGTAAACACGCTGTGAATAGCATTGGAGAGTTCGTATCTCCCTGCCTGACGCCTTTCTTCATTGGGATTTTGTTGCTTTCTTTATGGGGCACTACGGTAGCTGTGGAGCCGCTATAGATATCTTTCAGTATATTATAAAGGAGGTTTATTGGGGTTCGTAGCGACCGCCGGTTCTACGATGCACCGAGCACAGTCCCCGAGCTCGAGCCTCTGCTGCGCGCTTGATGATGCCGATGCTGCTGACTGCGCGCACGTCCCTCACCTTCCTTACAATGGCCGCGCGGAAATAAAGGAGCCATCCTGGCGACTTAGTTTTCTGGAAGGATGGTAGAATTGTGATACGGCTTGAGACGCTGAACGTGAACGACTTCGCGGTTACGACGTCGCATGTCGGACGGTGGCGTTAGCGGCTCAACCAGATAATTAACGGGTGATGTTCTCTCGAGAACGCGGTATGGACCGTCATACTTCGGAAGGAGTTTTGAAGCGAGCCCAGGCGTGCGGTGTGGCACTAACAACCAGGCGAGAGCGCCCGGGAGAAAAGTGGGAGTCGAGTTCTGGGCATCGTGAACGGCTTTTTGGCGGTTCTGGTCGTCCGAGGTGAATCGGCGGGCAAGCTGGCGACATTCCTCTGCTTGTCTGGCGGCTTCCGAGATCGGCAGGCATTCAGATGGGTCCGGCCGGTAGGGCAGAATGGTGTCGATGGTGTGCGAAGTATGACGGCCGTAAAGAAGGTAAAAGGGTGAGAATCCGGTAGTGGCCTGAGTCGCGGTGATGTAGGCGTAGGTGACAAACGGAAGAACTAGGTCCCAATTAGAGTGATCAGGTGAGACATACATGGCGAGCATGTCACCAAGAGTTCGATTAAAGCGTTCCGTGGTACCGTTAGTCTGTGGATGATAAGCAGTGCATTTACGATGAACAATAGCGCATTCAGCAAGCAGTTGTTCGATGACTTCAGATAAGAAGGCGCGGCCTCGATCGCCTAAAAGTTCGCGTGGACCTCCATGACGAAGGAGAAAACGACGAAGTAGGAAATTGGCGACCTCCTGCGCTGTAGCATTTGGTAGAGCAGCAGTCTCCGAATAACGGGTTAAGTGGTCTACCGCAACGATTATCCACCTGTTACCGGCAGGAGTCAACGGAAGCGGCCCGTAGAGATCTATGCCCACGCGATCAAAGGGTCGGGATGGGCATTGTAAAGGCTGGAGTTCACCGGCGGAGTTGTGCGGTGGCGCTTTCCGGCGTTGGCACTCATGACAAGAGCGGACGAACTTTCGAACGAAATTATACATTCCCCGCCAGTAATAGCGGTGGCGAAGTCTTTCGTAGGTCTTGAAGACTCCCGCATGGCCACACTGAGGGTCGACGTGGAACGAGGAGCAGAGCTCTGCTCGCAAGATTCTCGGAATGACGAGTAACCAGGTGCGTCCCTCTGGGGCATAGTTGCGTCGATACAGTAGCTGGTCGCGAATCGCAAAATGAGGCACTTGGCGCCGAAGCGTACGTGACGCTGGAACTTTGGACGTATCCGAGAGAAGGTCGAGCAGAGATGCAGTCCAGGGATCATTACGCTGTGCAGCAGCGATAGTGTCAACGTCCAGAGAGGATAATGTGCATTCGCAGGGGGAGTCGTCACTGGCCTTCGGGGGAAGCGGTGATCGGGATAGCGCGTCAGCGTCGGAGTGCTTTCGCCCGGAACGGTACACCACGCGGATGTCGTATTCTTGGATCCGTAATGCCCAGCGGGCAAGGCGGCCCGATGGATCTTTGAGCGTCGAGAGCCAACATAGTGCGTGGTGGTCGGTCACTACGTCAAAAGATCGGCCGTATAAATATGGGCGAAACTTCCCAAGCGCCCGCACAATGGCCAAACACTCCTTTTCTGTAACGCTGTAATTGGTCTCCGCCTTGGTTAACGTGCGACTCGCGTATGCGACGACGTATTCTGGGTGGCCAGGTTGACGCTGTGCCAACACAGCGCCAAGGCCTACACCGCTTGCATTGGTATGGATTTCGGTTGGCGCTTGTGGGTCAAAATGGCGAAAAATGGGTGGCGTCGTGAGAAGACGGCGCAAGGTTGTGAAGGCGTCGTCACACTCTGGAGACCATGATGAGAGATCTCTAGCGCCGCCAAGGACCTGCGTGAGAGGCGATATAATTGACGCAAAGTTTCGTATGAATCGCCGGAAGTAAGAGCAGAGGCCGATAAAACTGCGTAGCTCTTTCATAGTAGTAGGTTTTGGGAACGCAGTAACAGCACGTAGCTTCTCGGGATCCGGGCGAATGCCCTCCTTTGACACGACATGGCCTAAAATTGTTAGCTGACGAACAGCAAATCTACACTTCTTCAAGTTAAGTTGCAACCCGGCGTTGGTCAAGCAAGTGAGTACGTGCGACCGCCGGTTCTACGATGCACCGAGCACGGTCCCCGAGCTCGAGCCTCTGCTGCGCGCTTGATGCTGCCGATGCTGCTGACTGCGCGCACGTTCCTCATCTTCCTTACAATATTTATATACGGCTCGTCTACACCCTGATTCCGTAATGCCTCCATGACTGCTGAGGTTTCGACTGAATCAAACGCTTTCTCGTAATCAATGAAAGCTATATATAAGGGTTGGTTATATTCCGCACATTTCCCTATCACCTGATTGATAGTTTGAATATGGTCTATGGTTGAGTAGCCTTTACGGAATCCTGCCTGGTCCTTTGGTTGACAGAAGTCTAAGGTATTCCTGATTCTATTTGCGGTTACCTTAGTAAATGCTTTGTAGACAGCGGACAGTAAGCTGATCGGTCTATCATTTTTCAAGTCTTTGGCGTCCCCTTTCTTATAGATTAGGATTATGTTAGCGTTCTTATAATATTCCGGTACACTCGAAGTCATGAGGCATTGCGTATAGAGGGTGGCCAGTTTTTCCAGAACAATCTGCCCACCATCCTTTAACAACTCTGCTGTTACCTGAGCCTCCCCAGCTGACTTCCCCCTTTGTATAGCTCCCAAGGCTTTCTTTACTTCTTCCGGCGTTACTTATGGGATTTCAAATTCCTCTAGGCTGTTCTCTCTTCCATTGTCGTCGTGGGTGCCACTGGTACTGTACAAATCTCTATAGAACTCCTCAGCCACTTGAGTTATCTCATTCATATTGCCGGCTTTGTCTCTTAACGCATACGTCCGATTCCTGCCTATTCCTAGTTTCTTCTTCACTGCTTTTAGGCTTCCTCAGTTCCTGAGAGCATGTTCGATTCTATCCATATTATACTTCCTTATGTCAGCTGTCTTACACTTGTTGATTTACTTCGAAAGTTCTGCTAGTTCTATTCTAGCTGTAGGGTTGGAGGCTTTCATACATTGGCGTTTCTTGATCAGATCTTTCGTCTCCTGCGATAGCTTACTGGTATGCTGTCTAACGGAGTTACCACCTACATCTATTGCACGCTCCTTAATGATGCCCATAAGATTGTTGTTCATTGCTTCAACACTAAGGTCCTCTTCCTGAGTTAAAACCGAATACCTGTTCTGTAGCTTGATCCGGAATTCCTCTAGTTTCCCTCTTACCGCTAACTCATTGATTGGCTTCTTATGTACCAGTTTCTCCCGTTCCCTCCTCAAGTCTAGGCTAATTCGAGTTCTTACAATCCTATGGTCACTGCAGCGCACCTTGCCGAGCACGTCCACGTCTTGTATGATGCCAGGGTTAGCGCAGAGTATCAAGTCTATTTCATTTCTAGACTCACCATTCGGGCTCCTCCACGTCCACTTTCGGCTATTCCGCTTGCGGAAGAAGGCATTCATTATCCGCATAATATTCTGTTCTGCAAAGTCTACTAATAGCTCTCCCCTGCTATTCCTAGTGCCTATGCGATATTCCCCCACTGCCTTGTCTCCAGCCCGCTTCTTGCCTACCTTGGCATTGAAGTCGCCCATCAGTATAGTGTATTTTGTTTTCACTCTACCCATCGTCGATTCCACGTCTTCATAGAAGCTTCCGACTTCCTCATCATGATGACTGGATGTAGGGGCGTAGACCTTTACGACCTTCAATTCGTACCTCTTATTAAGTTTCACAACAAGACCTGCCACACTCTCGTTAATGCTATAGAATTCCTGTATGTTACCAGCTATATCCTTATTGATCAGGAATCCCACTCCTCGTTCTTGTCACTCCGCTAAGCCCCGGTAGCACAGGACGTGCCCGCTTTTTAGCATTGTAGATGCTTCTTTCGTCTTCCTAACTTCACTGAGCCCTATTATATCCCATTGCTAGATTCGCCTCACTAGATAACGTTCTAACGTTGAACGTTGCCAGGTTCAGATTCCAATGGCGGCCTATCCGGAGCCAGGGATTCTTAGCACCCTCTGCTGCGTCACAGGTCTGACCGCCGTCGTGGTCAGTTGCTTCGCGGTTGCTGGGGACTGATGGCCGGGTTTTGATTGTTGTATTCATATAGGAGGCTGTGGCCAAGTACTGCACCAGGGCGGTCAATCCTGCTCTGGTGAGAGAGTGTGTTACCGGTTCTGGTCACCGGGATCAGGCCGCACTCCAGGCCTGTTTATGCAATTTTATCAACACGCGGTTTTCTCCGGTAGAAAATTGCGCGGCACCGGGATTCGAACCATGGTCCTCTTGCACGCGAGGCGGATACTCTACCTCTTCGCCACCGCAGGAGTTGCACGCCTCATCTAACCTACAGTGGTGCCTTCTTCAATCAGTCAATATCAACCAATCTGAGCTCGGTTAAACCGCACCGATGGCACTCAACTGGAGAAACCTGGTAGTTTATGACCTGCACATGTGGGGCCATAAATAATAAAGAAGAAAAAAATTTACAAGTGTTTGAAGAATATTTTTTTGAGAGGGTCCCCGTGCGGACAGTCGTGGCGAAGATATGCAATTCCCTGATATAGTGATAAACTAGAAGAAAAGAGATTAAAAAAGGGAAAAAAAGAAAACAAAAAAGGGGAAGAGAACAGCGGATTTGAACTCGTGACCCTTGGACGTTGCCCGGAGAGATAGCTCAGTCGGTTGGTCCGTCAGGCCATAGGTTACATTGAAGCGGCGTAGCTCCTGTCCAGAGCTACGCCGCTTACGTGGAAAGACTTACGTGGAAAGAGACTGATGTTGTCCGCGATGGTCAATTTTTGCGGTTGTAAGGCATACTTTTTCGGACAAAATGGCCGCCCGTCGATGAAAGGGAACTCGAGTGGCTCTAGAGTCTAGGAAAAGCTTAAGCAGGTGCGAGGCGAGCGCGGCACGCTTAGCGTGGGAAGCTCGTCCGAGTAACTATCCGAAGGAGTGCTGCTCACGAGAGCGAAATAGCTTTGTCTGGTTATCATAACCCCAATATGACTACTTTCGAGAAGAGAACGACCCAGGGGGCTGTTAATCTTCTATATCTGATAATATGATAATCTAATCTGATAATCTGCTATATATATATATATATATATATATATATATATATATATATATATATATATATATATATATATATATATATATTCTAATTTATGGGATCGAATGCGAGCGCTGTTCATTTGTTTCTGCGTGTAGTAGTTAAGAGAACGAGTTTAAGGGTGGAGAAGAAAAAGAAAAGAAAAGGAAAATAACTCAAGCATAAGTGCAGCGCCGTGGCACCCGCGGTAGAGAAACAGAAGGAGATATAAACGTGCGTGGCCATGCTACGCACGCGAAAAGCTGCCAAGTAGGTAGGACTCAATAATCTCCCTCGTGGTCTGATTTCTATGCGCGGAAACTATTGTGGTGTTTTTTATACAGTGGAGTGCAACCATGCTCAGAGCAATGCCGCGCTACATGTGAGTAGGCATTACCCGTTAGCGAGTGCCTATGCTCAGACAATCTAACGTTCAGGCAACAACCAGGTTGGCTGATATAGACGTGACCACAGGAAAATGGAAGCTCGTAAACAACTCCCATTCTGCAGTGCACAAACGGGGAAGTATGCTTAACAGTACAGCCTTTCCCAGCATGAGTGCAGGCAGCCTGGGCCTAGAAATCCGCGCATATAAATCAGACCACGAGGGAGATTATTGAGGCCTACTATACTAGGAAAAAAAGGTCGCGTTGTGTAAGCATGCCATCGTTAAATTTGCGTGGCTGTGAATTTGAATTTTTAAGCCGCCTCATAGTGTAGCATTAGATTACAGGGTTTCGCGTTTTTTTTGCCTGCGCACTGATAATGACACCATCGATGGGAGAGCACGTGGCTATGGGTTGTGTACATAAGTTTCTGTATGCCTTCAAATAAAGTTAGTTGTGAGATCAGCGCTGTCCTGTGCGTTTCTGCCTTCTGCTTTCGTCATATTGCGCTGCCCCTTCAAGATGTTCAACCAGTACCAACTCGCCCAAATTTCGATCCTTCTACAACAGCTACACGATGCTTGTACACAGAACACTTTCTTGTTGGCCCCGGAAACTCAAGTTCCAGCGAATCGCTGCTGAGGGAGAACCTATCGAAATGAATGTCGAATGGAAACACGAACAAAAAACTTGGAGGACGCTTGGAGGACAACTGGTCAGAAAGTGTTGTGGGACGTTGATGGAAATGAACTGATTATAATTTATGGCGATAGAAACAGACACGCTGTTCGGGATTGAAGTAGGGATTATAATTATAAATTGGCAAAGCAAATCTCAAAGGCCAGTAAGTGGCGAGGCCTGGCAACGAAATTTTGGTACTTCGGATGTAGTCTATTAGATTACTGTAAGTAAGTCAGCTGTTATTAAGTACAACATAAATATTGCTTAAAATTGCAGTTGCTATAATATCAGACACTTATTCTATGCATCGGAAATCAAAAGCGCACGCATGGCTACGGCAACACGCTGAACTGCGTATCACGCGTAATATCGTCGTTTCGTTTTCAATACGATTGGTTTCGCTTTGACTGTTTAATACTAAAGCAGTTGGGCAGGAAACGATGAAAACACGTAGCTATTACCGCAAAAGTACTTAACACTTCGGAAAACATGAATCGCAGGAACGTCGAAAAGTTAGACAAAATACCTTGTCCCAATTACGGCCGCACTTGTCATCTGCCTCCCACTAATGCCGGCGTATAATCACTATCGCGCTCACCTACCACCGCTGTCAACAATCTGCCAGTGAAAGACTACATCCTCACTGCAGATAAAAAAATTCTGATAAAAAAAATGTTCCACGGCGTTTTCCGCGTTACCATTTCTTGATTACACACTCTGACCAATAAACTTTCCATTGCATTAAAAAATAGGTGCCATGAAAATTGGGTCTCAGCTCTTTAATATTTACATTTAAGAGTAGAATGTGATAGCATTCAAAGATCCCTGACTGCTTCTCACGCTTCCCGGCAACTGCAGCGTATGCAACCATAATGTTTACCTGCAAACGCTGGGGGCGAACAATATGCATGAAAGTGAGCTTTCTGGTTCTTTTTTTTTTCATTCCACTCGCATGGCAGGCGTCGCCGCTGCTGTGGAGGCGAGTGCTATCTGGACGGTGTTGCATGGAACCGAGCGGGGCGCGCCACTTCTAGTTGGCAGTAACCGCTTGTGCTCGTTTTTTTTTTTTTTTTTCCTGTGTCCCCTGCCCTGCTTCGCGCTGCACCACTCAGTCTCATAGAGAACCAACTAGCCTAAACCATCGCCCCCCTACTAAGATGTCGAACGGCAGCTGGAAAAGGGGTTTGTGTTCGAGGTTCTGCGTAACAAACATGTTTTCTCGTATATTCAATTACAATTCGACGCTACCATGTCTGTAGATTGAGTGTATACTTTACGAATTTTCTGACGCGTTTTACTTTGCGAAGATCAATTACTTCAGTAATGCATATGCGCCAGCCGAACGGCCTACGTGGTTCCGGGTCATTTTTTCACACGGCGACGGCGTCGACGCCGGATTTTCTTCAACACGGGGCCCTTAACGCCTGTCGCGTTACAGTTCATTTCACACGCAAAGGAAAACGGCAGTAAAAAGCTTACCGCGAGAAACGCGGACCAGGTCGAAAACTGTGCCTAGCGCGATACTTCAACCAGACGCCTTCGCCTTGGACACACTGGAGCGTGTCATCCACCCATGCTTCCCTTCTTTCATGTCGGCGCCAAGATCGCCCAACCATATTGCTCTCTGTTTCTCAGCATAGCCATATTAGTACAGTGCACTGGGAAACACCCTCCGCTCCCAGGCTCATCCCTATGCCCGGTGATTGGGTGTCGGGATAAGACGAAGATGAGACAACATTGCTGGAGTAAATGTTAGCAAAGTGAAGCGCGGTGTAAATTGAAGTTCGTCAAGGATAAAATCATCGGCTCAAAGAGTGATGCACTGAGGGGGAGTAGGGGGGGGGGGCGCATTTCGCGCGCACACGCACAGCCGCGCTGCTGGCTCAGCCGGCTAAAACATAGCCTTCAAGATTTGTTTCTCCTCTATGAGAGTCACCTCTGGAGCGTGGATTAAGGTGCCACTCATAGCCCAAACAAAGCCAAGTCGCAGATTTTCAGTAGCCCAAATATAGCCACGTAGCCTGCTGGAGCCATCGTCGTTTGCTTGTAGCGCTGGCAAACATTACAGCTGGCGACATACTATTTCGCTGTTTTCCAGAGCTTAGGCCAGAAATATATGTGGCGAAGTCGGTGTAGTGTGCGTGCGAATCCAAGGTACCCGGACGTGATATTGTCATTCAGGGAACGAAGGACAGAAGGCCACATGCTTTCGGGCCCAACTAGAAGCAATGGAGGACCATCAGCCGAGTAATTTTTTGTACAGCAAACCATCACGAGAAGTGCATGGTGTTGTACGGATTTCAAGGTAGGGCCGCAACGTTGCTCACTCTCGAAGGTACTCAGGTCTAGAAAGTCGGTAGAGATGAAAAATAGTTAGTCATCGAGGTCATCATCGTCAGCTTTAGTGTGCGGCGAAGGGAGACGGGATAGGAAGCCAGCATCCGTGTCACATTGCGCGCTCTTGTAGTTAACGGAAAATCTGTACTCTTGAAGGCGCAAAGCCCAGCGGGCCAACACGCGAGACGGGTCACGCAGCCCAACGAGCCAACAGAGTGAATAATGGTCAGTCACTATAGTGAATGCGTGGCCGTGCAGATACGGACGGAACTTCTCAATGGCGAAGACTACTGCAGTAACTCGAGTTCAGCAACGGTGTAGTTTTCTCCGCTTTCTAAGTGTCCGACTAGAATAAGCAATGACATGCTGACGGCCACCGCAGCTCTGAACGAGCACTGCGCCAACACCCCCCCCGCTGCCGTCAGTATGCAGCTCAGTTGACGCCTCCGAATCAAAGTGGCGCAGAACTGGTCCAGAAGTCAACAAAAATTTCAGCTGTTGAAACGCCGACTCGCAGTCAGCGTTCCACAAGTAGGGGGTGCCTTTGTGAAGGAGAGACGTGAGGGGAGAGGTAAGCTGTGATAAATTCTTGATAAAGCGCCGGAAATATGAGCAAATGCCCAAAAAACTTCGCAGATCTTTCACCGTGTGTGGCTGTTGGAAGTCGCGAACCACTATCTTTTAAGGGTCTGGTGGTATGCCGTCTTTGTCGACCAGAAAGCCTAGTACGATGGCTTGACGCTCACCGAAATGACATTTCTTCGAGTTTATTTATTCATTTCCTCAAAGGTCTCTGTTGAGACATTACATGAGGGAGTGGGGAGTTAGTGACAAAGGTAGATACTACAAATTACAAAGGGATATTTTCGATGAGTCGCTTGAATGCAAGTGGGTCGATGATAGTGGCAACTTCGGCAGGCAGGCCATTCCAGTCTCGTGTTGTGCGCAGAAAAAATGATTGCTGAAAAGTAACGGTATGGGCTTGTGGGGGATATACTGTATTAGAGTGACTGGTGCGGGCAATGCGATGTGCTCTTTTTATGTACGGGTTGTCAAAAGGCAAGGAATGAAAGAATTTATGAAAAAGCTTAAGACGGGCTATTCTACGGCGTGAGGCTAGAGAGGGTAGGTTTATTTGGGCTTTTAGTGCCGAGATACTTGAATTATATGAATAAGTTGACAGGATAAATCGTGTCGCGCGGTTCTGAACCGACTCGAGGGCATTAATAAGGTTATTGTGGTGGGGGTCAAAAATAGCTTCGGCATACTCAAGCTTGGGCCGCACAAAGGTTAGAAAAGCAAGTTGTTTAATAGAGGGAGGAGCGAGGTAAAGGTTACGGCGTAGATAACCTAGAGTACGATTAGCAGAGTTTATTATGTGGTTAACATGACAGGTCCAAGTTAAGTCACGCGAGATGTACACACCAAGATATTTGAATGAATCCGTTGTTGCAATCTGCGTGTTATTGATGCTATAATTAGGGATATCGTAATTACGACGACGATGAATAGACATTAACACGGTTTTAGCTACATTTAATGACATGAGCCAAGTGGTACACCAGTTTTGTATGAGCGATAGGTCATTTTGTAACGCCAAATGGTCGCTGGGGTTAGTAACTGCTCGGTAAATCACACAATCATCAGCGAAGAGTCGGATATGAGAAGAAATATTACAAGGTAGGTCATTGATGTATATTAAGAAAAGGAGGGGACCAAGAACGGTACCTTGAGGTACGCCTGAAAGCACGGGTGTTAAGGATGAAGACTGTGAGTTAGCGTATACGAATTGCTCACGGTTAGTTAAAAACCCTCGAATCCAGCTTAGAACACAAGGATGAATGTTAAGACGCGATAACTTTATTAAGAGACGACCGTGAGGGACCTTATCGAATGCTTTTTCGAAATCTAAAAATATTGTGTCAGTTGGGATGTTACGATCTAGGTTTAAATGTAAGTCGTGCAAGAAAAGAGCAAGTTGAGTGTCACAGGAATAATTTTTGCGGAAACCATGTTGACTTGGGTGAAAAAAATTGACGGATGTTAGGAAGTTAGCAATATGCGAATATAAAATATGTTCCATTATTTTACAAGACACACTTGTTATGGAAATAGGGCGGTAGTTACTCGGTGATGATCGGCTTCCTTTCTTGAAGACTGGGATGACCTTGCCCACCTGCCAGTCATGTGGAATTGAGGCGCTGTTAAGTGATTCCTGGAATATGAGTGATAAAAATAGGCTACACACATGTTTAGTATTTTTTAGAACTTTGGCATTGATACCGTCTACTGCTGTAGATGACGAGTTCTTCAATGATCCAATTACTTTGACAATGCCGATGGGATCGAATGTGATATTTTGCATGAGCGGATATGCGAAGTATGGTGGATTGGGCAAGCCATCAAGTAATTCATTAGTAAAAACTGAACTAAATGTTATGTTAAGAAGATCCGCAGCCTCAGTCTCGGGGATCGGAAGCCCGGAGTTATTGATAAGTGATATCTCATTCCGCTGATTAGGATTAATAGTTTTCCAAAATCGCTTCGGGTTAGTTTGTAGCATAGCTGGTAAAGTGGTAGAAAGAAACTTGTGTTTAGATTGAGAGGTTAACTTGTCATATTCTTTCTCGACTGCGTAATACTTCTGCCATGTGCAAGAAGAATTAGATCGTTTGGCTGATCGAAACAACCGTTTTTTCTTATTATTTAGTCGTTTGAGGGATACATTAAACCATGGTGATGTTGTTCTTTCTGTTATTGTAATGGTGGGGATGTAAAGACGTATAAGGCGATGCATCTCTGCTTTAAAATAAGTTTAAAATAAGGCCAGTTTGATGGATACAGTCAAGAACGACCGACAGGTGCTAATTGTACTCTTGAAATGTCCGGCCGTAGACAATGACGTCGTCTAAATAGCACATGCAAATTTCCCATTTGAGTCCGCGGAGCGCTGTATCCATAAATCGATCGAATGTCGCTGGAGCATTGCATAAGCCAAAGGGCACAGCGTTGAACTCGAAGAGATCGTCAGGTGTCACGAAAGCTGTCTTCTCCTTGTCTGAGGGGTGCATGGAAATTTGCCAATATCCTGCCCGTAAATCAACAGTAGAGAACGCGGAGTGGAGGCAGTCGACGGCGTAGTCTATTCTTGTTAGGCGGTACACGTCTTTCTTTGTGACGGTGTTTAGGCGGCAATAGTCCACATATAATCTCTATGAGTTGTCTTTCTTCTTGACTAGGATCACAGGAGCAGCCCAGGGGCTACATGATTCTTATATCAATCCTTTCCGTAACATTTCTTCGACCTGCACGGCAATGACTTTTCCCTCTGACGGTGAAACGTGATAAGGCTTCTGACGACTTGGCGTCGCTTGCACTGTACGGATGCGGTGTTGCATACGAGACGCCGGTGGTGTATGGGACGCTCGTTTTTCTTGAGCAAAACCGAACACTGTGCGTAGCGAGCGAGCACACCTTGAAGCAGACACTGCCCACTAGAAGACAGCGGCTTGTTAATGATGCGATTAAAGTCAGCAGAATTATTGGGGTTGGACATTGTATTTCAGCAGTTGACATTTCGACCGTTCCGACGCTGACAATGGTTTGTTCCTCAAAACTTGCCAGTTTAAGCCCTAGCAGCAATGTTATAGATTGGGTTGAAACGTTCACTGTCCACAAACGAGTACAACCATTCGTGGTGACAACGAGGGAGCGAAGGACTGTCACATTTTTCTTGAGCGCGTTGTTATATTCGTGCTCGGCTAAACCACAACAACAAGCCGCACGAGGGCGAGAAGTGTTGACAGGTACAAACATTGCACTTTCAGAGGGCAAACAGACATCTTGCGACACGGAGAGAACGTCCGCGTCATCACTGGTGTTATCTGTCATTGAAGTTCGCGCGTCGCGGCGAACAGAAATCGCGCCAGTGCCACAATCCAAAGTTGTCCCCCACTCACGCAACTCAATTCCTAAAATAATATCATGCGTTGCGCGTGCAAGCACAGTACATTCACTTCGACATGTCTGGTCCCCTATCATAACTGAAGCAGAACAGACGCCAAGTGGTTGTAACATTTGCCCGCCAACTCCACGAACAGTAGCGTTCCTTTTCCAAAGAAACGTAACTTTTTGTCCAAGACGATTTTTGAACGACAGGCTCATAACAGAAAATGCAGCCCCGGTATCAAATAAAGCAAGAACGCTCACATTGTCAACTGAAACATACATTTTGTTTTCAAACAATTTTCACAAGGGGGTCTTGATGAAGATGAATATGTTGCGGCCTCACCGCCGTCTGTCACACCAGCTAGTTTCTCAGCGGCGGCGGTGACAACGAGTGACGACGAGGTGATCCAGAGCACCGTTGTCGTGTCGGTGGTGGTATAAAGCTGCGCACGGAAACGGGGGAGTCACTGCGGTTCGCGCGTCCCTGCTGCAGCTGTTGGGGGCAAAACTGGGATACGGCCAGGGCTCGTCAGTGGGCACGCGGGGTGTATAGGCATTAAACCGTGGAGCATGCTGCTGGCGGCGGTGGCAATACCTAGCAATGTGTCCAGGCACACCACAGCTGTAGCAAATGCGGGAGTCGTGGCTTGTCGCGGGTACCACCATTGGCATGGGTGTCAGGGATAGAAACGAACTCTCAGGCTGATTGTGGGAGGGAAGAGCTTGCGGAACTAATTGTTGTGGTGCATCTAGCCAGCATCCCAGACTTGTCAGTTGAGGTGGTAAGTTGCTGCTCTCCAGACCATCAGCATAGGTTCAGCGAGGCACTCGGTAACTCTGACGTGCCCAGGTGGCCAGTGGCACACGAGAGCGATCGTCAAATGCACTCTGATGGCACACATGAGCATCGTCAACAATTTTAAGGCATTCAAGCTCTTCTTTAACCACTTGCCGAATAACCGAGGAGATGTCGTCATGGGCTGGGACAGACACATTTGCAATAGTAGTGACATTGTCCAAGCCTCCGAAGTTTGGTCCAATCCTCATTTTCAGCACTTCAAACGCCCGGCAGTGTTTCTTCAAATCGGACAACTAAGATCTTCCTTCATTATAAGAAAATTACAAACATCTTCAGCGATTCCTTTAAGCAGATGCCCTACTATGTCTTCGTCTGTCATGGTGGCGCTGACGATTCCGCATAATTTCAAAACAGCCTCTACGTAAGTTGAACAAGTTTCGCCAGGTAACTGAGCTCGTCACGAAAGCGTCTGCTCCGCCTTCTATTCCTTAGATATCGGGTCCCCGAAGCACTCGGTGATTTCTTCTACAAAATTATCACAGCTTGTCAGAACGTTCTCGTGGTTTTCAAACCAGAGGAGCGCGGTTCCAGCGAGAGAAAAAACCACGTTATCGAGCCGTTTCGTAGGGCCCCAGCGGTTGTGGCGACTCACTTTTTGTAGTGCTTCAGCCAGTCGTCGACGTCTTCGGTCGCCTTCCCCGGACAGGTAGGTGGCTCTCGCAGCGGTGTCCAGTAGCCAGCCTGCCTTGCGTGATTGCTGTCTGGTTCGCCGCAGATGGGGTCGTTATTGCCTTCTCCGGAATCTACCATGTCCGCTGCTTGTGGTCGTAAACCGGCCAAGCGTCTTCTCCGTCGGACAGTTGGTAGAGCTTGGTCGTCCAGGATCGTCCAGGATTTGCCGCGCACATCCACCAAAGATGTTACGAAAGATGTTTATTGACAAGGTGAAACGAGGTCCAGGAGGCAAGGCCCAGCCGGCGCGCAGTGCTGCGTCAATATATATATATATATATATATATATATATATATATATATATATATATATATATATATAACCCTACAGCTAACCTCTAACCTCTAACCCTACAGCTAGAACAGAACTCGCGGAACTTTCGAAGTTAATCAACAAGCGTAAGACAGCTGACATAAGGAAGTATGATATGGATAAAATTGAACATGCTCTCAGGAACGGAGGAAGCCTAAAAGCAGTGAAGAAGAAACTAGGAATTGGCAAGAATCAGATGTATGCGTTAAAAGACAAAGCCGGCAATATCATTACTAATATGGATGAGATAGTTCAAGTGGCTGAGAAGTCCTATAGAGATTTATAAAGTACCAGTGGCACCCACGACGATAATGGAAGAGAGAATAGTCTAGAGGAATTCGAAATCCCACAGGTAACACCGGAAGAAGTAAAGAAAGCCTTGGGAACTACTCAAAGGAGGAAGGCAGCTGGGGAGGATCAGGTAACAACAGATTTGTTGAAGGATGGTGGGCAGATTGTTCTAAAAGAAGTGGCCACCCTGTACACACAATGCCTCATGACCTCGAGCGTACCGGAATCTTGGAAAAACGCTAACCTAATCCTAATCCATAAGAAAGGTGACGCCAAAGACTCGAAAAATTATAGACCGATCAGTTTACTGTCCGTTGCCTACAAAGTATTTACTAAGGTAATTGCAAATAGAATCAGGAACACCTTAGACTTCCGTCCCAGGCAGGATTCCGTAAAGGCTACTCAACAATAGACCATATTCACACTATCAATCAGGTGATAGAAAAATGTGCGGAATATAACCAACCTTTATATATAGCTTTCGTTGATTACGAGAAAGCGTTTGATTCAGTCGAAACCTCAGGAGTCATGGAGGCATTGCGGAATCAGGGTGTAGACGAGCCGTATGTAAAAATACTGAAAGGTATCTATAGCGGCTCCACAGCCACCGTAGTCCTCCATAAAGAAAGCAACAAAATCTCAATAAAGAATGGCGTCAGGCAGGGAGATACGGTCTCTCCGATGCTATTCACAGCGTGTTTACAGGAGGTATTCAGAGACCTGGATTGGGAAGAATTGGGGATAAGAGGTAATGGAGAATACCTTAGTAACTTGCGATTCCCTGATGATATTGCCTTGCTTAGTAACTCAGGGGACCAACTGCAATGCATGCTCACTGACCTGGAGAGGCAAAGCCGAAGGGTGGGTCTAAAAATTAATCTGTAGAAAACTAAAGTCATGTTTAACAGTCTCGGAAGGGAACAGCAGTTTACGATAGGTAGTGAGGCACTGGAAGTGGTAAGGGAATACATCTACTTAGGACAGGTAGTGACTGCGGATCCGGATCATGAGACTGAAATGATCAGAAGAATAAGAATGAGCTCGGGTGCGTTTGGCAGGCATTCTCAGATCATGAACAGCAGGTTGCCATTATCCCTCAAGAGAAAAGTTTATAACAGCTGTGTCTTACCAGTACTCACGTACGGGGCAGAAACCTGGAGGCTTACGAAAAGGGTTCTACTTAAATTGAGGACGACGCAACGAGCTTCGGAAAGAAAAATTATAGGTGTAACGTTAAAGGATAAGAAAAGAGCAGATTTGGTGAGGGAACAAACGCGAGTTAATGATATCTTAGTTGAAATCAAGAAAAAGAAATGGGCATGGGCAGGACACGTAATGAGGAGGGAAGATAACCGATGGTCATTAAGAGTTACGGAATGGATTCAAAGGGAAGGGAAGCGTAGCAGAGGGCGGCAGAAAGTTAGGTGGGCGGATGAGATTAAGAAGTTTGCAGGGACAACATGGCGACAATTAGTACATGACCGGGGTAGTTGGAGAAGTACGGGAGAGGCCTTTGCCCTGCAGTGGGCGTAACCAGGCTGATGATGATATGATATATATATATATATATATATATTTATGGCCTGCGGTGTGAACGCAGTTCTCCTAATGAGTTCTCGATATGGCATTTCCAAAGCAAAATGAATACTTTGTTAAATATCATTAGAAACCAAAGCCATTTCGGCGGTTGTCAACAAAAGCAATGGGCAACAATGAGAACGTACAACTTGGCTCGTTTCAGAATGTGCATGGCAAATATTGTGTGTGTGTGTGTGTGTGTCTGTCTGTCTGTCTGTCTGTCTGTCTGTCTGTCTGTCTGTCTGTCTGTCTGTCTGTCTGTCTGTCTGTCTGTGTGTGCGTGTGCGTGTGTCTGTCTGTGCGTGTCTGTCTGTCTGTCTGTCTGTCTGTCTGTCTGTCTGTCTGTCTGTCTGTCTGTCTGTCTGTCTGTCTGTCTGTCTGTCTGTCTGTCTGTGTGTGTGTGTGCGTGCGTGCGTGCGAGTGTGCGTGTTCGTGTGCGTGTGCGTGTGCGTGCGTGTGCGTGCGTGTGCGTGTGCGTGTGTGTGTGTGTGTATATATAAGCGAATAGCGCGGCTCTCGGCACGTTAAATGCCCCAACATTAAAGAGTGTTCGGGCCTCTGGAGCTTTAGACGTTGGGGGGGCCACAGCAGAGGTCTCCGGCCACGCTACACATATACTGTTTAGTGGTTCCGTTCCAGGGCATTGAAACGATGCGCATCATTGCTTTGTTGCAGCGAATAGATTTTTCAAAACGCTCGGCCATTCGTTTAACATTGACAATCGTCGTCGTTCGTTTGTGCACATTCTTATTTTATGCTAAGCATTCATTGCCGAATTCCAGGCACTTTCGGTAGGTACTTACTGCCTCGCCATACTTCGGACTTCCGTAGCAAACCGAGGAAATGCATGGCCGACAGTGGAGTCAAACCTTGGCCTTCGAGCACAGCAACCTGATGCTCTGACAACTAGACCACGATCACTTTCTTCAATTCTCACTTCCCAGGTACATCCCGTACACAAAACAAAGCATACACCTTACAGAGAAAATGATACTAATCAATGTTTACGCATGGTGAGCGTTTCATACTTTGCGTGGGATGATTGAAAACGCTTCAATAGAAGAAGATCATCCAGAGCAGGTAGTCATTCGGGCTGATCTTCTTCTGCTTTATATTGACACGTGTACTTATCTTTATCGGGCGACCACGTTTCGCCGACTAACAAATGTTATCGCACAGCGCAGGACGCGCCTGCATGTAAAAGAAGTTCCTGGAATGTTATCGATGGTTCCGTCCACTACCTTTCAGTGCAACTTGTGTAATCTGACTGCATGTATGCGCGACGTGAATAGTGTAGAACTTTGTGGAAGACACGCGGGTTCCAGCAGTTAATCTGGAACATTCGACGACTGATCTATAAAAGCCGACGAGCTTGACCCGCTGATCAGATTTTCACCGATCGCCGACTGTGTTCGCCGCTATCGCTGTGCTATAAGTGTAGCCTGTCTTGTGGGCGCAGGTTCGCCCAATAAAAGTTACTTTTGTCGTTCACAGTATTGCTACTGTGTTCTTCAACGTCATCACCACGTGACATTTGATGGAGGTGCGTTTTGTTCGTGTACCGGACGCCCCCGACAAGCCGTGATCCAAGCCCTGACAGCAAAGAGAACACCAACGTAGTCCCGGACCATCGAGCAAGCCGCCGTCTTCAACAGCTGCCCCCGGAGCACGGACTTCTACCTGAGAAGACCAAGAAGATTGTAGCCAAGGCAACCCCAATGGCAGCCCCAGCGTCCCTCATCGTGCTGCAGCAGCCCAGGGAACCACCGACGTTCCGCGGTTCCACGTTTGAGGACCCGGAAAGCTGGCTGGAAACGTATGAGAGGGTCGCTACGTTTAACAGCTGGGCAAGCGACGACAAGCTGTGACATGTCTATTTCGCATTGGAGGACGCCACTAGGACGTGGTTCGAGAATCGAGAAGCCACCTTGATGACGTGGGACCTGTTCTGAAGCGGCTTCCTGCCAACATTTACAAGCGTCGTGCTAAAAGAGCGAGCCCAAGCTCTACTGGAGACCAGAGCGCAGTTGACGAATGAGACAATCGCGATCTTCACTGAGGAAATGACCCGTCTGTTCCGCCACGCCGACCCGGAAATGGCCGAGGAGAAGAATGTCCGCCTACTGATGCGTGGTGTAAAGGAGGAACTTTTCGCCGGAATGGTAAGAAGCCCACCGAAGACCGTCGACGAGTTTCTTCGTGAGACGACGAGCATCGAGAAGACACCGGAATTGCGGAACCGGCAATTCGACCGACGCACCAAGCCAACAAGCTACGCTGGAGTTCAATCAATGGCCACCGACGACCTGCGCGAGACCGTCCGGGCAGTCGTACGAGAGGAGCTTCAAAGAATATTTCCTTCATCGCAACCTCAAGTGGCCTCAATCACAGAAATTGTGAAAGAAGAAGTCCAGCGATCGCTTGGAGTTCCCGAGGTACAACCACAATCATCGCAGCCCCAGCCAGAAGCGATGACCTACGCCGCCGTCGCCAGCCGTCAAGGTCCCCCTCCACGACCGCGCCAGGGTCCTGTAACGCCGCAATTCCGTCAACCACTGCCGCCCCCGCCAGCAGCCCACCCGTCGCCCAGCGCAGCTACCCGAGAAAGAGACGTTTGGCGCGCTCCTGACCACCGCCTGCTCTGCTACCACTGCGGGGAAGCCAGCCATGTGTACCGCCGATGCCCATACCGCCACCTGGGATTGCGAGGGTTCGCCGTCAACGCACCGCGCCCTCGGGAAGGTGAATGCCCTCGTGACATCGCCGACCACCTCGCCGCTACTCAGTGGAGCCCTCGACGACCGTCCCGTTCGCCGTCACCAGGCCGCTACCTGTCGCCGCAGCGCCGTCCATACACTGGGCCAGCACAGGGCCGCTCTGCGAGCCCATATCCGGAAAACTAAAAGCAGTAACCGATGGAGGTGCGGTTGCTGTTCGTCAAGCTGACAAAAAACCTCCGCCGCCGCCGAAGACGGCGAAGAGACCATCTCGACGACATATTAACGACACGCCGCCGTCCCGACGAAGTCAAGAAGCCAAGACTACACCGACGAAAGACGACTTGACGACGCGACGTTCCAACTTCAGTTCAACACGACGCAGCCGTGATCCGACGCCAAGACCTAACTGCAACGCCAGACAAAGAACCACCGACCTCGACGTGCTTCTCGACGGCCACGTAGTTACCGCCTTAGTGGACACAGGAGCTGATTGCTCCGTAATAAGTGGACACATCGACGCCCAGTTGAAGAAAGTTAAGACCGCATGGGAAGGCCCTCAATTTCGCACCGCTGGAGAACACCTCATCGCGCCGACTGGAATCTGCACGGCAAGAATAACCATTCATCACCGGACTTACCCTGACACCTTCGTTATCCTCCAACAGTGTTCACAAGACGTCAATCTCGGTATGGACTTCCTGAACCAACACGGCGCAATCATCGACCTGAAGTCGAAGTCAATAATGTTGTCGAAAGATAAAGCGATACTGCCGGAGAGCCCTCGTAGTCACCACGCCTTGAGTGTGCTCGAAGATCAAGTGAGCATCCCGCCTCGCTCCAGCATTGTTATTTCGGTCGGCACCGAAACACCCGCTGACGTAAAAGACGTCATCGAAGGCGACCAATGTCTACTACTAGACCGTGAAAGTTGCGTCGCAAGAGGGATCGCTCGACTGCATGGAGGGAAAACTGAAGTGTTGCTGACAAACTTCAGCCGGGAGTTCAAGCACTTCAACACGGGCACGACGATCGCGTACATCGAGGAAATTCTGGAAACCAGTAATGCGTTTGTCCTCTCGGATTCCGCCGCATCTACCCCGACGACCATGGTTCCCGAACCAGACTACGACATTATTCCAAGTCTCCTCGTGATTAAGCAACAGCAGCTCAGAAGTCTGCTCCGACGATACAAAGGCTGCTTTTCGACGTCATAGAGGATTCGACAAACACCAGTCGCCAAGCATCGCATAATCACTGAGGAGTGCGCTCGACCACTCCGCCAGAGCCCTTACCAAGTTTCGCCGCGAGAACGTGAAGCTATAAGAGAACAAGTCGATGAAATTCTGCGCGACGACATCATCCAGCCGCCGAAAAGCCCGTGGGCATTCCCTGTTGTCCTGGTAAAGAAAAAGGACGGAACCCTACGTTTCTGCGTCGATTATCGTCGTCTGAACAACATCACGAAGAAGGACGTATACCCCCTCCCACGGATAGACAACGCTTCGGATCGGCTCTGCAACGCTAAATGCTTCTCCTCGATGAACCTCAAGTCTGGCTATTGGCAAATAGAAGTCGACGAAAGAGATCGCGAAAAGACTGCCTTCATCACCCCAGACGGCCTCTACGAGTTCAAGGTTATGCCATTCGGACTGTGCTCGGAGCCTGCAACGTTCCAGCGCGTCATGGACACGGTGTTAGCAGGATTGAAGTGGCAGACCTGTCTCGTTTATTTGGATGACGTCGTCGTCTTCGCTGGAAATTTCGACGATCACCTCAGGCAGCTTGCGACAGTACTAGAGGCCATCAAGTCGTCAGGGCTTACTCTGAAGCCGGAAAAATACCGCTTCGCTTACGATGAGCTTCTATTCCTAGGCCACGTAATCAGCAAATCTGGTGTCCGTCCAGACCCGCAAAAGACAGCTGCCATCGCACAGTTCCCGAAACCCATCAATAAGAAGGCAGTGTGTAGATTCCTTGGCATGTGTGCCTACTACAGGCGCTTTGTCAAGAACTTTTCACGCATCACCGAGCCTTTGACACGTCTAACTAAATGTGATGTTGACTTCAAGTGGGAAACGCCGCAGGCCGACGCATTTGAAGAACTCAAACGACGCATGCAGTCGCCGCCGGTACTTGCGCACTTCGACGAGCACGCCGATAAAGAAATCCATACTGACGCCAGTAGCCTAGGCCTCGGTGCCGTCCTAGTCCAGAGAAAAGATGGACATGAACACGTGATAGCTTACGCTAGCCGGTTGTTAAAAGCGGAAGGCAATTATTCTACAACGAAAAAGGAATGCTTCGCCATCGTTTGGGCTACAGCGAAATTTCGGCCTTACCTATATGGCAGGCCATTCAAAGTGGTCAGCGACCATCACGCGTTGTGTTGGTTAGCTAACTTAAAGGACCCTTCAGGACGGATGGCACGGTGGAGCCTCAGACTACAAGAATACGACACCACTGTAACGTACAACTCCGGACGAAAACACTCAGATGCCGATTGCCTATCACGCGCCCCCATTGAACCGCCGCCGCAAGATGACGAGGATAACGAGGCCTTCCATGGAATAATAAGCGCGGAAGACTTCGCCAAACAACAACGAGAGGACCTGGAGCTAAAAGCCCTAGTCGAGTATTTGGAAGGGCACACCGACGTTGTTCGTAGGGCATTTAAGCGTGGATTGTCTTCGTTCACGCTTCAAAACAACCTACTCGTGAAGAACTTCTCACCAGTCCGCGCCAACTACCTTCTTGTTGTTCCGTCGGCGCTGCGTCCAGAAGTACTGCACGCCCTACATGACGATCCGACCACTGGGCACCTCGGTTTCTCCCGGATGCTATCGAGGATACAAGAAAGGTATTACTGGCCGCACCTAACCGCCGATGTCGCCCGTTACGTCAGGACATGCCCAGACTGTCAGTGACGCAAGACACCACCGACAAGGCCAGTGGGATTACTTCAGCCGATCAAGCCTCCTTACCGACCTTTTCAGCAGATCGGGATGGACTTGCTGGGACCGTTTCCAACATCAACTTCCGGAAATAAGTGGATCGTCGTTGCGACGGACTATCTCACCCGCTTCGCTGAAACTAAAGCTCTACCGCAAGGCAGCGCAGCCGAAGTGGCGAAATTTTTTGTCGAGAACATCCTCCTGCGACATGGTGCCCCAGAAGTCCTCATCACCGACACGAGGAACGGCTTTTACAGCAGAGCTCACCCAAGCCATTCTGATACAGCCAGACAATCCACAGGAGGACAACTGCCTACCACCCGCAGACGAATGGTCTCACGGAGCGCCTGAACAAGACCCTCACCGACATGCTAGCAATGTACGTCGACGTCGACCACAAGACGTGGGATGTGGTCCTGCCGTACGTAACATTCGCTTACAACACGGCGGTGCAAGAAACAACACAGATCACGCCATTTAAGCTGGTTTACGGCAGGAACTCGACGACGACGCTCGACGCCATGCTGCCGCACGTCACTGACGAGGAAAATCTTGACGTCGCTACCTATCTCCAGCGCGCCGAAGAAGCCCGACAGCTCGCCCGCCTGCGGATCAAGAACCAGCAGAGGACCGACAGCCGACACTACAACCTCCGTCGACGCTTCGTCGAGTACCAGCCCGGCGACCGTGTTTGGGTATGGACCCCGACACGCCGACGAGGACTCAGCGAGAAACTACTCCGACGCTATTTTGGACCCTACAAGGTCATCCGAAGTATTGGCGCTCTGGACTATGAGGTCGTGCCAGACGGCATTTCGCATTCACAGCGGCGCCGCGCACGATCTGAAGCGGTCCACGTAGTGCACCTTAAACCCTTTTACGGACGCTGACGAACTTCCTTATTTTTGTTGTTTTCTTTGCTACGAGGGCTTTTGTTTATTACTTTGTATGCAGTATCGGGTCGATGCTTTCTAAGAGGGGGGTAATGACACGTGTACTTATCTTTATCGGGCGACCACGTTTCGCCGCCTAACAAATGTTATCGCACAGCGCAGGACGCGCCTGCATCTAAAGGAACTTTCTCGAATGTTATCGATGGTTCCGTCCACTATCCTTCACCGCAACTTGTGTAATCTGATTGCATATATGCGCGACGCGAATAGTGTAGAACTTTGTTGAAGACACGCGGGTCCCAGCGGTTAATCTGGAACATTCGACGACCGATCTATAAAAGCCGACGCGCTTGACCCGCTGATCAGATCGTCGCCGATCGCCGACCGTGTTCGCGGCTATCATTGTGCTTTAAGTGTAGCCTGTCTTGTGGGCACAGGTTCGCCCAATAAAAGTTAGTTTTGTCGTTCATAGTATTGCTACTGTGTTCTTAAACGTCAC
The DNA here is from genome assembly GCF_023375885.2 of Dermacentor andersoni. Taxonomy (NCBI): domain Eukaryota; kingdom Metazoa; phylum Arthropoda; class Arachnida; order Ixodida; family Ixodidae; genus Dermacentor; species Dermacentor andersoni. The sequence goes on from NC_092815.1 coordinate 235,682,972, forward strand.
CACCACGTGACAATATGCATCCCTGATGTATCCGCTACACTTTCGATAAAGTAATCTCGGGCTGGGCGTGCGTTAGAGTCTGCGTGCCACACTGCCATGTGGGTTTTCCAAATGGCATGCATATTTAACAGGATAGACATATCATATGCGATGTTACATTCACTGTAAACAGGCAAAAAACGAGTTACGTAGGGTTTTACAGGGAGCTGTTTCTTTATGGCGTGCTGTAGGATGTCCCAATGAAGCATAACATCCTAACAACCCAAAAAAGATGGAAACACTTTCAGTTTGCGGCATAAGAGACCACTGAACGAATAGGCCCTTTTCCTAAAGCCATGGTTTCAGAGGGAGTGCAGTGGTGTGTAGCTTAAAAAAAATTGTTTTTGCCTTTAGTGCCCACTGAATGCTGGCGAGCTCAGCCCATTTGTTTCTAAGACAGACTCTTTCAATGTTTATATTTTTGCGAGATCAGGCTCATCCGTTCTTGCATACTTCGTTACAACTCCACCTGTGCTGTTACCTACACCAATTTGTTGTATCATCGGGTTGTGTCAGGCGTACTTGCATACGGTATTTGCGTGAAGTAGTGTCGGCATTCATCATAGTAAAAGTGCATTTGTCTTTGCAGTTTTGTTTGCAGACGCTGCGGTCCCACAAAAAAAATATGTGCATTCGATCCAACAATCCAAGTGTTGGAACCTATGTACACCGAAGCTTTCCGTATATGCAGATGCAGTGCTCAAACACGTGTTTGTGTTTGTTCAATGTGAGTGCAAATTGATACCGAACGTTTTCTTCATACTGGTGATGAATGCAATGCAAGTGCAATCAGCGCTATAAGGGTTAAAAGAAGCAAGCTCGCCTTCTGCGCAATTTGTTTGTAGTACCCCAACTCCCCTTGAAGGCGCAGATGCGACCGTCCACGCAGTTTCCAGGCGGCGCAACGCACACGCAACATAAGGCCATCTCCTCTGATGCCCTCTCTCCCGTCTCATCGCGGCTCTCCGGGTCTCCGCTTCGTGGCCCCCTCACCCTCTCTAGCAGTGGCCAACAACCCACATGCGCAGCCCGGTTTCGCCTCTCTGCCTTCCATGGCTGGGGTCGAAGTAGTGCGAGCCATCGCCCCTAGAATGCCCCCCTAGAATGCCCCCCCCCCCCTAGAATGCCCAAGTAGGCGCCTATAGCAATAGAGGGTCTGAAAATTTGGTTGTGGGAATTCATCGTGTTTCTTTTTCTTTTTTCGTTCTTTAACATAGGTAGGACATTAGGCAGTATAATAGCAAGAGCTTGGTGGCGCAACCCACCGCGCCGTTCAAAAGGGGACGCTCATAAAATCCATCCATTTAGCAAGTATGCGGCCTGTAGGGTGGGCAACACAGCAACAAAGAACGTCAAGCGGAAAGTCAGAGAGGCTGAAATAATCTCATGAGTGGCAGCAATGCAAAAGAAACCTGCCATTAGTAGCTACTTAAGAGGAAAAAACGAAATCAGGAAAGAAACAATTTATAATAAGTCAAAGGGAAGCTCATCACTTTTCGAAGCGAGAGCGGAATGCCTTAGAATAAGCACTTATAAAGCGAGATATAAGGAGCAAGAAGAAGCATGGTGCTTGCTGCGATAAAGCTGGGGAAATGATGGAGCACGTTTTATTAGAATGCGAAGATGTCTGCCCAGCGGTCGACTTAGGCGCCACTGGCCTCCTTGTTCAGCGAGAGCAGGGGAAAAGTAAACATGTCCGCAATAGAGATTAGTAAGAGGCAAGTAGAAGATTGGTGGAAGTAGCGAAAAGTAGAGAGTAGAGCTAACTGATGACACCACAATCTATGTTTCTCTCGCTCACCACTGTCTATGTAGAAGCCAAAAATTAGCATGTTGTAAGCTCGCGTCGAACGGCCGGAGTAGTAACCATGTCGTCAGCGCTACACTTTCGTCGTCATCGTTGTCTTGCTGCTGTCGTCACACACATCCTTGAGTCATACACATAGTTGCTCGTCTTACACAGGTACATCGGTCCACCTGGTAATACTTTGCGAGACCCAAAAAGTTGATCGGCAGCCGGCTATCAACGAAATGCTTCGCGTTTTCTTTTTTGTTTTCTTTTTTTTTGTGCGTGTTTGTTATAGCAATTCTGAAATGGTGTGGAAATCACGAGCTCCGCTCTAAAATTCGAAGACGCTCAAAAATCAGTCTGTGGCGAGCCGACCCTTAAGAAGATACGGCAAAAGTATCCCTAAAGTGCTGACTGGGTGAGGTATTCTGGGCCAATAAGCCAGAGTAACGAACGCCACAGTGGGAAAACTCTACTCGGTACAGTCGTTAGCTTCGCGGATTGCATAAATCGGTGGCAGTGTCGGTGATCCCCCTTTTTTTTTGCAATGACGCAATATCGTATCCCGAAAATATTTTGCAAGAAATCCACTTAGGGATGATAATAATGACACTCGGAATTTTGTCTTTCTTGCGTTTCATTTCTTTTAAGACATCTTCCTTCGTGTTCTGTAGCTTTAGATTAGCACCTGCGGTGGCGAGCGTGTAGAGGGCAAACAGCACCCTCTTTTGTAACACGGTGTCAGATCTCAAGATTGTGATTTGCCCTGAAAAACACCTTTGGGGCATCCAGCTGAGTCACTAATCAGCTCTTCGGTAGTTTCTGACTATCGACGTAATTAAAAAATGTCGCTAAGTCTGAGGAAAAGCACATCTGGTATCGAGGCGACTAAAACTCCCTAAATTTAGTGACTTTCTCGGTATGTTACCAGCACTGATCAGTGGCGCTCATATGAGGGAGTTCTTTCCCAATTTACTCCCCATGTACATTCTGAAGCCCCATTTAATTGGACAACAAGCGTATCAGCCGCGTACCTTCTTCATCGAGCGAAGTCCCATGCTGATGGAGATAAGCACCAAAATCCAGCCGACGATCATGGCCAGCAGCAAGCCTACACCGGAATCGCTGTTGCTCTCGCTGGACGAATCCAAGCTTGCCACGTGACGCCTGCGCGGCCATGCGTTGGTATACGTAGTTAGCACCATTTCACCCTGCAGCAGGGTTGCCAACTTTTCAGTTGAAGAAGTTAAGCGTTGTATTAGTAAATTACCGTTCTGCAATATCGAAACAGCCTCTCTTTCTGTGTAAGAACTCTCTGTGACCTCACTGATTTGAAGACCGTCCGCTCGGGCCCAGTGAATTTTTTATCGTGAACTACGTCGTAATCTCAAGGAGCCGGACTGAACCTCGGAAACTTGGAGGAGGGGCGAAAGAAGGGGCGGCTGGTGACCCGGTCACAGCCAGTAGCCGCCGGTCTGCAAGTACAACTTCCTCATAATTCCCTAAGTTCTACTATGTCACAGTTTATAACAAGCAAGGTGCAGTGGTGACCTGGTTAACAGGGCTACCAGTAGAGATAATGGGAACGGTTAGGGTCTACAACAGAAGTGAAACTGCGATGAAAACAAAACAGACTTTGTTTATGATAATGCAACAGAAATCAAAAGAGTAGAGCGTGAAAGCAAGCTCTGAGGCATCATAAACAAAAAATCTGGTTTATTTATTGTTAAATTGGCAGAAAAAATGCAAGTCAGGACATTTGGCCGCCTCGTCGGGGTCGAGTCGGGACTAGGGACATTTACTCAAATGTCGTTGATGTCGAGCTAAGCTCGGGACGATGGGCATTGCCCTGCAGAGTAAAATTAATGACTTACCAATCACTGAATAGCAATGAGCGAACAAGGGAAGGCTGAGCCTGGAGCCGACGTTTTGACAAGGGGACTTGCCTTTGCCGCGTACGAAGACCCGTCGTGGTGACTTAGCGGCTATGGCATCGAGCTGCTATGCACGAGGTCTGGTCACGGCCGTATTGCGACAGGGGTGAAATGCAAAAAGGCCCGTGCATTGCGGTCTCGTTAAGGAACCCCAGATAGTCAATATAAACCCGGAGCCCCCGAATACGGCATGCCTCATAATCATGTCGTGGTTTCGGGACGTACAACCCCAGAGCTTATTAAAATTTTTCAAGAAGGGTAGAGTACCAGTAAGGAAAGTTCAAAGTGAAGGATCAGCTGGGACAAGGAGGGAGGGAGGCAAGTAAACAAAAAATGGGGACAAAACGAAAAATAATATTGTCAAGCACTGTCATCTGGTGAGCTTATAGCTTTCCAGAAACCAGGAAGTAATCACAGATAGGCTTTGCACAGTTGAAAATTGAATTTTGAAAGTGAGTGATTTCACGAGGTTTCTAATTACGGGGACCTGAAAGAGACGCTCCTAATCAGTTTACTCAGATTAGCTATTATTTCAGAAAGCAATTTACGTTAATTTTACGTGGTGAGAGGTTATTTGAATAAAATTTAATTTACACCGCACCTCTGTTCTCTTGCTCTTTTTTAATTTCACGCCGAAACATGGGTTACAGGACGTCAGTGCTATTTCGCGTATTTTCGAAGTATCTTCTCGTATTCGAGCCATTGTGGCACTGTAAATGTTTCCGAGGTTCAGTCTGAAGCTCCTTGAGGCTACGACGTAGTTCACGACAAAAAAAAAAGGAACTGTGCCCTAGCAGGCGCTTTTGAAATAAATGACGTCGCAGCGAGCTCCTCTCACAGCAAGAGAGGCCGTTTCAATATTAAAAAAATTAAATCATGGGGTTTTACGTGCCAAAACCACTTTCTGATTATGAGGCACGCCGTAGTGGAGGACTCCGGAAATTTCGACCACCTGGGGTTCTTTAACGTGCACCTAAATCTAAGTACACGGGTGTTTTCGCATTTCGCCCCCATCGAAATGCGGCCGCCGTGGCCGGGATTCGATCCCGCGACCTCGTGCTCAGCAGCCCAACACCATAGCCACTGAGCAACCACGGCGGGTCCGTTTCAATATTGTAGAAAGGTAATTTACTAATGAAATGCTCAACTTGCTTTCATCTTTAAGAGCAAGACCTGGGAATAGGGAAGCATAGCTGTGAGCACAAACACGCGCCTCGCGGAACTCGCGAAATTCTCAGAGAGATGTCTCGCAACCTGAAATTATAGAATGTGAAACTTCCGTGTCTGGATTCGAACCTGTATTTTTATGTTGGCACATCATAAGCCTCCGTTATTGGTCCAACGCTCATCACAAGGGCCATTCACTTGGAAAAATGCGCCCAGTCTTCCGGATTAAGGCCACCGCAATACGACCATTACGTAGACTTGCGCAATGCTGTTAGATCACACGTTGAGCATGAACGATGTGCATGAGCTCGCAAGCCTCCGGTCGTCGCTTTGATTTGCCGCCGCTCCGGTAATTACCCCGTTGATTACTTGAAGTAGACGTGCTGTCGCTTTTTCCGTGGCCTCTGCCTTAAACGCAATAACGCCATGGTTGAGACTCCTTTTTAGTTTGTCACGGAAAGTTACAGGCTCTCTAATACACGTATCCGTACAGCACACGAAAAGTGCGTGTCCAAGTGCGGCGCAATGTTCACGTCAACCTGAAGCTTAAAAAGAAAAGTCGCAGTTTCACCGGATGGCGAAGCATCGATTGCGAAAGCAAATTAGTGCACAGCTATGCGAAGTAAGGATAGCAGTTTCATCGGCCGTATAAAGTTACAAACATACGCTTACTAACTTCATTAACAAGCGTTGTGTTAGTGCGCAGACGCAAACGTCAACACATCACACTCGATGTGTCGTGTCCGCTGCCGGAGCGGTGATGCAAGCAAAAGACTGACGCCACTCCAATGCAGCCACGAGCCTAAAAAGCCGCGTTGTTAGACAGCCGCTTTTTATCCCTTTTCCTCAATGACGTCACAGCCTGCGCACATAAGTGATGGGTCAGATCAGAGAACCGATAACACTACATCTCCCTTTTTTTTTACAACACATAGAAAACAAATGAACCACAAAACAACCAAACAGTATGAAACATACAAATAGGATGAGTATACAGCACTCAAGTGTAGCCATATCGCTGTGGCGGCCTTATTTCTCGACCATAGCGTGTCATATAAGCACCGGGTCTCCCGTCCTCATATGAGGCAGCAGCCGGCGTTGAAATAAGCGCAGAAGGCTCTGCCGAGGCCTTGTTTTCCTTGGATTGGCCTGCAGCGTCCGTAGTCGCAGGAAAGTCATAGGATGGGTCATGCACGCCGGTTCGCTCGCTGTACCGGACCAAAGCGCGTCTGTTTCTCTCTAGTTCAACCCCGTCGTCTGTCCGCACCCGGTAAGACCGAGGCCGCATGGCTCGACTCAACACTTTTTCTGGAATTTTGCTGTCTTATCCATACCGGGTTTCCCGGGGCGAGCAGAAGTAGCTGCGTTACCGCATGGCGACGGTCGCAGTCGAATTTTTGCTTAATCCGCGCTTTCTTGTCTTTGCATCGGAGGCTCCTGAGACCACTCGTCATTGACGGTACTAGCTTTTTCGAGTGCACGGGAAGCGCAGAGCGCAACCGTCGGCCCATCAATAGCTGGGCTGGGCTTGTACCCAAAGGACCTGGGGAGTCCCTATAAGCTAGGAGGGCCAGGTATGGGTCAACCGCTTTTTCCAACATTTGTTTTACCGTCTGCACTGTACGTTCGGCAGCTCCATTTGACTGCGGGTACCTGGGGCTGGACGTGACGTGATGGAAGCCATAACTAGTCGCAAACAATGCAAATTCTGCAGAAGCGAATTGAGGACCGTTGTCTGTTACGACATGCTCTGGAATCCCGTGCCTAGCAAATATGCTCTTGATTTGCTCAATAACCGCCGCCGAGCTAGTGGAAGATAAAAGGGGGCAAGCTCTGGATAGCGCGAAAAATGGTCTACGACCACGACATACGATCTACCATGCAAATGGAAAAGGTCAGCTCCTACCTTTAGCCAAGGCAAGCTGGGGGACTCTGATGGCATCATGGGCTCGGCTTTCTGAACGCACTCTCGACAGCCGTTTACCAGAGCTCCTAGCTCAGTGCCGAGACCGGGCCACCACACAGATTCGCGGGCCCTTGCGCGACATTTCACAATGCCCTGGTGACCAACATGCAATGAACAAAGTGTTTCACTTCTTAGGTTCTGAGGCACCACTAGACGAGACCCATGCAGAAGCGCACCGTCACATATTGTAAGGTTTGCTCTCTCCGACTAGTAAGGGCTTAGCCAACTGCTTACTTTAGCGAGACGTGGCCAGCCCTGCTTACATAGAACCGAAGTTATTGGCAGGTTGAGTCTTTCTTGCACGAACTTTATTTTGTTCCAATGGGTTGAAAATTTCAGTTCACTGATGTAGCGTTGTGCATGGCTCGATACTTCACCGCAATCCAGCTCCCCTATCTCTACACCTGCTACCGTGCAAGGTGCCCGAAAAAGGGCGTGGGCGGTGCCAATCTGCTTTCCTGGGACATAGGAGACTGAAAAGCGATATCGCATGAGCCTCAATCGGAATCTGTATTCTAGGGGGAAGCACATCAAGGGGTGACTGACCGAGTAGCGATACGAGCGGTTTGTGATCTGTCTGAAATTGAAATTCCAGCCCTATCAAAAACCCTTCCAGCCTTTCTGCCGCCCACGTCAGCGCAAGTGCTTCCTTTTCTATCTGCGCGTACCATTGTTCTGTTGGCCTTAATGAACGAGAGTGGTATGCAACCGGCCGCCTTTCCCCATCTGATTGCGCTTGCATGAGCACACAGCCGAGACCGAATGACGACGCGTCGGCGGACACAATAGTGCGCAGCTTAGGGTCGAATTTTGCGACGCATAGCGCCGAGGTGATCAATTCTTTCAGAGTCTCGAAGGATTTTTGCTGAGGCAGGCCCCAGTCCCACTCACGGCCTTTCAAGAGAAAACTACGGAGCGGTGCTGACATGTCGGCAAGGTTGCTCACAAACCTTGCCAGATAGTTTATCATGCCCAAGAAACTGCGGACATCAGCAACATTTGATGGCGTAGCCACTTCGTTTATGGCTCGAACTTTATTGTGATCCAGCGCGATTCCCACCGCATTGACCACGTAGCCTAAAAACGCTACTCTGCTCACACAAAAGAACATTTTGCCCGATGGAGTGTTACCCCCGCTGCAACAGACCTTTTGAGCACTGCGTGCAGCCGTTCATCATGTTCACGCGAAGTAGCTCCGTAAACCAGAACGTCGTCCATCAGGTTCACTACTCCTTGAAGGCCATCTAAGATTTCCGCCATTCGCTTTTGAAAGTATTCCGGGGCCGAGGTGATACCGAATGGCAGTCGCTGGAAGCAGTACCTACCAAAGCGGGTGATAAATGTTAGTTCTTGACTTTCTTTCGCCAATTTAACTTGGTGAAATCCTGAATTGGCATCTAATTTCGAAAAGTATGTGGCTCCCGCCAATTGCCCAAGTGCGTCGTCTACGGTCGGCAAGACAAACCGTTCACGTAGGACGCTCTTGCTCAGCTGGGTTAGATCCACACAGACTCGAACTTCCCCACTTGGTTTGACTACTGGAACCATTCCTGCACACCATGTAGTTGGGCCATCTACCTTACGAATGGCTTTGCTTTTGACCATTTTGGCCAACTCTAGTTTGATTGGGTTCTTTAACGGGATGGGTAACCACCGCGGCACGAAAATTGCAAAGGGGACGGCGCCCTCTTTCATGCGAATGGTGTATTTGCCTGACATCATGCCCAGTCCAGAGAAGAGCTGCGGATAGATGTGCTCGTACTGTTTATCGTCAACCACATCAAGAAATTTGACTACACCAAGTGCTTCAATGTCTGGGAGCCCTAAAAGACACACTGCAGCGACTCTACAACGTACAGTGTTGGTCGCGTTGTTTTGCCTTTCCAAACAATATCTGCTGAAAAACAACCACTCACTTCGAGGGGCTGATTCGCAGCGCTTCTCAACACCGCTTGTGACCTGTCTATACGAGGCGGTACACCGGGGAAGTCGGCCGGAACAACAGTGACTTCGGCTCCTGAATCAATTTTTGCACTTACGCGTACACCATTGATAGACACTTCCGCGTATCTGACATTTGAGCTGTTGAGTGTCCCAACCAAGGTTTTGTCCATCGCCTTCGAGCATAGACACGCCCACCTGGTTGTTTTCTGTTCTCTTGTGACACACCACGGCGAAATGTCCCTTGATACCGCAGTGGTCACACCGCGCTGAACGTGCAGGGCACCGGGCTCTCGGGTGGCTCGACCGTCCGCAGAACTGGCACGCCCGCGTTCGCCGCTGTGCTGTGGCGCCAGGCTTCCAGTTGTTGGACGGCTTCCTCGTCGTTCGTCGGACTACGTCAAGTTCGCCTGTATTCGCCTCGTTGCTGGAGGCCCGGAGTTCCAGTTGCTGTCGGTGAACTGTTTCCTTCAGCCTGGCCCTCGCCAGAGCGGTAGCTAGCGTAAGGGTGGCATCCATCTGAAGCGCTTCCGACAGCTGCGCGTCCTCGAGGCCGACCACAAATCTCGCGGATCATTCGATCCCGGAATTCTGCAAATTCACAGCGGTCTGCAAGCTCGTGCAGGGCTGCCACAAAGTTGTCCGCACTTTCCCCGGGTTCTTGCTTTCGTCGATGGAAATTTGCGCTTTCATAGACTATATTCTTCGTGGCCACAGAATGGGCGGCAAACTTTTCCTTCACTGTCTCGTAGCTTCGAGATTCCTCTTCGGTAAGGCCGAATGTCTGAAAAATTTTTCTTGCCTGCCTGCCCATGGTACAAAAGCGTTCGCACCTGGGCCTCCTCCGTTCTGTCGTTGAGCCCCGACGCGTAGCGGTAGTCATCGAATGACAATCCATTCTGGCCATTCGGAAGTCCGGCCGAAGTTGAAGGGTGTCGGTGGCGGGATAGCTGCCGGTGGCGGGGCTGCCGATGGCGGAGCCGTCATCGCGCAGATTGAACGCCGGGTGAGCGCCGCAAAGGCAACTAGGATGGGGGGGTCGATCCTACTTCTGACACCATGTCGTGTCCGCTGCCGGAGCGGTGATGCAAGCAAAAGACTGACGCCACTCCGATGTAGCCACGAAACCAAAAAGCCCCGTGTTTATTAGACAGCCGCTTTTTCTCCCTTTTCTTCAATGACGTCACAGCCTGCGCACATGAGTGCTGAGTCAGATCAGAGAACCGATAACGCTACACGATGAGCGCGGACACTCGCTGTCAAAACGCTGGTGTGAGCGAGCGCGCCTGCAGCAACAAGCAAAGGGACCTTCGTGCGGTCTATCGCTTGAACGCAAGAGCGGCGAGAACAGAGCACGCACAAAAGGTACGAGCGGTGTGCACACCCCGCGCAAAATATGCCGCCTACGGGCGCGCGCTGGCGTGCAAAGTACGCACGTGTTGGCGGAGTCGAAGCCGCACTCCTCCGTCCCGCGCAGCCTCCCCGCTTTGCTCCATATATGGATCGAGAGATTGAGCCGAGATCGTCACTTCCAGTGGAGGAAAGTAACAAAATAGGACAGGCCCTGACGTCACGTTTTGGAAGCCTAACCCCCATATTGAGAAATGCATCTTAACTGGAAGCCCACTCTTAACTTCATTTAAAGGACGCCTGTAGTGAACGCACCACAGGAAACACAATGGGCGTCTTGGGCGCGTTCACATCAGGCGTCATTTATATGACGCCTGACGTTAAGATGCATTTCTGAATACGGGGTTAAACGTGAAGCCATGTTGGTGTGCCATCTCGGTTTGCGCCTTGAATCAGCTCGCCGGAGAAGATGGCGCGAGCTTTGAAGTCGCATTGCTACCAGCCGCCGGAAGTGTGCGCTGCCGACCCGCATCAGAGCAAGGCCTACGAAACTTCTGTGTAACATTTTTAGTGAAGCAGCCGCGCTCCTGTGCTTTTCCGTGGCACGTTGAAGACAACGACGAAGACCCGCGCCGTGATTCCTTGAGCGACTCTGTTGCAGGTTGACACACACACAGACCTGAAACACAACTGTCAAGCTCACACAAAACGCTCCATAGTCAGCTTGACTCGCGAACATAATGTCCTGCGAGAAAGACACGGGTCGAGAAATCTTATCTCGCTTTTCAGAGGCCTAGAGCAGCAACAAGGGATTCAAGAGCGCGGTTGCTGTGGCAACGATGCCGTTTGGGGTACTAATCCCAGTGCTCCTTTGCAAAAAAAGAAAAAACAGCACGTGACTTCCGCCACACTTTCTCCAGCACCTCCGTGCTGAACGAGGTCTCTCCTACGTCTCCTACGCTTTCCTTCCTCCATGTCAGTTCCCCTTGCGCCCGGTCACGATATGCGCAGTTGCTGCCGGAGCACAACGCCGCCCCCCTTCATCCCCCCGCCCCCACACGGGCTTTCGCGCGTCGGAAGACGGCGCGTTTACACTCCGCTTTCTTCCTTTGCGATCGCCAGATTTAGCCGCGATTAGGCTGTTTCACATGGCGCGATTGGGGCGAAAAAAATCGTTCTGCCGCGCACCTCGCAGAGCGATTTTCGTTGACAGCTTTCACATACGTTTGCGGCAGCGCGATTTCCGTCGCAGCGATGCGCAAGGATGCCTCCTGCTCACGAAGTATACATGTCTTCATCGTTAAATAAAAACAACATGGAAAATAGTCAAATGTTCGAATTTTCCTATTTTTCTTCGATAATAGAATAGAATAGAATTTTTTAACGTTTAAGAGCGTTGAGACTTTGCGACAGCTTGCAGATACGGTGAGTGAGGCGCTGCGCAATACCGCAAGTATGAGCGTGCGGCTTGTGCGGCGTCGGTGGGGTGGTTCCGTTTAGTACACTCTAGTTTCGTTGTTACTATGGAAGCCACAACTTTTTTTCCTGGGTGAGTATTTGCTTTTGCAGAAGAACAAGCTACTATTGAGTGTGCATGTATAACCAGCTGGCGCAATTTGTAGCGATGAAGAGGTTGACGACGATGGCGATCAAGTGGGTACGTGCCTTATGTTGAAGCGGCGTCCTTATCCCGACCTGGATAGCGTGCAGCTTCTCCTTTTAAACGAATTGTGTAAGCGGAAGAAAATAAAAATGTTTATAAAGCTCCTAAGCCGCAAACGCTGGTGTGTACGCCCTAAACATAGCTAAAACTGACGCGCGACATTGCTCCACAGAGCTACCAACACGTGGGAAAACAGGAAAGCGCCTATTTTGACGGCGCTTTGTTTCGTCACACATATTGCCCCTCCCACATCGCGCCGATCGCTGAGACTGAGCGACGGCGCTACCAACTTGTTGGAATCCAGTCGCGTAGAACCCACGACGTCGCGGCGGTCGCTGAGCTACGGAATTCGCTCTCGCTGACTGAAAATCGCGCCACGTGAAACAGCCTACTGTCGGCTTCCCTCGTGTGCTTCCAACGCGTGTCGGCCGGCGCTGTTATCGCCCTGGGAGTTTGTACAGAACATCACTGCGACGGCGACGGCGAAAATGCGCTGGAGTGTCCATATAATTGCTATCGCTACAGTAACTCGTAGCATATATATGGAGCTGCGTGGACATTTTGCTACTCTTCATGTTCCACACGGCTTCTTTGCCGACTCTGTCTTTGCGTGCTGCCAATATTTCTCCATACGCACTACACCTTTCACAAATTATAACCAAAATTACACGTTGTAAATGCTTTCACGATTTAAGAAATGGTATGAGGACAGGCGTTATGCGCTCTATAGTTCTAGCGAGTGCCAATAGTATTGCGAAGCATTCTTCGCCTTTGTCAGCATCTTTGCGCCTGTGGTCTGTCTGGCACGTTTATAGTGCCCGTCTTCGGGATTAGGCCAGTTTAGCACTGCGCCTTCGATGTAGAATGACGCGTAGTATTACTGCACGGGACGTCATGCCGGAAGCAGTGCACTTGGACAATATTTATTTATTTATTTATTTATTTATTTACTTATTTATTCATTCATTCATTCAGTCATTTATTTATTTATTTATTTATTCATTCATTCAATCAATCACTCATTTGTTTATTACTGCTGATTCACTTGAGTCCAGCACGAGTGAACATAGATAAACTGAAGATATTAAGGTACTAAAACAAAACGAAAACGGAAAAACTAAATTTCATAGCTAAACATTCCTATCATATTCATAAACACGCCCACATTTCTGCTTTCAAAAACGTTCTTAGGCACTTAATTTACAGTCATAAGAATGAATGAACCTCTATGTCTGTCATTCAAGGCACGTAGCTGCTGTATCGTTCTGCCACGGTTCTGACGACTGATTGCGCGAGAAATGGAATAGAGGTAAAGCGATTTATTACCGTTGACTCTGTCATTGTGTTTATAGTCTGTTTTAGTATGTAGTATGTTTCGCGCGTCTCGACACGAGCGATTCGAGATTACAAGTACTCAGCTTCTGTGACACACTGTCAGCTGATAGTGTGTCTACATTCGCTAAAGACTAACTAGTTCGTCTGTAACGATTGCAGATAAAGCTCGCTGCGATCTGCTACACTGGTTCTAATTTAGCATTCTTGCGTGTGTATAGTGATCTCACAGAGGTGACGTGTATTCAATACGAGGTCTGACAAATCTAGTTCACGCTCCTAGAAATTTGCGATGAATGCCCCACCAAGTTCTGAGAGCCCGTGCGCGAGTGTTCTCAATATGTTCGTTCCAGCTCGTATGTTAATTACCCTGAGGTACTTATAGGCCGAAATATTATTGAGTACAGTGTTGCCAATAGAATAAGGAAATTATAAAAGCGTGATTCTTGGTTATCTTTATAGCAGTGCTCCTCTTGGTATTTTAGCTCATTCCCCACTCTTCCCACCAGATGCTAACCTAATCAAGGTTATCGCTGAGTCAAGGTTGATCGGCGTGTGGTTCAACTACTGTGTTCAATACACAGTCGTCCGCGAAAATGTGGACAACAAAGTCAACTATAATTGCAATGTCATTCACATACAAGGAACCAAATGCCCCTGGAGTACACCTGACCACTGTGTGAGGACAGGTGCTCCAAAGACGCGGGGGCGCTGGGGAGAAAGGCGCCTCACTCCCGGCCCACTGAACTCAGACCTGCACAGATGTCCCCTGTCCAGCGCGCCTGGTATAGTTCAACTGTTTTGCCGCTAGGGACAGAACATACGGCCAGAGTGGCGCTAGTTATAACCAGTTCGCTGTCGTCTGCCTCCGCGATCTATTCCAGCACTCGTGCTGCCAATGCGGCAGGCACGAAATTCTTGTGTTGGTGCTGAATGAATAAATTTCCAAATATAAAAATGAGAACAAAGTTCGCGAATGCTTCGCGTTCGAATAGTCAAATTAGAGGAGGAGGAGCGGTGCAAGAAAGGTAATCAACGAGCATAGGTGGCAGTTGCAATGCTAGACGCCATAAATTTCCCTTTCCTAGCCTCCGTAAGAGACTGAAAGAAATTGTTTTAAACGATTCATAGGGCAAACTGGCTTTTTTGCGTTGATTACAGGTAGCCTAATGTCGGAGGTGACATTATGATTGACTGCTGTGTGCCGTAATGAAAGACAAAGGATCTGGTAAAAGTATTCACAATTTCTACGTCCGATGTCTGCAAGAAATTGATACGGTCTGTTTCAAGGAAATGTGAGCGTAGCTTTATTCTTAATATTGTTTGACGTCCAGATGAGTAGAAAGCTTGTAAATGCGATGCCAGTGCTTTAAAACGAGCTGCACTGCAGACCTTGTGCCACGAAACTCTTTGCAAACTGCAAAGCTAGCTTTTGTGAGTGGTACAGAGGCAACATAACGGTGGTGAGAAAAGTACATGCGCAGGTCAGTTTTATGCCTAGTTCTCTTTTTGAACTCACGGCACGTCGTTCTGTCGTGGAACATTGCGGCTATTTCCAGTTTCTAAAAAGCACGGAAGCGAACTTTGCAATGCATCCAATGCAGCTGTTGTGAACTTTACGAACGCTATAAACTATGTGACTTAATGTAGATCATCTGTGCAGTTTGCTACTGCGTGATAAAGAAAATCGAAGCGGCTAGTTAACGCTACTTTAAAGAGCAGCACACTCCCGTGCTCCATTGCATTAATTTTCGCACTGAAGCCATCGTAGTGCATTGGTGCAATATGTTAACGTCACCAGCATTGTTAAAATGTTTAACGGTAGTGGCCTCTTTCAATTTATCACAGCGTTTTGTAAGAGCTAGTGTGGAAAAAACAAGTTTGTGGTGAGATATAAGATTCAGGGGATGCCTAGAACACAATTTAATTGCGCTCTGACTGCATTCCAATCTCGTGACGTCAAATTTACGTAACCACCGACGCAAGCTAGGGCGGTGACCCACAAGGTTGCCCAACAGCCCGATCAAACAGTCTCCTCGTTTATAGGAAGGAGGTGGCTTCCGTTTGGTTGCAAAATCAATAGCATTGTCTACAGCGACAGATTTCCTTCATTGGCTGGCGAGAGGCGAAAAAAAAGAGGCGGGAGATTCGACGGCGCCGAGCTAGCGCAGTGAAAGGCGTCGGGTTTAGGAATCTTTGTGGCGTGGGTTCGGCTCCACCCAGCATCGGATAAACATGGGCGATCTTTGTCGTCATTGTCGAGCGACACATCCCCAGCGGCCCCTACCTAGTTTCCCAAGTTAGCGTCAATTACGCTAATTGTCTACTGGCACATGCCCAGTGACGTAAGCGCACATCAAAGAGGTTCATTTAAGATGAGCACCGACGGAATGGCACATACCCATCGCTCCAAGCCGGCGTCAGACGGTATCTACGAACAACGGTGCCCACCCAGACGCACATCTACCCATGCCGGCGTGAAAGAGGTTCGTTACAGAGCGGCACATGTGTACACATCGCCACATGTTCAGGGATTCATGTTAGTCCAATGGTTGGTTTCGAACCCTGTTCCCTCAACACAGCAGCCCATTCGACCCCGGACTGCCCAGTGACCTAGGTAGGCCAGAAAACAGTTAGACACAAACATGGACAGATACCAACCAAAAAGTGCTTCAAGTAGCGTATGAACGCTAACGCATTAAGCGGAACCTTAAACAACTCCTTATTGAAGTCGAGAAACGTCTTTGAACTTAAAATAGGCTAGTTCACAAATACTTACTTCAATACAATACAATACAATACAATAAATACTTACTTACGCAAAAAGTTACTTCAATGCGTTCAGCAAAAGCGGAGTTACCGGAAATCAAACGTCCCAACGCGTTGCTTCCGCTCCTTCTTCAAAAGCTCCGCTTTCTGAACATCAACGTGGCGCTCAGTTCGAATTTGATTTTGGATATTCACGTAAACGCCACTAGTTTCGATATCGTCGCCTACGACGCGCCAAACGCGGTTGTCCTCAGCGAGCCGCAGTGCTCTCTCAGTCAGATGGTTTCGATGCACTCGCTCGCCTCCAGAGTCAGTGGACTTCTCATGGCACACCGCGGCGGCCGAGGTATTTACAATGTAAAAAAAATAAAAGATGCCCACGATTACAATATTCCCTAATTGCGAAATTTGAGCGCAGCTGAGCGCGTTTGCATTTCGCGATCTATTGGCTGGCGCGGATAGACAAGAACGGCACCGCGAGCGGCGCTGCTGCGCCGGCGTTGAGAGCGCCGCATGCGGGGCAAAATTCAATTAGCGGGTGGTACGCTTCTTCCATGTCTCGTTCGCACCGCCTTGATTGCCTCTTGCACTGCGTGTGTTTGGGCACGTTTCGTACCGCGCGCGGTGTGTGCCTACGTGTGTGTGCGTGGACGTTTTATTCGAAGGACGGTGTACAGTCTGTTTCACACTTAGGGGAACTTTAGGGAAACTTGGCGTGCGGACGTCTCATCCGCACGCCAAGTTTCATCCTAGACGCCAGCGCTCGTTTCTCCCCTGGCGGAACGATTTCCCCTCCAACGGGTGTAGGTTTCCGCCGCCGCTTCCCTTCACGGTCGCGCCCGCGTTCAGTTCGCGCTGCGTGCGAAACGTCTCTTGTTTGCGACGGCGCCTCTTTGGATGTCCGGAAATTATTATTGTGTTGTTAACTGTCACGACAGCAATGTAAACCCGAAGGGGTTGATGCCACCAGTGAAATTCTGTCGATTCACAAGAAAATGGTATGAAAAAAGCAGACGACAGACATAGATTACTGTGGTGCGCCGAACGAAGTAAACAACTGGCAAACCAAGTGAGCTCGTTCATTGATCACTCCTGAATGTACAACGGTTTTTATATGTAACCCACATGAATCTCATGATTACTTGGCGTATAATCCTTTCATTCATATAAAAACTTTCAATTGTTCGACCAGCGCTTGCCCTGTCTTCTTTCTCGTGTTTCGTTTGTGCGTGCGCTGCCCAAGAATGGAAACCACTTCTGTTGTATGCGCTAGCAGCGGGCGAAGTTCACGCGTGCCGAGAAATTGAATATGTGCACGATGCATTCAACATGACCGGAGTTCATTCCTGCATCACCACTGCTCCGATCGATTGAGTTACTGGACGATACACGCCCGCGTCTTGGTCGCGCCGGCATTGCTGAAGCAGGAATGATTACTAATACTTTCAACTTCCGTCTCCTGAGCACTGTTAAAAAATGACCAAGCTATTTACATTGCTGCCTCTATTCTATATTGTAGGGGACGTACTAGTTAAAGTTGTGTGCGCATGTCGTACTTGCGATATATTTTGTTTATTTCCGCACAGTGTCGATGGAAGTCCGTTGTCGCCATCAGAAACAACACGAATTTGTAGCAAACATTTTGTGAGAAACTTCAAAAATGACTTTAGCTCGTATGTGCCGTATGTATGTGTCGTGTGTATGGGCCGCATCGTATGTGCCGACGATTTTTCCGGCGGCACATACGATGTCGTTTCCAATTACCTGCTCAGCGTCACTTACATGGCTAAGCAGACGCTGCCCTTTCGCCGCATTGCAGCGATAAAAATAATCGGCAAGCGTACCGACCTTCTTAAAGGCAAATAGAAGCGTGTACAGTCTGTTTCACGCTTAGGGGGAAAACTCTGAACGTATTGCATCGCGATGCGGCAAGCAGTGCAGTCGTGCGGCGGCAGCAGCTCGAGCAGGCGCAGTCGCTCGAGGGGCGGAGTCGCGATCTGCGTCGTCTGCTACGGCGGCGCGCGCAGGCCGCATTGTCGGGAATGCTTGCTACTGTCAGGGTCAGTGCACCGATTTCATCGATACTGCGGGAACTGAGCTGATATTTTTTACTAAGCGTTGTGTGACGCCAAACTCTGAGCCTTCATTGGCGATAATGGAGTTCCACAAACTTCTTTTGACAGCATGCTTCGTTTGTTCTTTCGAAAGGCCGCGGTATACTGAGCACGTGCACGTATATTCTTCACTGTGTGTGCTACCATAATAAGCAGGGACAAGACGCACCAAGATGTGCGCGCAACGTGCTCCGTCTTTGACTCCAAAGGAAAGCAAAGCACTCAACAATGATAACTATGGTGGTCGAACACGATGAAACAAAGGGATACGATTAAAGGAATGTTGTAGGTTAAGACAATGAGCTGGAAGTGATTTTTCTCGACAGTCATTCACTACACCATACAGACCCTGCCCGCCGGCGGGGAATTGGATACGTGACGCTCCGAACTTCAGTTAGTATCTCGTCATGTCCCCAGCGGCAGCGATGACCGCGCTCATCCTGGAAGGCAGTGAAGTGTAGAATGCCTACATCAGGGATGTATTCATTCGCAGTACGTCTCAGTCGCTGACGATGGTGGATCGACGCCTGTCCTCGGGCGACTGATAGAGGGGATGGTGCGCCAGTGATACTTTCAACGAGCCCCAGACATTTTAAATAATGTTGGCGCCCGGCGATTGAGGCGGTCACTCCAAGAGAGTGACGGCGCACTCTTCCAGCAGTTGTTGTACAACACGGGCAGTGTGGATCGGCGGCCTATCGCGTTAGAATATATAGTCGCCTTCAGCCTGTTTCACATGACGCCATTTTCGTCGCACCGGAAGTGCGATTTCTGTCGTTTGCGATGAAAATCGTAGTCGCAGTGCCGACCCCCCGATTTTCGGCTGCGACCAACCAGTTGGTCGCACAGCTGCACCGTCGCAGCAATCGCTGCGATTTTCCGTCGAAATTGCGTGGAGAGCTATCACGGAGCTATTTCGCCGGTTTGGTTTGGAAAATGGCATATCGCACAACAAGTGCAATGCGCGGAGACGTGGATTGCTGAATTCGGTACGTACGGGAAGGGATAATAAAAAACTTGTACTGCAGATTCCATTCTCCCGTTTCTATGCGTTTGTTGACACGCTACGCAGCAAACGAAGTTCATTTTCACGTTTGCTTCGTACGCCTTTGCGAGTTGTCAGTACTAGGAGGTGTTCAATCCCCACCAGACGACGAGGTCGTCACAATTTTCTTTTGTTCAGTAGCATACAAAAATCGCGCTTACGGAGCAGCTTGAATTATTTCAACCTCGGTAAGGGCAAATGACAAGACAGCAAAGTAACCGAAGTTTCAACGTTGTGCTGAACGCGGTACCGTTCAGTTGCATTTTCTTGTCGGTTTTCAAGCGTGAATTTCCCGATGCATCTTGAAAGCTTATTTATTATTAAATTTGACAGAGCAAAAATGTAGGCTATCGTAATGAATTTCCTACGATAGCATTAAATCCGTGGCTTGAATAAAATATTACATGCACGTTAAGTTGCACCTCTTCTCTGGATAATTTTTTTTCTTGCACAGAAACCAATAAACATTGACTATGTTGTGGACTTTGTATCCTTACTGCACCTGTATTAACACTTGCTTTGAAAGGTAATTAACGCTACAGCTAGTAGATTAAGTAATTACTTGCTTGCTATAGTGGCACAGTTACAACGTACCCTCCTGCACCGTCATGTAAAGCTCGTGCAACAATGCGAAAGGAAGGCAAACGGCCTGTTCTTGTGGGGATAAAACAGTATAAAACGACACGCTGAAGAAAAGTAAATCAAAACTCTGCAGTGAAGTCAGCCAGTACAAGCAGTTCTTGCACGTTCACAGCTGATCAAGTGTGCACAAACATTCATGCCTTACATGTTTCTAATAAGTTCGTGATCACATATATTAGTGTGTAAACCCATATAATGATATCTGCTGTGACTACTGCTTATAAATAATGAAATACCATGTTACTTGCAAGAACATATCACCCGAGGATTTTAGAACAAATTTCTGGATTTCAACTATACACAATATGTGGTTTATTTAATAAAGGACCACAAACTGGGCTTTTTTGCAATGACAAACTTATTCCAAATTTTACTTACATAGAGGCAAGAAAAAAATCTGTAGACAAAAATATTGTTCTTCAATTTATTCACCTGCCCCCCCCCCCCCCCCCCCCCCCCTTACTGTGGCTATAGCATTCTGCTGCTAACACAAGGCGAGGGGTTGATTTGCCAGCCATGGAAGGCTAATTTCGGTGGGAGTCATTGGTAAAAAAAAGCTCATGCACTTAGATTTAGTTCATCACCTTTTATTGAACCCTTAAACTTCAAAATACTACTGCATAGGGAGGAATCCAGAGAAAAGACGGGGAATCCGGGAGATGGCAATTCAAGGCGATGAGCAAAACGTGAACAAGGTGAATGCAGGAGCCAACGTTTCGACAAGTGGACTTGTCTTCTTCAAGGCGACATATGCTTTCCTCGCCACAGTATATATAGGTGGGGTTATTCTAAAGGGGAGGGGGTGTGAGGCGGGAGGGCGCGGAAACGAGGGAAAGTGTGTTAGCGTGTCGAATTAGTAAAGGAACGCTGTGTACAAGGTCAAAACCAGGACCCCCCCTCCCCTCACCCTAGTCTGTCAACCCACGCGCGTTAGCCGGCGTGTCAAGGGCGTCTGACACGCCAGCTGACGAAAAAAAAAAAAGAAAGAAAGAAAGAAAAAGAAAAAGAAGGGAAGAAAAAGGAAAAGGGGGGATACGCCAAGAAATCAAACTAAGTGTTGTTGCCTATAGCTTGAGGTTTAGCATAGCGAATAGATTCTAAAGCTCCCTTTCTAAAGGGAGCTTTAGAATCTATTCGCTATGCTAAACCTCAAGCTATAGGCAACAACACAAAGGGAGCTTTAGAATCTATTCGCTATGCTAAACCTCAAGCTATAGGCAACAACACAAAGGGAGCTTTAGAATCTATTCGCTATGCTAAACCTCAAGCTATAGGCAACAACACAAAGAGAGCTTTAGAATCTATTCGCTATGCTAAACCTCAAGCTATAGGCAACAACACTAAAGGGAGCTTTAGAATCTATTCGCTATGCTAAACCTCAAGCTATAGGCAACAACACTAAAGGGAGCTTTAGAATCTATTCGCTATGCTAAACCTCAAGCTATAGGCAACAACACTAAAGGGAGCTTTAGAATCTATTCGCTATGCTAAACCTCAAGCTATAGGCAACAACACTAAAGGGAGCTTTAGAATCTATTCGCTATGCTAAACCTCAAGCTATAGGCAACAACACTAAAGGGAGCTTTAGAATCTATTCGCTATGCTAAACCTCAAGCTATAGGCAACAACACTAAAGGGAGCTTTAGAATCTATTCGCTATGCTAAACCTCAAGCTATAGGCAACAACACTAAAGGGAGCTTTAGAATCTATTCGCTATGCTAAACCTCAAGCTATAGGCAACAACACTAAAGGGAGCTTTAGAATCTATTCGCTATGCTAAACCTCAAGCTATAGGCAACAACACTAAAGGGAGCTTTAGAATCTATTCGCTATGCTAAACCTCAAGCTATAGGCAACAACACTAAAGGGAGCTTTAGAATCTATTCGCTATGCTAAACCTCAAGCTATAGGCAACAACACTAAAGGGAGCTTTAGAATCTATTCGCTATGCTAAACCTCAAGCTATAGGCAACAACACTAAAGGGAGCTTTAGAATCTATTCGCTATGCTAAACCTCAAGCTATAGGCAACAACACTTAGTTTGATTTCTTGGCGTATCCCCCCTTTTCCTTTTTCTTCCCTTCTTTTTCTTTTTCTTTCTTTCTTTCTTTTTTTTTTTTTTCGTCAGCTGGCGTGTCAGACGCCCTTGACACGCCGGCTAACGCGCGTGGGTTGACAGACTAGGGTGAGGGGAGGGGGGGTCCTGGTTTTGACCTTGTACACAGCATTCCTTTACTAATTCGACACGCTAACACACTTTCCCTCGTTTCCGCGCCCTCCCGCCTCACACCCCCTCCCCTTTAGAATAACCCCACCTATATATACTGTGGCGAGGAAAGCATATGTCGCCTTGAAGAAGACAAGTCCACTTGTCGAAACGTTGGCTCCTGCATTCACCTTGTTCACGTTTTGCTCACTGCATAGGGAGGCATGCTTATGCAAAACTTAACACTAATAGAAATCAAAAGGCACGATTGTAAAACAACCATCTTTCGTGATAATTCGAGTGTGTAAACATTCATTTCATCAATATGTACTGTTCAACAGCACTGCACAAATAAGCATAATCAGGTATAGCAAGTACTCTGTTGGAAAGCTGGTTCTACAGATGTATAAATGTCAAGACATGAATGCTCATACTATGCAACACACACAGCACAAAGAAAACCTTTTTCAAGAGTTGTCCCTTCTGGCAGATATGAGTGGGCCATTAGCAGCAGAAACGTTATTGCAGGACATTGTGCAATACCGCTTATGAAAGAATGAAGAGAGTGAAGAGGCTTTTAACAGCAGTACCTTATGCTACTCTAATAAGAGGAACGATGGGCAAAAACATTTCTGGTAGAGCACTTAAACAGTAACTTTCTGAAAGACAGAAAATTACAGGTGAGAGTTGGAGGTACATTTGGCCCACCCACACCAACAACACAGGCATACTACAAGAAACACTACCGCCTATGGTGTATTACAGTCTATGGGAAATCTATCTTATACAGAAATCAAGAATGATGCAACACGCTCTCGACAACACTGCAGACTTTCTTGGCCAGTCTGGCCTCTCGCATTCTGATAAGTCGGCTTACAACGACGTCGGCAAAAAGACTAGAATCAAGAACTACTCCAGATTGCACATTGTGCTCCCAATAACTGGACAAACATACCCGCAAGTCAACATCCACAAATCATCAGCTAGTGTAAGACCATGACAGCAGAGCCAGCATGTGGGTGAAACAATTATGCCATGCCTGCTCGCAAAATTCTACATTTCGTGAAAAGAATAATCTTGGAATCATGGGGGCGTGGACGAGTGGATACTACGGAAAATCGCAGATGCTGTACTTGTGTTCAAGTTATGGCACGGTATGAATTACCAGCAGCACACAAAAAAGACAACTCATCGAATACAGGCATCAAAAACAACAGGTATTTCCGACTTTACCATACTTGAAGACCTCTATGAGAAAGAGCTAACGAACAAGCACCTAGACAGAGTAGAGTTGCAGCCTGCAGCACAAATTCTTTGCCTCAAGAGCTCAAAACCTGGTCCCAAGATACTATGCCAGCTAGCATATGAGATGCAAGGACGACTACCCCTCCCTTCAGAAACAACCTCGGGAGCACCTGAACTTGATACACAACAGGCCCATACCGTGAAATATGGGGGCAAAAAATTTGGCCACGAGACTATATACAACTCCCAAACACACAGAGGTGGTTGCTAATCATGAATATGCAAGCACACATCAGGCACACATAGTACACTGATGTGGCAATAGCAGTGTAACAGTAGTATGACACTACATAAAACTAAACCCCATATAAGTGAGTACCATTCCAGGTCGTCCTACACCTAGAAAAGCTGAACTGAAAGCAATCAAAGCAGCACTTGTAGTGCAGATTACACCCTGCACAACACCTTGCATGGATTCACCAGAACCTATCTGGGCCTGCACATCACACAAGATTGTCACGCGACTTGTAAGCACATGGCCAGAAATTAAATTACAGGATACATAGCCATGCAGATATTCCAGGACACAAGCGGGCTTATAAGCCCGACATATTAACTGAAAACTAGATGAGTTTGTGTGTATTCATTATTAACTAAAGTGCAACAGATAGACAACAGACAAGAACGAAGCGCTCTGTGTGTTCACTTCGTTCCTGTCAATCGCATTTCTGTTGCACTATAGTTAATGAATTCATAAGGCTGCACAGGAGAAGAATGATACCTCTGCCCAAGGGCCTGATCTCACATCCAAATCCACGCGTGTGCACACACATACACACACACAAATGTTGCAAGAGTGCATAGCATGAAGCAGTATCAACAGGATGACACTAGAGATAGATGAGGACTAACTTTCAACTGAGGTTCATTTGTAAAAATGTGGCGACTTATACAAATTACCAGAAAAAAAAGACGATGAGCAAAACGAGAACTGAGTGAAAGCAGGAGCCAACGTTTCGACAAGAGGGACTTGTCTTCTTCAAGGTCCACTTGTGGAAACCTTGCCTCCTGCTTTCACCTTGTTCTCGTGTTGCTCGTCGTCTTGAATTTCCATCTCCCGCCTTCCCTGTGTTTTCCGCAGAAAAATAAAGACACCTTTGAAGGATAGATAAATATTGGTGCTTGATGCAGCCAAACATAAATAAAAATGCTACTGAAAGAAAATACAGAAAAATTCCAAGTGCAGGAAAGAAAATCATTACAATTGCCAATCCTGCATGCCAGCACCTTTCAAGAAACACTGTAGTTATTCCAATAGACAGATTGACAGCTTGTTTATGCAAGCACATGCTTCCAGTTCCATGCCATTGGAAGAAAAAAAAAGAGTTTTCTGGAAGATAGCCACATGCACACTTGGTGATCGAACTGTTTTTTTCCTTGGACTTGTATATATACATTATATATATATATATATATATATATATATATATATATATATATATATATATATATATATATATATATATATATATATATATATATATATATATATATATATATATATATATATATATAGGCATTTTCTCCCTTTCCCGCGTTTATGTTTGGTTTCATCCAGCACTAGTCTTTATCAGGTTATATTGCTGTACTACTTTCTGGTAACCTTTATAGATCACTGCATTTTCACAATAACCCTCTTAACTAAAAGTTAGCGTACCCTGTTCTTACTGCTTCACACTATACATTCTTGCTACATTGGCCAAATAAAAGATTTTATAAGGTACACAGGAGCATCATAAGGGCCATTAAAGTGACTTGTTGCCGTCTAAAAAAATAATGAATAGCCTGGCTGGAAATGGCACCAGAGAACACATAGGACGAACAAGAAAACCGAGACGATCTAACAACCAAAAGTTTAATGTACACACCGAGTAAATGCTCGCTGGCAAGCAATAGACCGACCATACACAAAAAGGAGAAGCAAAAATTCATGTGAATTTCCTGACAGGAAATGCATCCATTTCTAATGGAGGCCATGCTGACAAGATTCTCCCACCATTTTTAGATCTACAGCTTCCGTAATTTCTCTAGGCAGCTGATCTGCACAGAA
Source organism: Dermacentor andersoni (assembly GCF_023375885.2). Lineage (NCBI taxonomy): Eukaryota > Metazoa > Arthropoda > Arachnida > Ixodida > Ixodidae > Dermacentor > Dermacentor andersoni. The sequence goes on from NC_092815.1 coordinate 235,708,285, forward strand.
TGCTAGCTTCTTCCTCTACAATGCGCGCTCAGATGTGGAGAGTGCATTGTAGAGGAAGAAGCTAGCATTCTGTGGAGATCGGCTGCCTAGAGAAATTATGGATGCTGTAGATGCAAATACACTGGGAGAATCTTGTCAGCATGGCCTCTGTTACACTTTCAGAGATGGATGCGTTTTCTGTTGGGATCTGTATGGACACACATCAGTTTTTGCTTCTGCTTTTTGTGTAACTTCGATTTATTTCTTGTCAACCAGCATTTACTCGGTATGTTTAATAAACTTTCATTTGTTAATACACCTCAAGATCGTCTTCGTCTCTAGCAGAAAGGTGTTCATTCTTTTTAGACAAAACACTCATGGTCCGATCCCAAAAATCCTAGAAGAGGCTGCGCACGGTTGCACTGCACATGGGTTCCGCCTTTACATCGCTAAACCCTGGATAATTGACGTCAGCGCCGCCACAACCAGCCTCAATCGACTCCTTACGTCGAGCGGAACACGTGGACACCCAAAGCTATACTGTGAGTCGCTTGCTCCATGAATTACCGGACTCTGAACTTCGCAAGAGGCGCCCGCCCAGCTAAGCCTAACGACGGGTACGGTCCAGCCGAAGACCTTGACCCAGTTCGGCGCACCAATGGCCACCAATGATGGCACCGAGATGAATCTCGAGCACGCACAAATCCCACTTCCTGATGAACCTGCCGGCGGAGACTGGCTCACTGTTAAGTACGGTCGGAAGAAAACATCGACTCCAACCAATCCACCCCTCCAACCCCGACACCCATCGGTTCCCCGACAAGCCCGACTCCCACCGCTGCCCCAAAATGGTAATCATCCGCCCCCGAGAAGGACTCAACCTTGCCATCTGGACCACGCCACAGATTGCTGAAGGCATCAAGCTGGTATGTCAGCACCCCACTACTGACCACGTACGGACCCTTACTGTAAGAATTGACCCTGTACAAAACATCGCTATTGCTAGCACACCAAACGAAGAGCTAGCTAGGAGCATCCGTCCCATCACTACAATTCACCTGGGCGGTCGAGAATTTGCAGTCACGGCATACGTGGCGGCACCCGACAGCTCCGTCAAAGAGGTCATTCACGGCATTCCCGCAGTAACTCCCACAGAAGTCCTCCTTAGCGGGCTCTATGCACCGAGTATACTTGGCATCTTACATGCCAAGTATACTCGGACAAGCCGCTGCGGCAGTGATCACATTCACTGGCAAGACACCCTTCTACGTGCGATACTACAGCGGTGAAGTACGATGCAACCATACCGACCAACCACGCATTTCTGCCGCATCTGCCACCAAGTCGGCCGCCGGACCGATGTATGCCCAACTCCAGAAGCAAACATATGCCCCCAGTGTGGTACACGGAACCCCACTCAGGACAATCCCTGTCACCCCCGGCGCGCCTTATACCAGGGGCCTCACCCTATACGGCTTCCAAGGAGTGCCTTGATCGACGGAGGAAGGCATCCTCAGCAGCCCTAAGGACCAGCCACCGGGACTACTCATGGTTGAAGTCTCGGTCACGTACAGACCAGCAACGGAAGCGTTCCCGCTCCAGGTCTCGCTCCTGCTCGCGGAAGCAACAAGTAGCGACCCGGAACATCAGCGGACCTGCTGTACCGGGATCACAAGCGGTGAGCTGGTCAGCACAGCTTTTCCCCTCTCGTGCAGTCCACCAAGACAACACCCTCTCGTCGCGTCTGCACACAGCACCCACCCCACACTATTCTTCAACCATACACAATACTGATGTTCAACTGCAAATTATAGCTGAACTAGAGGCCATCAGAGAAGAAAACAAACGCCTTCATGAAGAAAACAACAAATTTCGCACGCAGATTGCAGAACTATACGCCACTCGTACTGCCGCTCAGCATTCCACACCAATAACCGCACCCTCAATGCCATCATCTTCGGAACATTCTCAACCCATGATCTCGCGGAATCATCAAAACCGACAGAAATCACACAAGTCGAGGAGAAAGTTGATGTACTGCAGCGGCAGCTTCTAGCAATGCAACAAAGCATCCAGCAACTGGCAAGTGTTATTGAAGAAACATGGCTCGCAAAAGATCAGCGACGCAAGAAAGTTAGAACATAGTACAACAAAAAGTAGAGCATGGACACCCTGCCGATCCACCCGTCAGCCAGGACGAATAGCAAAACCAATCACAGGAACGAAAACCCACTCATAATCTGGCAATGGAATTGTGCTGCTATCCTGATGTTATCACTCCATCTGGTCCTGTACAGCCCTCTACTGCCTTTATTTTTCTTTGGCACCCATTGCTTCTCTCTAATAGACCAGCGGTTATCTGCTCTCACTGTGGATGACATAGCTAGACAGTAACTAAATTTAGCAAATTTGCCATTACCTTAACGATAACTTTGTCTTTTTTTGAGTCTTAGAGTCTGTTTAGTGACGTTCCTCTGACGTAAATAGCCAGTGAATTGCCCTGATAAAAGGGTTCAAGAAGATATGACTAAGTTATATGCCTCGCCACCACCCCCCTCCCCTTGGAATATATGCGTCTTTGTTTGTCAATACATCTAAAAACATCCCGTGACTTTCCGTGTTCACATTCCCGCGGCTCACCAGGCATGGGGCTACACGACAGCCATATCAAAAGGCACTGCACTCCAGTACACGATACAGCAGCACCGTCTCACCATCCTTACAGACCCCGCATACCACACACGTCTAGGAAACAGCGTCTCCCGAGATACATTCCCTAACCTCACCCTCACTAAAGGGATACAACAAGCTGCCTGGCACAACACGGAGGAAACTCTGGGCAGTGACCACTGCATGCTTGCCACCACATTGAACGTTACGCATGCATGCCACCCGATAAAAAGACAACACTCACAGATTGGACAGCTTTTCACAAAGAGCGAGTGGATGACTCCTCAACGGGTATTACGGATCCCGAGCAGTGGGTACGATAGCTCCAACACCATGTAGCCAGACATTCAAAGCAGATCACACTCACTACAGATATACCCGCCGTAGACCAGCACCTTCTTCACCTCTGGGAAGCACGTTGAGGTCTTGTTAGGAGATGGAAGCGCCAAAAACATAATCGTAAATTGAAACTGCGTATAGCGAAACTCACGGCAACCGCAGAATCTTATGCTGGGGAGCTCACCCGTCAGAACTGGCGACAACTATGCAACAAGCTGCAGGGTAATCTTAGCACGGCCAAAACATGGTCGCTGCAACGCCATCTTCTTGAACCCACACAAAGCAAGGCAATTAGCCAGCAAACAATCCAACGTATCCTCCACAACCATCCGGGTTCTGATGACGAAATCCTAGAGGAGTTGCGGGCGTAGTACATAGGCGATTTCGAACCTGCACAAGGACAACCTCCAACCTACAGCGGGAGCGACAATTACGACCTCGACAAGTCGATCACTATCACTGAGGGCCAACAAGCACTCCATGCACTCAAACGAAACAGCACCCCAGGCAAGGACAAAATAAATAACAAGCTCCTGCGTAATCTGGATGGTGGCACCATCCAATCTCTTACTGATCTCTTTATCATCACTGGGAAGCGGGTACGCTACCAGCAGACTGGAAGCACGTGGACATAATACTCATTCCGAAGCCAGGCAAACTCTCCAGCTTAGAAAATATGAGACCAATATCACTGACTTCATGCCTAGGCAAGCTTCTGGAACATGTCATTCTGAACCGGCTTCAACCTTACCTAGAATCCAGCGACCTCTTTCCTGAAACAATGTTCGGATTCCTGCCCCACCTTTCTACCCACGACATCCTTCTTCAGCTGAAGGAACAAGTCCTTGAACACATCTCACCGCACAACACCGGAGCGATTTTAGCACTCGATCTCCAAGGCGCTTTCAACAATGTGGCTCACCATACCGTCCTTGCAAACCTAAGCCTCACGAATTGTGGTCGTAATACCTACAATTATATACGCGCCTTTCTAAGCAACCGCACGGCCACAATAGGCATTGGCTCACTCAGAACCCCGACGTTACCTACCCGCAACAAAGGAACCCCACAAGGTGCTGTTATATCACTCACCCTTTTCGATATTGCTATGATGAAATTACCTGACAAACTCAACGCAATACCAGGAATCAGGCATGCAATATATGTCGATGGCATCACTATCTGGACCACCGCTGGTTCTGAAGGAGACAAACAAGACGCCCTTCAACAAGCGACCGACGTCGTCCAGCAATATGCAAAAACAAGTGGTCTCCGGTGCTCCCCCGAGAAGTCAGAACTATTAGTCGTTCGACAGAAATCACGAAAAAAACTCAATGAACTACCCCACATCACACTCACCCTCGACGACAAAGAAATACCCACAGTAAACCTCGTCCGCATTCTCGTACTCCTCATACAACAGGACGGCGGAGGCGCATACACCATCCAACGTCTCAAGCAGACCACCTTCCAAATCATGCGAATGCTCAGCCGTATCACCACCAAACAATACGGACTGAAAGAAGACGACATAATACAACTCGTCCAGGCCCCGTCCAGGGCAAGTACGCTGCCCCGTACTTGCCCCTCACTCCCAAGGAGATAGATCAATTAGACGTACTTCTTCGGAAAGCCTACAAGCAAGCGCTCGGCCTACCACCGGGAAAAGCGACACTCAAGCTTGAAGCCCTAGGAGTCCATAATACTATAAGAGAAATTATAGACGCCCACCTCACAAGCCAACGAGAACGACTAGCCCTGTCACCAACAGGAAGAACAGTCCTAGCTCGCCTAGGCTACCCCACACACGGCAAAGGCCACGAACAAGCAATTCATCTGGCCCCCAACTTCCGGGAGCACATCAAGGTAGCCCCTATCCCCAGAAGCATGCACCCGGAACATCATGCCGATCGTTGCCAAGCTCGCGCAAAAGCTCTACAGACAAGATATGGCAGTCTCCCCACCACACTATACACAGATGCCGCGCAGTACCCCCAAAAAGCAGCCATGACGGCCAGCGTTGTCGACTATAACCTACAAGAGGTGGTCTCGATGACGGTCCGCACTGCCAGCGCCCTCGTAGTGGAGGAGACAGCCATCGTCTTGGCCATCACCTCCAGTCTGACCAACGAGTACGTCACAATTATTACTGACTCCCAGGCAGCTTTCCATAGCTACGCAAGAGGCAGAATGTCTTCAATCGCCCACCGACTCCTCAAACAAGCCTCCCAATTCCGGGACGTTGAAATAGTGTGGACTCCAGGACACGAGTCCCTCCGTGGAAATCAGCGTGCGCACGCTGTAGCCCGAGCTCATGCCTCCCGGGCGCCACATCGCATCGATGGAGCCCGTACCTTTACAATACAACGCCATACTACAACACCACAGATTGAACAGACGGCAATACCCACCTCCACACAAGACCCTCTCACGTGAAGACGCCGTAACATGGCGACAACTACAAACCAATGCATACCCCCATTTAAGCAGACTGCACGCAATACACCCTACATTATTCATACAAATGTCCCCTTTGTAATGATTACGCCTCGCTATATCACACCACATAGGCGTGCCCCAACGTGAAGGTAGCCCCTCAAATACCCAACCCCACACCCAAGTAGTGGGAGGCCGTGCTGACTAGTTCAGACCCTCGTAACCAGCAGCAACTGGTGCGACGGGCCCGGGAGACAGCAAGAGACGCTGGAGCCCTGGACTAAGGGCGCCTCGCGCACAAGCAGAAAGACACCTGCTTGGCCTTTCTTTTTTTTTAATAAATGTTTCTTCTCCTCCTCCTCCTAGTGTAGCGTTATAAGCCATTGTTTAGGGGGGTGTGAGCCATTGCATTCCTTTTGCATGATGGACGGAGAAATTTCTTGTTGGGTACACATAGAAATGCTTATGCATTTTAAACCTAAATTTATCTACGTATTATTAGGGAAGGGACACAGAGGGGGACGGGGTTAAGACAAGATCATGATGTCATTATTATCTCGCAGCAAAGGTGTGGTGGGCCATTGGCTAGGCCGATAATGACGTCGTTTGTCTCTAGCAGCAGAGCGCGCGTGCAGCAGTATCTCTCTGACTCCCCAATAGGTTCAGAAATGTGTCCCTGTATTTAATTAAATGAAATGTGCCGCCACGGTGTATCACTTGGTAACTACAGTGCACAACCGAGTCATAAACATTATGATCAGCGCATTACAAAACACAAATGCGTAACATAATTCAGAAAGACTTTGATGGACTCGCTGGATTAACACAATGAACCACTCATTGCACTTTCCATGATGGTGATCTTGCAAAGTACGATGTGTGGCATTCCAAATAAACAATGTGATAAACCCAAGCCAAACGTGTTTGTATCAAGTTCTCATTAAGAAACCTCATTACCTCATTAAGAAATTCCAAATTCCATTCCAAATAAACAATGTGATAAACCCAAGCCAAACGTGTTTGTATCAAGTTCTCATTAAGAAACCTCATTACCTCATTAAGAAACACAGGCATAACCAATAATATAGAAAGACTTGAATAAATCATTGGAATTAACCCAGTGATAAACACCGGGGCCGCACATTTCAGATTCGCTGGTTTACCAGCTGTACAGGGTGCATGGTCAGTAATTTTTCCTGCTATTGTTTGTTAAGTATTGTATAATGTTGTGCCAGTAAAACACGTTGGGCTAGTTTGTGCAATGTATTGGTACTGCTGTATTTGCTGTTTTTTTTTCTTAATGTTGTGCCCTTCTTCCTTTTGTAACAACTTTTTTATTCCCCCTCGCATAATACTCAAACATTGCAGCCTGCGAGGTATATAAATACATAAGTACATAAGCACATGTCATTCATTCATGTGCATACACCTCGCACCATTCCTTGCTCAACAAACGTCACTGTGTTGATGTCTCACAGTGTGCATCTACATTAACTGCCATTTGCATTTCGGTATATTTTTTGAACAGTGTAGTGCATAAAGATTACATGACATTGAGTTTGTGACCTACGCGCTGCATAAGCAAACCTTGCAAAATATTACATGTTGGATTGTTGAAAATAAGACAAATTGTATATACAGCAGTTACTTTAACAGCATTTAATTGACCACTTGACAAAAGCTTCACTTCGCATAGATTTCAACACGCACACTGAGTCTGCAGTTTTTTATTTGCTTATTAATGTGGTCGTTACGGCATCGCCACATTGTAGATTTGAAAACAAAGTTCAATAAATTCATTTGTTTCAGTATAAAAATATGCTTGGATCACTGCGATTGCAACACCAGAACTTGATACAAACACGCACACTAAAGAATGCAGACAAATGCTCAGGACAAGCTCCAGAATGTTTGCATTCCGATACTTATGAAAGTGAACAGTTTCATTCTATCGCTGCCAATGAGAGGGAGAAAGAAAACTTAATTGTGTTTGTGGAACAAAAACGCATTGATAAGCTTAGAGATATAGTCATTGCTTAACACTTTCGAAACGAATAATTATAGCTTGCTATCGACATTGAAGCAGCCTTTCGACAGCAAGAAAAGGAATCAGTGTTTCCAGCTCTGAACATTGAATTGCAGGAAATGAAAGCAGGCATAAAATTCTGCCAATATAATCTGTTTAGGAATACCAAATTGGAATAAATATTGAGACTTGCATTTGTACTTTCTCTGGCTGAGCAATCTAGTTTGAAATGACTCCCATAAGCATGTCGCAACAATGTTGATCTAATACAGGTTAAATGCATAACTAGCTTAAGAAATTTGGATTGCTATAGATTACAGTGAAGAAACTATAATATTTAATAACATTAATAATATAATAATAATATTTATTTCCACAAAACAGGCTAATCGTGAGCGGCGTGCGAGGCTGAGCGGAAAGATGAAAAATTCTACGGCAAGTGCGCCTGCCGTGGGCTTACGATCCTGCATTATGGATAGCGCGTATTGATATGGCCTTCTTGTTAGAAGCTCCGAGTGTACTACCAGCGCGAGACACAGGACAACAAAGTGGACGAGAAGCGTGTCTTTTAGAATGCTATGTTACAACGTACAGGCTTGTACAAAAGTGACGGTAACTGCTCGAAACATTTGATGCGTCGGCTTTTGCGCCTTTACAAATATTTAGAGAGGGCTCCCATATATATATTCGCAGCGCAAGCATGGCGATGGACGAACCAGGCTAGCGCTAAGGTTGAATTTCACAACACAATTTTCATTCCACGTCGTAAGGCTTTGAGGCTTCGTTCAAGGGCTAACGCGGGCTTTCGGGTTGGTGCTTCTTGTTGCGTTTGGCGTAAGAATATGGCTAGGAGCAGTCACCACATATGCGCAATCACGGGCAATATACACGCATAATTTCTCTAGAAGCTGACGCCGAGCACGGGTAGCGCGAGGAGCTTGTTGGGATGACACGACGACTTCGTGGCAGCCGAATTCCGAATACTGCATATGCGGTGAGGGTAGCTATATGAACTTGTCGATAGGTCATCTTGTAGATTGCTGTAACGTAGGCAGAACGAAATGGTCATAGAAGGCTGATGAGGCAATACACAGCGCTGAACCACCTGCGAACAGCTGTTTGCGTGCGTCATGTCGCACTGAACTACAGAAACCGCCGTCGCGCACTCCAAGACAAATCTTAACGTTTCTAAATTAGTAAACGTACATATTATTTGCTTCTAATCAAGAAAAGTCAATAATATTGTAATGTAAACGTTTTATTCATTACAATAATATAATTATGCAGCGTGTGCCACGAAACCTGGCAGTAAGCAAACCTGGGCGTCGCACCAATCTAATTGTTGAAATCGCAATCATGTGAAATGAGCCCTTAAAAAATCGCATTGCGACGCGTGCGGCTGCACCGATTTTCGTCGTTCCAGTCGCAGCATGTGAAACAGCTTTTCCAGGAACGGGCCTTCAAGCACGTATGGAATCAGTACGTCGTCTATGACTGCCCTGCAGCTTTCAGCGATGAACTTACCTTCGAGGCGTATCAGTGGGCGCCGCACAGCGCTTAGTAAAGAATACCGGCTCATTTCACGAAGTAACGATGAGATCGGCGTACTGCAACTGACAGTAGAACGCTTCCCGACAATGCGGCCAGCGCGCACCGCAGTAGCAGACGATGCCGTTCAAGACCCCGCCTGTCGAGCGCCTGCGCGAGCTGCTGCCGCCGCGTGACTCAAGCGCTCGTCGCATGGCGATGCAGTGCGCTCCGAGTTTTCCCCTAAGTGTGAAACAGACTGCACATCGTCCTTCGAATAAAATGTCCACGCACACACACGTAGGCACACACCGCGCGCGGGACGAAACGTGCCCAAACACGCGCAGTGCAAGAGGCAATCAAGGCGGTGCGAACGAGAGGTGGGAGAGGCGTACCACCCGCTAGTTGAATTTCGCCCCGCATGCGGCGCTCTCAACGCCGGCGCAGCAGCGCCGCTCGCGGTGCCGTTCTTGTGGCGCGATGAAAACGGCGCGAAAGTGTGACGCGACTGCCTCACTGATCGGGAGATCACAAAAGGCAGCACGTGGGTGACGCGTAGGCGCGATTCGCAGCAGCCGCCGCAGACGGTCATGCAGTATGTTGTTTCCATATATGGTGTCGTGCGACGCGCTCGTTGCATGCCATCGGTGAACAGACGATGGAGTCTTGCGCGGCACTACGCTTTTCTCTTCACGCTTTTGCGATACCTTTCTGCGCTTTCCACCTCATGCACCCGCCGTGGTTGCTCAGTGGCTATGGTGTTGAGCTGCATGAGCACGAAGTCGCGGGATCGAATCCCGGCTATGGCGGCCGCATTTCAATGGGGGCGAAATGCGAAAATACCGGTGAACTTGGATTTCGGTGGCCATTAAAGAACCCCAGATGGTAAAAATTTTCCGGAGTCCTCCACTACGGCGTGCCTCATAATCAGAAAGTGCTTCTGGCACGTAAAACCCTGTAATATTTTTCCGCCCCATGGGTCTGCTGCACCGTGCTCTCCGCTTTCCTCCTCGCGCCTCTTCACTCTCGCCGATTTTTTCATCGCCCAGCGGGCGATGAAATCGCTCTAATCTTTCGCTAGGTTACGCCTTAGGACAACGCCGCCACCCACCGCAGATCTGGCCCCTAAGAGCTCCGCTCAAAAAGGCTTACACCCTGTGGGGCTTATCTCGTCCCACAACTATAAGGGACATCTGCCTTGGTCTCGTTTTCTTTCTGGAAAACTCTGCGCTGGCTACTTTCCTGTCGACCATGCTATGTCACGCTGACAACGCGCATGGTGTTTGTGACCTGGAAATACCGTTGATGCAGCGTTAAATAAAGGAAACGTGGGCAAGATAGTGACAGTTATTGTTGCTGGCCAAGATAAGCCCCGAAGGATGCAAACTTCTTTAAACGTGTACAATGCGTAGCACACCGTAGCTACACTGCAGTGCATATGTGCAACTTTTAGTTTTTGCACGAAAGCCTAGGGCTTCAGTGCATGCTCGCGCTCATATGCTTCAATCTGGCCGTGCCAGCTGGTGTGGACCGGCTTTGTCCTGCATCAGCTTGACCAACAGATGGTAGCCACATCTAAATCGCGCATTTTGAAGCGCTATCAATAGTTCAATACGAAGCGATGTCTGCCAAGCATGCGTATGGTTTGACTTTAAGAGGAAGCTTTAGTTCCGGTGCTCCTATATAAACACATGCAAAAGGAGAATTCATTTTTGTCGGCAACCACTGCTCCAAATTTAACGAGGTCTGTTGCATTTAAAAGAAAACTTAAAATCTAGTAACTGTTCGTTTCGAATTTTTGTTTTAGGTCGTCAATTTGTTATTAGGAACTGGTAACTTTCGCACATTTTTAGAAAACGAGACTATCAAGCTTAAAACACAGTAATTTAGCAATGCAAAATGATATCACAATTCTGCGAATCGCATCTATTAGTACATCTAAAGCATACAAAATCTATATGTTGCACATGAACTGAAGAAATTTAATAATATGGAAATACAGCTTTTGCAGAACCCTTGTACACAACGTAACAAATTCACGTAAGATATAGATTGACATATCGAATTTGTCCGCATTGAATGATCTAATGGATGCGGTTTACAGAACAGAGATATCTGTTTCTAATGCCGAGATATTAAATTCTAAACTTCGTGATTCTATTTTTCTCTAACTTTCGCATTTCTCAAAATTCCTGCAACAAAATTCGGGCCCTAAATGGAAATTGTGCTGCCAACAGTCACTAGAATTCTCTCTGAAGTGCAAGGAATTTCATTAAAATTGGTAGGGGTTTACCTGAGAAAAGCGTTTCTGCGTTTTATATCCATTTGAATAATCTGCGTCGCAGTTGGGCTCGAGCTAAAGCTTCCGCTTAAGTTTCGCGTGGTTCGAGGCTAGTTTAGCGTTCAAAACCTAGTAGAAATTAGCGATACCCTACGGCTATGATACCGATAAACAGGGTGGCCAAAGTTTAATGCCTATAGGGGCCGCTGCGGCCAAGCGGGCCAAGCTGCGGCCAAGCTTCTTCCTGAAGTACGTAATTATCAAAATTCTAAAGCACAATTTCGCTTACTTCGACCGGTTTATTAAACTGCGTCAAGGAATACACTCAGTAACAGTAGGAAGGAGCTCACTGATGCAAACACTCTTCTTGATTGACGTCAGCTATTGGTCAATAGCAGCCGCGTATGGGAAGCTGATATGTTATGAAATAAAACGTCCAGGACATAATGAACAGGCTTCTGTTGAAAAGAGAGCGTTTGAGAAAAACGTGACTTGGCGCTCCGATTACGAGCTCCACGCGCCGCGCACGACTTCAAAATCGGGCTGAGATATTCACAGCAGCCTGTCCTATCCGCGGACTATGTTTGCTGACCAAGCCCGAGTCGTGGTTCAGGAATAAATAGTTTCCTCTAAGTTCTACACTGCAGTACTGTAAGCGATGACGGTATACGCTATAAACCGTTCGTATTTCAGCATGTCTACCACGGTTCTGCGACGCATGCGCCGAGGGTCTCACGCAATCAATCATCCCGGTGACGTAAAACGCAAAGTGAAAACGAAAGATTGATCCAGCCGCAAACGTGTCGTCTGGCGGTGCACTTTCTTTGCGAGTGGTAGTAGCCTTACATTACATGCAGCTAAATACGAGGCGCAAGCGGTTCGTAACAGGATTGTTGTCATCTCACTCGAAGAAGGCTCTGGCCGCCGACACTGTGCCATTGATGCAGCTGTTTCGCTGGGCTTCGTATTCGCGGAGGGGCACGGACACCAGCTCCTGGCCTCCGCTGCCATTCACGACAATGGCGGCCTCCCCGCTGTAGTTGCGCGCCCAGTATCGCCGAGCCAAGGTCTCGTTCACCTTCGAGCATGGGTACTGGACGAGATTGAGAAATCTGGAGTTTGCGAAGGCCTGATGTCTGTAAAGCGCATTTGTCTGTCAAGAAGCACATCCACAACGCCTCCAACGGCGCAACGAGACATAATATCCGCAGCGACTTGCTGTGCTCAGTTAAACTCACTCTATACAGCAAAAGATGCATGGGGCCAAAGGATTTTACTATAACCAAACCCTATAGCAGATTTATTAAGAAAAATTGGTCTGAATTTTGGAACTCAAGCAACCCCTGCTCCCGTCCATCCTCCTCTTCACTTGTTATTAGCTATCAAGCGTGCTCTGCCCCTCTAATCATCGCCGACGGCTTTAGTGAGTAAGTCCGTCCTTTGGCAGAATAGTGGCAATTGCGCTCATCCTTAGTGTTCCTTGTGCGCTCCCGCCATCCCCGGACATTGTAGTAAATTGTGGTGGCGTGCACAATCCTTTGTTAAAAATTGATGCATCTAAGTGTTCTGGACCAGTCGGTATGGTATGAACTTTATTTACGTCCTGAGGGATCAGTCTGGCACTAATGCGGGGCGCTCCCACGTCGGGACAGAGAGGCCGAGCCCCTCTGCCGGTCACACGGGCACTCTGGACAGCCCTGAGTTGGTCCGCCAGCACTTCACTGTGCAGCATCCGCTGCCACCAAACAAATTCTTAAAGAGACACTCCGAATGGAATGCCCGCTACAGAGCATTTATGCTTACTAGGTCACTGGACACGTGTTCTGTTACTCTTATACTGAAAAGATGCTACGTTATTCCTGTATTTAGGCCTGATAGTAGAGAGGTGTTCACCAACTATAGGCCAATATATCTGATCTCTTCATCGTGGAAGCTTCTTGGACACATAATTCGCAAACATAGTGTAGAATATACCTAAACAGCAATGCGGTTCTCTCACATCAACTCGGCTGTCAACCTAGTCTCTCAATTGTTCTTCGGCTCATAGAATTCGCGCATAACTTTGCATCAGCACTTGGCCTACGCGAGCAGCTTGATGCCATTTTCATAGATTATAGTAGAGCTTCTGACTGGGTCCGTCAAAACAAACTTCTCTGAAAATTGAGCACGTTTCTAAAAGATACAAAGCTTTTGTACTGCAATTATGATTATTTGCGCATGCATTCTCAGCCTTCGTCACAGCTATTCAAGCGTAATCTCACTCTGATGACATAAATTGAGCTACGAGACTCAGTCTTGAGAACTTTGAGATTTATGTTGTTGCTGTAGCTGATATTGCTGCTAACACGCAGGCTAAAACTCATTTGCATGCAAATGATTGTGTTTTATACACTAACATTGCCAGCACTAATGCTGAAAAATGTGTCTTCTCTGTTCTGCCAGTAGAAAGCCCCCCCCCCCCCCCCCAATGGCACATAAAATTTCATTCCAAGAATACCGTAGTCATGACGTTCACAAACAGAAAACGACATTTTCCCATCGAGTACGGAACCCAACGACAAAAAATCCCTTCACGGGAACGAGCCCCAACTAATTCGGAACAAATTTCACAACTAACCTGAATTGGCATGACCGCGTAGAACGAATATGTGCGCGCGCGAGAGGGAAACTTGGCTGCCTAAAGCGCGCATTAAAGAATGCCACTATCGAGTGAAAGCTGCTGGCACACTGGTCGACCCGGTTCTGCAATGTGCCTGTGCTATGTGGTCACTGCATTTTTCACGGGACATTGACAAAATTGAAGTGCAAAAGAAGGCGATTAGATTGATTTCCCAGGGGTACGATCGCGACTTTACATCGACAGTGCAAGCGGTTCGCTTATCACTTTGTGTGTTGAAGTACCGACGGACTTGTGAACGCATTTCCTTGCTACACCAGACAGCGCACTCAACGTCGGTAATTTCGGCACCCGTCAAGTTTAGCAGTCTTTCTGTCCGGCCAACTAGGCACACGCACCCACTAAATATCGCACCTTTCAGAACCTACCTGGACTGTTACGAACTTTTTTTTCCTTTAACCGTTCAATTAGGGAATGAATTAGATGCTTATATGCCTAACCTACCATTGGATGGTTTGTTAATATTTTACCTACACATGGTGCAAGTTGAACCTCTGTATATCCACTTTGTTGTACCGTGCATTATAGTATTCACTATCTGTGCAAATTCCTGCGCTATCTTGCACAAGAACAGCAGTATATGTAAATTAATAAGATAAATAAAGGTCCCTGGTTATCTGTGCTGAAGAGCCAAGTGCGCTCTTCTATTTCTCCTCAATCTTTACGGGTCGAAACCATTAGTAGCGTACACGTAGAAGTGAATATGCATGCATGTTCATTTGGTTTTTGTTGGTATCTGTAATGGAAAGGTGTTAGGATTGATGTGTCTGCAGGTACTTAAGCTGTAAGCTCGATTGATAATTGGGGCATATTTGTGTGTTATTTCCATTATGGTAATCGTTATTGCGGGCGATTCAGCGTTAGAGGAACAGCGCAATGGCTTTTGCCGCATTCATCATCATCAGCAGCAGCAGTAGCATCTTTTATGTCCACTGCAGGAGGAAGGCCTCTACCTGCGATCTCCAATTACCCCTGTCCTGCGCCAACCGATTCCAACTATCACCCACAACTTTCCTCATTTCGTGGCACCACCTAGTCTCCTACCGACCTCTACTGCGCTTCCCTTCTCTTGGTACCCATTCTCTCACCCTAATGGTCCAACGGTTATCTAATTTGTGCATTACATGGCCTGCCCAGCGCCACTTTTTTCCTCTTACTGTCTATTAGAATACTGTCTATAGCCGTTTACTCTCTGATCCGCACCGCTCTCTTTCTGTCTCTTAAAGTTATGCCTAGCATTCTTCGTTCCATCGCTCTTTGCGCGGTTCATAACTTGTTCTCAAGCTTCTTTGTCAGTCTCCAAGTCTCTGCCCCATATGTCAGCACCGGTAAAATGCACTGATTGTATACATTCCTTTTCAATAATAACGGTAAGCTCCCAGTCAGGAACTCACGGTGTCTGCCGTATGCGATCCGACCCATTTTTATCCTTCTGTGAATTTCCTTCTCATGGTCAGGGTTCCATGTGATTAACTGACCTAGGTAAGCGTGCCCTTCGAAGACTCTAGAGGCTGACTTGCGATTATGAACTCTTGTTCGCTTGCCCGGTTCTTTATCATAATCTTTGTCTTCTGCATATTAATATTCAAGCCCACTCTTACACTCTCCCTGTTAAGGTCCTCAATCATTTGCAGTAACTCGTCCGCAGTGTTGCTGAATAGAACAATGTCACCGGGAAACCGAAGGTTGCTGAGGTATTCACCGTCGATCCTTACTCCTAAACCTTCCCAGTTTGATAGCTTCAATACTTCTTCCGAGCCCGCAATGAATAGAATTGGGGAGATTGTGTCTCCTTGTCCATTTCTTTATATGTATCTTCCTACTTTTCTTGTGTAGAATTAAGGTGGCTGTGGAATCTCTGTAGATATTTTCCAGGGTATTTACGTAAGCGGTCTGTACTCCTTGATTACACAATGCCTCTATGATTGCTGGTATCTCTACTGAATCACATGTTTTTAGTAATCTATGAAAGCCATATAGAGAGGCTCATTGTACTCTGCGGATTTCTCGATAACCCAATTAATGACATGGATGTGATCCATTGCAGAGTATTCCTTCCTGAAGCCAGCCTGTTCCCTTGGTTGACAAAAGTCCAGTGTTGCCCTAATTCTATTGGGGATTATTTTGGTAAATATTTTGTATAATACTGGGTGTAAGCTAATGGGCCTGTAATTTTTCAGTTCTTTAACGTCTTCCTTTTTGTGGGTTAGTATATTGTTTGCATTCTTCCAGTTTTCTGGGACCCTTGCAGTCTATACACACTTCGCATGTATCCAGCCGCCAGTTCTCCTAGCATTATGTCTTCTCCATCTTTGATTACATTGACTGTTATTCCATCCTCTCCTGCCGCTTCTCCCCATTTCATGCCTTGCAAGGCCCTTCTGACCTCGTTTCTAATTATAGGAGGAGTTTCTGTAGACTGTTCAAAATTGTTTCAAATAGAGTACTCCTGAGTCCTCTGGGTACTGTACAAGTCAGTATAGAATTCTTCTGCTGCTTTTCTTATACCTTCGAAATTGCTGATGATATTACCCTGCCTCGATTTCAGTGCATACATCTTGGTTTGTCCTATGCCAAGTTTCCTTCTCACTGATTTCAGGTTGTGTCCATTTTTTACGGCTTCTTAAGTCTTTCTAACGTTATAATTTCGAATATCCCTTATTTTCGCTTTGTTGATCAGTTTTGACAGTTCCGCTAATTCTATCTTATCTGTTGAGTGGGATACTTTCATACTTTGTAGTTTACTTATTAGGTCCTTTGCTGCTTGGGAGAGTTTGCCTACTAGCTGCCTTGGTGCCTTGACCCCCACTTCAACTGCTGCCTCTGAAGCCAGCCTCGTTACGGTTTCACTCATTACCTCTGTCATTATCATCATCTCTCTGTTCTAAGGCTGCATATTTTTTTGCAAGTACCAGCCTAAAGTTCTCTGCTTTTACCATTACTGACCTGTTTTTTCTGGACCAATTTTAATCATTCTCTATCCGAATTGAGGTGAATCCTAGCCCTCACTAACCTATGATCACTGCACTTAACCCTACCTATCACTTCTACATCCTGCATTATGCTGGGATCGGCAGAAAGTATGAAATCAATTTCATTTCTTGTTTCACCATTCGGGCTTTTCCAGGTCCACTTGTTTCACCATTCGGGCTTTTCCAGGTCCACGCTACGTCTCCTTAAAAAGGTGTTCATTATTGTCAGCTTATTGCTTTCTGCGAATTCTACCAGCATCTCTCCTCTAGCGTTTCTAGTATCGACGCCGTAGTTGCTAACTGCCTGTTCACCCGCCTTCTTTTTCCCCACTTTTGCATTGAAGTCACCCATTAGTACGTATACCGAGTTTGCACTTTTGTCATTGCTAATTCAACATCTTCATAAAACTGATCTACTTCCTCATCGTTGTGATTGGATGTTGGAGCGTAGGCTTGTACTACCTTTAATCTATACATCTTATTAAGTTTGATTACGACTACTGCTAACCCTCTCATTAATGCTGTAGAATCCGTCAATGTTGCCCGCTATGTCCTTATGGATTAGGAATCCTACCTCGTATCGCTTCTTCTCAGGGAGACCTCTATAGCAGAGGACATGGCCGTTATTAGCAATGTGTAAGCCCCACTAGTTCTTCCAATCTCTCTAAAGCTGATAATATCCCAAACAATGTCTTAAACATTAAAGGTTGTGAAGCTTTGAGGGTTATAGGCAAGGCAATTATGAGCTGTGGGCCTCCGTTTATCGGTCCTCAGTCGTGCTGTTCAAGCGCTGTTGCAGAAGTTTAAACGTATGACACGTTTTGAGAAGCTTGAGGAAAAATTATTGGTTATGAGGTCGCCAGGGTGCGCCTTTCATACATAAATTATAAAAAATTAAAATCATGCATTGCATACCTCATTAACTCTAGCAGGCTAAGGGACTATTTCTCACTGTGCCGTTTCAAAGGGGATGCCAATAAATCACCATTATTATTCTCGGATAACGTGAAGAGTGCAGTCAGCAGGCATGGTGCGCCACCTTTATTTTGAACCCACAAAAGGCTAACAAAACTGCAAAAGAACACTATCGAAAACTCGACCTACGTGCTCAGTACTGTGCGAGCATCATTTAGTCATACCACATGGCTCGAGATGAGCCAGATGCAAGCACGCGTGGCTTCATTTACGGGATGCATTATCACTTCTCGCCCTGCCCTTCAATGCATGCTTCAACAGCTGCTGTCGACATGAAGAGCTGTCTGCTGTGCCGAGCCGCAAAACCGTAGCGAAGGTTGCACGATTCGGAGATTCAGAACCTGCCGTGGTCGTGTTCGGTCTGCCAACTGTATCATGTACACCGCGCCCCGAATTCTTGTGCAGGCCTCGGCAGTTCCTAAGTTCGGTTGCCAAAACGTTCACGCAAGCTGAGTTAAGAAACTTACGCGCACGAGACAGCGTTCATAGGTTCATAGGTTACATTAATACGAACCCGACATGAGCCGGTCGAGTTAGAAATCGGGCTGACCTACCCTGACGTGGCCGCGTTTATATGAACTCACTGCTGACGAGTCTGGACAACGATGGCGCACAGCGTCGAGACGAGAGAGATCAGCGTGTTTGAAGTGGGCTTCTGGTTCCCGCAGCCGTCTGCAACGGCTCTATTTCATGGGTCTTATCGCTACAATGAGTTTGCACTGCACAGTACCTTGTCTTTGCATTGTTCTGGTGCTATTCCTGCTGCCAGGGCATAAATCGCGATGTCAGAGTAGACCTGCGCAGGTCTCAGCACTGACGGGCCCGACCTGTCCGCGTTTACAGTCAATAGGATGGAAAATTGGGCGAGTTGGTTAAGTTTCATGGTAGCTACAGAGTGAGAGGCGCCAACAAAAGGAACAGCAGGAGTGGACCACAATACGGCCTTCTATTCCTTTTGTCCGCGTCTGTCGCGCATTCACATGCATGCTGCAAACGGTTGGACTGGGTCACCCCACCCCACGCAGTCGAGCTGATTCAGCCCGACTTGACGCTTGTTCAGTCCACCCAGCTAGCGCTTACAGGCATATTCAAGCCCCACAAGCTGACTCGACCCCCTTCTGTCGGGTTCATGTAAATGCCCTTACAGTTGGTGCCGGATCGTGGCAATTTCCATTTCTGCTTTAAGGCGCGGCAAGGCAGGCCGCGCTCCTGGTGGCAAAAGCGGTTGTAAAACAGTGCTGCAAACAAGAGGGCAAGGGGTGACAATGCATCCCGCAAATGAAGCCATGCATGTCATATGAAGGATGGTTTTCTGGACGGCGTAAAATTGTGCCTTACTTTCAAATTCACCATGTTGTCAGCTCTCACTGGGCCACAAGGCTCCTAAGGCGTCTGTGATTGACTCAAATACCTCAACAGGGACTATTTTTTTTTATTTACAATACTGTAAGCCCTTTGCGGGCTGTTACAGGGTGGGAAAGAAGAAATAGAGAAAGAAAGCACATTGCTACAGGAAGCGGAATTCCAACTTTCTATAAGAGTATCAGATGAACCGGTGTCGTGAGACATACAATTGCACAGCAGCGGAATTTATCAATGCCTACCCCAGATTTCTCGAACCAGGTGTTCTGCTACATGTCGCGCGTGCAGTCCAAAACATAAATCATGTTCTAAGCAGGTGTCATTCTCTGCACGTTGTGATAGCGGGTGACGCTGCCAAGTGAAGCATCAAAGCACGCGAGTAGCCTATAGTTCATTCGTTTGACCTGCGGCAAGATGTCGATTGACCAGGCTGTCCGATGTGTCAATGGCCGACTCAGGAAGCGTGCTATAAATGTAAATAAAAGCGATAAGCGTGCTAACTTAGTGGCTTCTGTTGCTTCTTATGAAAGCGAGCCACGATTTCAGGACAGCAGTTCACGGTAGGCGTACTAGGAGAATAGTAAAAGTGCGTTTCGTAACATAAGAAAAAAGCGTTACATAAAAACGCAAGAAAGACTGAAAATACCTATGCTTGATACTAAATGGAAGCGTTCTTCCGTAACAATTTGTTGTGACATACGTTGTCGCTTCATCATAATGCGGTTTCTGCGCAAACGCTGTAAAGGCCATACTTTTTTTCGTTATGTTAAACAAGCAGCTGCCACTGCACATTCGCGTTCGTCGTCCTTGTGTATTTCCGACGACCATATAAAGCCAACATGAAATACGTTCGTGATTAGCAAAAATCAAGCCCTTCTGTTTTCATTCTTCTCATTGTGTGTTTCTAGAGTTTTACACTGAGAATTAACTTTTGGCTGGCAATGTTTAACCAAGTCATCCAACAGTGAATTCTTTTGGAAGTATTTTCTTGAGTTCCGCGAAAGGGTTTAGCGTGTATTTTTACCATTCCCATTTCGGAATAAACCCAAGGCGTGAAAGTTACATGTACTAAGTTATGCTTGATGATCGTTGGGTGCATGAAGGGAAAGAAGTGCGCTTGCTGACCGTGCCGGGCTTGACGTGGTAGCAGCCACGCTCTTCGGCGCCGTGCTCTCCTCCTCCGCAGGTACTCCAAGGGAGCTCATCTTCGAACAGGGCTGCTATGTAGACGATGCAGTAGGCTGCTGGCGGAATGTACGAAAGCACCAGCAGCACGTCGCTGTACAGCATCGCCCAGCCGAGGCCTGCGAGCATGCACACATGGAAACTGGGCGAGAACTTAAATTCATTGAATTCTGCAGTTTTATGTACCAAAGCACTGGCCTGATTATGAGACACACCGTAGGGGGAGAGTGCGAATTAATTTTGACCCCTTGGGATTATTTAACGCGTACCTAAATTTGAGTGCACGAGCGTTTTTGCATTTGGCCCCCGACGAACTGCGGACGCCGCTGCTGGGATTTGATCCCGCAACCTCGCGCTTATGAACTTCGCACAAAATCGCATAGTTTCTGCGTAATGTGCACAGCTACGAGGAAAGTGCTGGATAAATTGGGCGGGCCCCGGGTGTAGTGCAGTTTAACACGGCGCCTGAACGCGTGAGCTATCGCAAGGAAAGAATACGAGGAAGTGTCACGTGGCGCTCGTGCCGAGTGGTTCAAAGAGGAATGAAAAAAGCGTGCGCGCGAAATGTCCGGACGCAGCATGCACAACTCCTTCGGAGCGGCGACAACGGCTAGCCCAGCCGCGAAAGCGGGATTTTTGCCGGAGATGAACAGCATCGGCTGATCTTTCTAACTTTGCCCACAGAACCATTTGTGAATAATACAGTGTTCTTGCACATGGGTTTCAAAGCGCGTCCCTACAGTGTAGAAGGCTTTAGGGATGCAATGGCTTGTTTCGCTGCTCTCAGAGGTCACCGCTCCATAGGGGCGTATCGCATGAGCCACGCACGGGCAATAACGTTCCGAAACGCCACAGCAGTGAAGAAAATTGTCTGCCTAGAAGAACTGAAAGTAAAGGACCACCACTGTCGAGTCATTGACTCTGGAGTGCAAGACACCGGGTTAAAGCTTCACTGGCTCCTCCCAAACGTGCCTGATGAAGATATGCGCGTGGCCTTGGCGCCTTTCGGAAAAGTCACTGACGTCTAGAGAGAGCTTTGGCTTGTACACGGGCTCGACCGACAAAAGTTTGACTACGTGGTTGATGTCGCTGAAACTGAAATTTATCAAACTAGACGACCTGCCACACCAGCTGAACGTCGCAGGGTAGATCGCACTTGCACGCTGGGTGCGAAACTTTTATAAATTCTCTGGATGGCAGGCAAACCGGGAGAAAGGTTCAGGTTTTTGGCATTGTAATTGGGGCGTACTACTTTTCTCACTGGTGGCGGCCATCCCTGCCATCGAAGTACCTTGGTGTACCACTAAATCAATGTCAAGACCCCAACGCACACTAGACGGAAGCCGTCTTGACGACGAAGGAAAAGGACGAGTGGCAAGAAATAGAGCTATCAATGTTTTCGGGAGCAACCATTTGCGATGTATTCCTAGTATCCAAATTCTGGCGCGTAATGAACGTACCGCATACTCACATCGTTCCAGCATTCATAAGATGCACGGGGTCTTTGCTGTATTTATTAGAACATCAATCTGAAAGCGAACTAACAGAACAATCTTGCTTCCTTCCGTCAAACGAGATGGCCTTGGACTGATTTGTTTGCTTTTGCGACACGTTGTTTGTTTTATTTTTTATTCAAGACCAAGAAGATGCCTGCCTGCTGACAAATACAACTGCGCAAATTACTTGTAGAATATTTTGTGACATCCACTGTAGACATGTCCGATGCTCTGAGAGGATGCGTGCGCGAAGTAGTGCTCTCTATCAATATGTTGACTGCTAGGTCTTTGATGACGTAATTGAGCAGTGTTTCCAAGAAAATTGCGTACGAAGACCTTATTCATACACTCATGCCAGATCCTCTATATGGACAAAGCTTGTAGGACCAGAAAAAATATTTTAAAGGGGGTAAACAAATGGCAGTTAAATGAAACATAAAGACTTTGACAGGGGCTTGCGTTGGGGCTAGTTGGAATATCATACTTGTGTCTGAAAAGCAGCGCTGTAGAGTTGAACCACAGAGAACAGAGAAGATTTTACAAGCAGCTGATAGATGCGCTTCGTGTGTGCTGTTCTCTCCTCTGTGGTTCCCCTGCTGCTTTTTAAACACGAGTATAAAAACTTTCTTCTTCAAATTGCATACGAGACACTACCAGTGAAAACATGGCGTAGCGAAGAAGGTCTGTTTGTACCCTGAATGACAAGCTGTCGACTCGGCAAGAACCTGAGACCATTGAGCGTGTTTTCCTAGAATGATGGGAGCCATTCTTTCCGTGGGACATTCTACAGAGGACTATTAGGAACCAGCTATCACTCAATTCATATGGCATCTACCAGTCGACACCCCGAAAATCAGGCAATGACAAAATCATGCTCCCTTGCCTCCACTGCTTGTGGAAAACGCTACGCACGTTAGACATTTGCTGGTTACGTCAGTGCGTGAAAATTTCTCGCAAAGTGTTGTGCAGCACAGACACGTGTGCAGGGCCTTTCGTGAACCACTTGATTGGATTAGAATGCTTGATGACTTGGTTGTATTGGAAACGTTTTGCTCACTTCACGCCTGCAAATATAGGCGGACTCATTTTAACCATTACACTCTGTTTCACCTTGTGAAGACCGGCAATAAATAAACGATCGCCGGGCTAGAGTGCCGGGCTGTTGTGCTCAACGGCAAAGGTTCGATTCTATCATCGGTCACACGTTGCGTTCTTTTTGTTAAGACACTCATTAAGGTGAGGGGGCCCTCGTAATAGCCTTTACACTATTCAGGACGGGCGCCCTCACCGTGTAGTCGCTAAAGCACGGGGTACCTTCTTATTCCACCGCATGGTATGTGCCCAGTTTGACAATTCAATTGTTGTCTTGTCTCACTGGGACACAAATTAACAACGTAATAGCGCCACATTATTCATCGGAGTGCGGCCTGATCCCGGTGACCAGAACCGGTAACGCACTCCCTCACCAGAGCAGACTTGGCAACCCTGGTGCAGTACTTGGCCACAACCTCCTATATAAATACAACAATCAAACCCCTGCCCTCAGTCCCCAGCAGCTGCGAAGCAACTGTCCACGGCGGCGGTCAGATCTGCGACGCTGCAGAGGGTGCTAAGAATCCCTGGTTCCGGACAGGCCGCCATTGGAATCTGAACCTGGCAACGTCTAACGCTAGAACGTTATCTAGTGAGGTGAGTCTAGCAGTGCTATTGGAGGAATTAGGGGGCAGTAAATGGGATATAATAAGGCTCCGTGAAGTTAGGAGGACGAAAGAAGCATATACAGTGCTAAAAAGCGGGCATGTCCTGTGCTACCGGGGCTTAGCGCAGAGACGAGAACTAGGAGTCGGATTCCTGATTAATAAGGATATAGCTGGTAACATACAGGAATTCTATAGCATTAACGAGAGGGTGGCAGGTCCTGTTGTGAAACTTAATAAGAGGTACAAATTGAAGGTCGTACAGGTCTACGCCCCTACATCTAGTCATGATGACCAGGAGGTCGAAAGCTTCTATGAAGACGTGTAATCGGCGATGGGTAAAGTCAAAACAAAATACACTATACTGATGGGCGATTTCAATGCCAAGGTAGGCAAGAAGCAGGCTGGAGACAAGGCAGTGGGGGAATACGGCATAGGCACAAGGAATAGCAGGGGAGAGTTATTAGTAGAATTTGCGGAACAGAATAATATGCGGATAATGAATACCTTCTTCCGCAAGCGAGATAGCCGAAAGTGGACGTGGAGGAGCCCGAACGGCGAGACTAGAAATGAAATAGACCTTATACTCTGCGCTAATCCTGGCATGATACAAGATGTGGACGTGCTCGGCAAGGTGCGCTGTAGTGACCATAGAAAGGTAAGAACTCGAATTAGCCTAGACTTGAGGAGGGAACGGAAGAAACTGGTACATAAGAAGCCGATCAATGAGTTAGCGGTAAGAGGGCAAATAGAGGAATTCCGGATCCAGCTACAGAACAGGTATTCGGCTTTAACACAGGAAGAGGACCTTAGTGCTGAAGATATGAGCGACAATTTTCTGGACATCATTAAGGAGTGTGCAATAGAAGTCGGTGTAACTCCGTTGGACAGGATGCCAGAAGGATATCGCAGGAGACGAAAGATCTGATCAAGAAACACCAATGTATTGTCACGTGGTAGTGACGTCGAAGAACACAGTAGCAATACTGTGAACGTCAAAACTAACTTTTATTTGGCGAACCTGTGCCCACAAAACAGGCCACATTTACAGCACAACGATAGCGGCGAACACGGTCGGCGATCGTCGAAAATCTCATCTGCGGGTCAAGTGCGTCGGCTTTTATACAACAGTCGTCGAACGTTCCAGGCTAATCGCTGGGACCCGCGTGTCTTCCACAAAGTTTTACACTATTCGCGTCGCGCATACATGCAATCAGATTACAGAAGGTTCGGTGACAGACAGCGGATGGAACCATCGATAACATTCCAGAAACTTCCTATACATGTAGGCGCGTCCCGCGCTGTGCGATAACATTTGTCAGGCGGCGAAACCTGGCCGCCCGACAAAGATAAGTACACGTGTCAGTATGAAAGCCTCTAACCCTGCAGCTAGAATAGAACTGGCGGAACTTTCCAAGTTAATCAACAAGCGTAAGACAGCTGACATAAGGAAGTATAATATGGATAAAATTGAACATGCTTTCAGGAACGGAGGAAGCCTAAAGGCAGTGAAGAAACTAGGAATAGGCAAGAATCAGATGTATGCGTTAAGATACAAAGCCGGCAATATCATTACTAATATGGATGAGATAGTTCAAGCGGCTGAGGATTTCTATAGAAATTTATACAGTACCAGTGGCACCCACGACGATAATGGAAGAGAGAATAGGCTAGAGGTATTTGACATCCCACAAGTAACGCCGGAAGAAGTAAAGAAAGCCTTGGGAGCTATGCAAAGGGGGAAGGCAGCTGGGGACAGGGGCGTAGCCAGGGGGGGGGGGGCTTATGGGGCATCAGCCCCCCCCCCCCGAAATTTTTTCGTGCTGTCCATGCACCGCCGACCAAAACAATCCCCAGCGCCAGAAATCATTCTAGATTTCGTCTAGAATGTATTTCTCACGCTCAAAAAGATATTTCAGCTCGCACATCGCGAACTCGGGCTGGATTTCGAGGCCGCGCCCATGCAGTGGGAGTCACATAACTCTAGGAGCCCCATCCGAGCACAACGTTTCGAGCGCATTTTGATGGCGAGCGGGCTCGTCGCGGCATCTCGTTGAGGCCGCGGAATCTACGGAGCGCATGGATTTAAATTCCCAGACATTATGAGTATAAAGTTCTGATAAATTTTTGATGCGAAAGATGCACTGACATAATTTCAATCTTCGTGCATAATTTCAAAGGTTGATGAGCTGATTAAACAAAGTCGTGCTTCAGATTTTCAATTACGTGACTCTGTGCGTTTAATGTTGTTATAAACATTTGACGCCAAAGGTGCATTGACTTTTCTAAAGTACATCGGAACATACAGTGAGACATGCCAAATCAACACACTATCAGACAAATTGACAAAGCACGCAGCGAGCTCCAATGATACGAAGCGTTGTGGCGGTTCATTTGTGCCGTCATGTCACAGAAAAGAATATCAACATTTTCATTCACCTCCGCCAAAACATCAATGTTACGACACTAAAGTCAAGAAAGGTAACGAAGCTGTCATCTATTTTTTCAACTTTGACTTTTATTTGCGACGACACAGTGAGCCCCTTCAATTTTCTTGTTCTTGCTACCCGCGGGCTGCCGGCGCCAGCAAGAGCGCATGCGTTTTTCTCGTGTTGCCCCGACCACCGCGCGGCACGTTCGATGCGCGTTCGGTTTGCTATGGCCGAGTGGATTTTCACCTGGCAGAGTTTTGGACTCTTAGTGGCTAGCAGACGAGAAAAAGAAATAATGGTCGCTCGCCGCCATCAGTGTGGGTACTCGACGGATTGCAACGCGTTCGCTTGAGCGCAACCTCTCCGGAAAGTCTTGCCTCGCCAGTGTAGGATACCGAGCAACATGCGTATGGTTCTCTGTGGAGCAAGTGTCTCACGTTTCCTTCGATATTCCGTGGGTAGCCACATTAGGTGCCCAAAGTGGGCATTCAATTGTGGCCAACATGATTTCCCTTGCGTTTCTTCATTCCGGTTCCCCCGCCGCACAAAAGAAAAAGAAGAAGGAAAGACGTTGCAGCGCAGCGCATTGTCGCATGGTGAAAGTTCGAGTTTGTTGGTTCTTCATTGGCGGAAAGCAATGGGCTCCGGGACGCTTCATTTGCCGCATACTCGTATTATATTATTGCGATAGCAATCATATGGACACTGCAGGCGCATTCCTGCCGTCGCCGCCGCCCTCATGTTCCATATAAAGTCCAAAAAAATTTAATTGTGGGGTTTTACGTGCCAAAACCACTTTCTGATTATGAGGCACGCCGTAGTGGAGGACTCCGGAAATTTCGACCACCTGGGGCTCTTTAACGTGCACCTAAATCTAAGTACACGGGTGTTTTCGCATTTCGCCCCCATCGAAATGCGGCCGCCATGGCCGGGATTCGATCCCGCGACCTCGTGCTCAGCAGCCTAACACCATAGCCACTGAGCAACCACGGCGGGTATAAAGTCCAAGGGCCATAACATTGTGACCGCGCTCCACATGATGTATGTGCGAATGAAAACATGGTCGGGGGAAGGCATGGGGGAGCCGATGGTTGTGGTTCAGTATTGTGTGCGCAAGGGAGGAAAGCGGGGAGAGAGAGAGATTCTTGTTGGAGGGAAGAAAAATTGGGGTAAAGTGCAGCGCAGTAACTGTCTCTCAGGTGAGGACACCTCAACCGCGCTGCACAATAGGGAAAGGGAATTGAAAGAAGGGTGAAAGAGACGCGGCGGCGGCTGCCCAAACAGTGCGCGAGGGCAAGTTGTTTACATTCGCTTATGAGGCGCGGTGACGCGCCTAGTCGTGGTGAAGCAGAGCTTCCTGCGCGGCGAGAGCCGCGTCGCACATCTGTCGGACGTTGCCGTCGATAGCTGGGCACTGAACGAGCAGGGCATGGAGTGCAGCCGCGAGAGCGGCTATGAGCGCGTCCCTGGGGTCGCTGCTCGGAGCGGTTTGTTTGCCGCGCAATGGCTCAGGGGCGGCCGTCTGCGTGTGGCGGCCACGAAGGACGTCACTGTAGGATCGACCCTGCGGCGAGCGAGCAGACGTCGGCGGAGCGGCTGTATGCGGCTCGCACGATGTAGTGCCGGCCAGCTCAAGCGCTTTTTTCCTCGAGAGGGGCCGCTCAGACGAAGACAACAACACGGCCGCCTTCCTCTCGCGCTGCCACTCGGGACAGCTCGGCTCTGTTGAAAGGTGTCGACCACCGCAATTTAGGCAGCGTGGCTTCTCAGCGGGGCAGTCTCCTGTAGGATGCGAGTCACCGCAGCGGAGGCAGCGGGCGTCGCGGAAACAGGTGGCGCCGGCATGGCCGAAGACGCCGCAGCGGTCGCACTGAAGTGGCCGGGGCAGACGGGCACGAACGGCGCGTAGCTGCTTGAAGAGTCGCACGTTCGGAGGCACGACGCTCCCGACGAAAGTGACGGTGACGCTTGTGCCACTCCGCGAGCACGACAGCACCGCGACGGGTGCCTCCAGGTTTTCGCTCACTGTGCGGGCGTCGAAAGAAGGGTCGACCCCATAGATGATGCCCACACAGGAGTTGCTGTGGAGTGCCTTCGAGCGTACTGCCACGTTACCAATGACGCACACCTCGAGAAGGGGCGCCGAGTCGGCACCGCGTGTCACGTCCACAGCCACCACGTTGCGACGGAAGTTGACACGCACACGCCTCACGCCCGGCACGGCGGATAGCTGAGCGGCGACACTGTCTCGCGAGAGAGCCAGGAACGTGGCTCTGCGCTCGATGGGCCGGTAGAGGATAGTGACGGCGGTATCGTGAGTAACGCCGCCGTCAACGGGTGGGGAATGCGCCTCAAAGTCGACGAACCGTCGGAATCGGCGTCGTCTTCTTGCGGCGTTTTTCGACTTTCCCGCTGCGGGCTGGCAGGCTTGCGAGTCCTTAGCGGTCGCGGGCGGCAGCGGAGACTTCCTGAGGAAGTGCTGCCCTGATCCTTCCGCAACTGGGGTAGGCGTTCTCGGCCGGCTGTGGTTGGAAGCCGGGCCGTCGGCGGCATCCTCGAGAGGCAACGTCGCAGTCGCGCACGGACTCTCGTCTGGTGCGGTGTTGAGCGGAGGCGACGAGCAGGCTTCCGTCGATGAAAGCAAGGGGCTCTCCGGGCGGATAGGACTTGTCGCGGGTGAGGCGGTCGCGTCCGTGCGGGAGGACGTAACGTCGGAGCCAATCATACTTGCGGTTGGCAAGTAGAAGGTGCCGGCACTCTCGTCGGTGTCGCCTGTCGACGGGCAGCTGGCACTGTCGTCGGTGGAAGCTGCCGAAGTGGGGGCCTCCGCGGTAGTATCCGTTGAAACGGACGGCGCAGCGTGGTGGTAGCTGGCAGAAGTTTTCAGCGCGTCAATAGGAAATGCGCGGAAGGGTGTATCCAGCGCAGATGGGGCGCGCATGGGTGGTGTCGCGCTCACTGGAGGAGGCGTGCATGACGGCGCGGAGCTCGCCGAGTCCGCCGAGAGCGTGCGTAGCGTGCGAGCTTTCAGCCCCCGCTTCCAACGTAAGGCGGGAGGCGATCTGCCGGGGCGTGACTGCCGGCCACGTGGGTGGAGCTGCTGGGCTCGTCTGGACGCCGGGCCATCGGTGCAGTCAGGAGTTTGCTTCGCCGGCCTCTTCCTCTGCTGCTTCTTCGGAGGGTCGCCCATGAGATGGGGCCTCCGCCTGTCGTGCGAGCCCTGAAAAGGGCTGCGCTCGTAAGCGCGGTCGAATGCGGAGACGTACGCGCGCAAGAAGTGGCGGGCGAGCCGTAGTCGTCGGAGCGAGGGGCGATGCGACCGCTCGCTTCGAAGGTCCGGGAGCGTCTAAAGCGGGGAGGAAGCGCGCCGCCTTCCATCGCGCGAGATACGTCACGGGGAGCGGAGGAAGGGGTGGCGGGTGTTAGGATTTGGTGATCTTTGAATCTTTGATTGCGCAACATGTTTATTTGCCTTGTTTGGCGCATTATATACAGTGACTCTTTCTTAGATACGTAGATTTATTGGAGACTTATACTTGTATTTAAATATCTTCTTGCGAGGTTTTGTGTGTACGTGCAGCGAAATTTGTTGCCAGTGGCACTTTTTTGGCCCTTTATCAAGCTGTATCTTCGCATTTCTAATGTACGAGGGCGAGTCAAATGAAAGTGAGCCAACCAACGCCGCTCAGTAATGGTTATCCGTGAGGCATGCGGGTAGCACACAGGCATCTATCATTTACGAAAGTGACACGCAGGTGTGAAAATAAACGTTCGTTAATGCTAATATACACTGGGTTGAATATGGTTGTGTGACGTAATGGGCGCTCCAAAAGTAGAAGAGCGCGGCGTCGTGACAATTTGACAGCTGAAGGCATTTCCAAAAATGAAATTAGCCACCGTATGGATGCCGCGTACGTTTAAAATTGCGTTCCATCGGCCACAGTGAAGTGTTGGAGGAAATGGCTCAAAGAAGGAGGTGATAGTTGCAAAGACGATCCAAGACCCGGTTAAAGCCACCGTACAATCACCCCCAACATAATTGCAAAACTGAGGTTTTTTAGCGCACGAAAAGGGACGAAAGACAGTGGCGAAACGAGGACACAGCGCTAACTTCCAACAATGGTTTTATTCCACAAAGCGGTAGACACATATATATATAGGTAACACCCACAACCGTACGCATGCGCATATGTACTGATCTTTAGTCAAATGAGACAGCAACGAGACATGTGTAATGGAAAGTTAAGATGATATCAAAGATGAACCATTGTTGGAAGTTAGCGCTGTGTCCTCGTTTCACCACTGTCTTTCGTCCCTTTTCGTGCGCTAAAAAACCTCAGTTATGGAATACCAACACGCCCTAACCTACGCTCTTTCAAGTTATATAATTGCAAAGGTTGATGAGCTGATTAAACATGAACAGAGGATATTCATAGATGAACAGGCAGGGCGTGTGAACATCTCTCACGGTTCGGTTCACAACATAATTCGTGAACATCTCGGTTATCGGCTCTTATGAGCGCAATGGATGCCAAGATTAGGAACCACCGTCAGAATACGGAGAGGTTCGGTGCTGCCTTGACTCATCTGATTCGGTCTCACAATGAGGCTGACGACTTCTCGTCTGCACTTGTGACCAGGGACGAATCGTGGTACCCCTACTACGAGCGTGAAACATGACGGCGAAGCTTACATTGGAAACATTCGAATTCACCACCCCCAAAGAAAACAAAGACCGTTATTTCCGCCGGAAAGGTGTTGACTTTTTTTAGATCGTCAGGGGGGCCATAACTGATCAAATTTGCTAAACCTAGAGAGACTAAAAAATCATTCTCGATATTATGAAACGCCGGATCGGCTGCGTGTCGCAATCAATAACAAACGACGTAGAAAATTGACGAATGGAGTCATCTTGCTTCACGACAATGTCCGTCTCACCGTCGTTGATGTGGCTAACATAAAATTGGCAAAGTTCAAGAGGGAAACGCTGCAACATCCGCCATACTGCCCAAGCTTGTCGCCTTGCGACTTCCACATTTTGCGGCAATTGAAAAAACTGCTCAAGGGAACTAGACTCGTGTCCGACGATCACGTGAAAGAGTCAGTTGCGGACTTTTTCAAGAAGCAACCCAAGGAGCTTTATGTGACGAGAATCACGCGACTCGTTAGTCAGCGGGACAAATCTCTAAATGCTCATGCAGGCTACTTTTAAATAAAGTACCCCGTTTGTCATATATTCGCATTGGCTCACTTTCATTTGACTCGCCCTCGTATATTCTGCAGAACTCCTCCTTTTTATATGTGCTCTCTGTTGCGACTATAATTTCGGTGCCATTACAACGCACGACCGGTGACAACTACGCCTGCGCAATACATTAGAACAAATGACAGCATCATTAAGATTCTTCCCCGGCCTTTGCATAAGTACAAAAGCGTAAACAAGGTTCTTGACTGACAAAGTTTCGTTAATATATTTGTCCTCAACTTGTTCATTTGATGGCCTCTACCTTTTTTTCATATCAGCGGCATGCACTGCTTTGCTGGTTTCGAACCGATATATTTTTAAAGTTGGTGTGATATCTTACTGACTTATTAAATAGACAACGACATCGAAGCATTGATATCAGTTATTTCGGGCACAATTTTTGGGACATACGAGTATATTCTTTTTTGAGAAAGTACACACTTTACTTCTCTTGACAATGCGTAGCGCTCAAGAATTCGTTTGCAGCATCTTTGGCAATGACAATGCAGTTATTGTTTATGTATTTGACCCCTCGACAAATTCTATAAAGAGGAGGCCGAGCTGCATCGTGAGCCCCCCCCCCCGAACAAACTTTCTGGCTACGCCACTGGCTGGGGAGGATCAGGTAACAGCATATTTGTTAAAGGATGGTGGGCAGATTGTTCTAGAAAAACTGGCCACCCTGTATACGCAAAGCCTCATGACTTCGAGCGTACCGTAATCTTGGAAAAACGCTAACATAATCCTAATCCATAAGAAAGGGGACGCTAAAGACGAAAAATTATAGACCGATCAGCTTATTGTCCGTTGCCTACAAGGTATTTACTAAGATAATCGCAAATAGAATCAGGAACACCTTAGTCTTCCGTCAACTAAAGGACCAGGCAGGATTCCGTAAAGGCTACTCAACAATAGACGATATTCACACTATCAATCAGGTGATAGAGAAATGTGCGGAATATAACCAACCCTTATATATAGCTTTCATTGATTACGAAAAAGCGTTTGATTCAGTCGAAACATCAGCAGTCATGGAGGCATTACGGAATCAGGGTGTAGACGTGCCATATGTAAAAATACTGAAAGATATCTATAGCGGCTCCACAGCCACCGTAGTCCTCCATATAGAAAGCAACAAAATCCCAATGAAGAAAGGCGTCAGACTGGGAGATACGATCTCTCCAATGCTATTCACAGCGTGTTTACAGGAGGTACTCAGAGACCTGGATTGGGAAGAATTGGGGATAAGAGTTAATGGAGAATACCATAGTAACTTGCGATTCGCTGATGATATTCCCTTGCTTTGTAACTCAGGGGACCAACTGCAATGCATGCTCACTGACCAAAATAGAAGGGTTGGTCTAAAAATTTATCTGCAGAACACTAAAGTAATGTTTAACAGTCTCGGAAGAGAACAGCAGCTTACGATAGGTAGCGAGGCACTGCAAGTGGTATGGGAATACATCTACTTAGTACAGGTAGTGACCGCGGATCCGGATCATGAGACTGAAATAATCAGAAGAATAAGAATGAGCTGGGGTGCGTTTGGCAGGCATTCTCAGATCATGAACAGCAGGTTGCCATTATCCCTCAAGAAAAAAGTGTATAACAGATGCGCCTTACCAGTACTCACGTACGGGGCTGAAACCTGGAGGCTTACGAAAAGCGTTCTACTTAAATTGCGGACGAAGCAACGAGCTATAGAAAGAAGAAAGAAGAAGCGTTGCAGGGGGCGGCAGAAAGTTGGGTGGGCGGATGAGATTAAGAAGTTTCGAGGAACTACATGGCCACAATTAGTACATGACCGGGGCAGTTGGAGAAGTATTGAAGAGGCCTTTGCCCTGCAGTGGGCGTAACCAGGATTATGATGATGATGATGATGATCCATTGTTATGTGGCCGCTACACCGGCACCTCAGACCCCCACCCTCTCTCTAGGCTACGCAACGAGCTGCTTCGCTCTCCTTGGCAGGAGCCGCCCCTTTCAGACATGGTGGTGAAGAATAATAAGTACTTTAGAAGTCAAACGGGTAAAATAATATCGCAGCAACGTTTAAGAAAACTTGCCGGAAACATGATTCGAACCCACAATTATGAGCCCAACGCCTATGCGCGGTGCCATGAAACCAGACGGTGAGGTCCCCTATTATAGAGGTTCTGCATCGAAGGCTGTCACCCTGCCACTGTAGTGTTATGACTACAGTCAAGGGCCCCTTCACTATAGTCAGATCCTTTTATTAAAGCGAGGCGAGACAGGAACCTACCTAATTACCTAGCCACCTACCTGATGCAAAGTGCCAAGATTGAGGCAAAGAATGCTTCGCATTTAAAAAGTGGGGAAGTGTTTTTCCTCCCATATTTGTATTCCGTGTGCTGCACAAATGCGCCAATTATACTGCCGTTTCAGTACAGTACGTCTTCTGTATATGGGTATCATTTTCCTTGTGTTGGGCACATGCGCCTGACCTGGAACGTTAACTCAAAACTAATAATCATGCTCCATGTAAAAAAATACAAAGCAGACCAAATTATTTTTGTATGGCGGCACTTCCTTACTGGCTTCGCCATTTGCAATGGAAGTAATAAAAAAATAACCAGGTTTAAGCAATTGCTCTGCAACGCCGAACTCATTTACTGCGACAGCAGCATGGCTCTTACAGCTGACGCCAACAATTTTTGAAGAACTTCTTTGCCACGCAAACAAAGCGCTGCCTGTCATGGCGTCCGAAATGCACGCACAGACGCCCATATGTGGAGCGCAACACCTTGCAAAAGCTATCATACGCGAATGCTGCGCGACAAGCGCAGTGGCAATAAGCGCGTCCCGCTCTGAAGCGCACACCGAGTGCCAATCCCAGCGGGCTCGATGACAAAGTTTTGTTTATTAAGGCGAAAGCCTTAAATGTGTTTCAAGGTCACGTTGTGAGGTACAGAAAATATCACGTCACCCAAGGAAGGTCAGGAGCAACCCAAAACACGTCCAACCGTGTATAAGAAATGATTATTGATTAGCAAAGTTCATTCATGATTGATCCTTCGATTAAGGTGGATTAAGGAGGACTGAAGTGAATTAGGGGGAATTAACGTGAAATAAGGTGGATTCAGGTGGATTAAGGTCGATTAAGGTGGAATAAGGAGAGCTATGGTGGATTACTGAGGATTAAGGAGGATTAAAGTGCATTATCGTGGATGAAGTAGGATTAAAGTGGATTAGGATGGGTTAATGTGATTTACAGTAGACTTTACGAGGCTTTCGCCTTCGCGTCTCTTAGGCGATAGCTAAGGACACCTTGGAATTTTTAACGCAAGCTCTTTTTTGGACACCCAGTGAGCGTTGTGCCAACCTTCACATGTGGCGCCTAACGCGTTCAAATAATGAATCCGTTTAATATCAAGTGTTCTCCTATTAGGAAGTTTGTGTGCTTAAAGGATATCGACGACGCGACTATTGATATACAGGCGATACGTCCAGACTTACTGATTGATTACACAGGACAGAGATGCGCTCACTGGTATTATTAAGTGGCTAGAAATACCGCACCGTGATATCAACCTGCTTTTCTAAGGCCTGACTTGTCTGTCGCCCTATTGTACATCGATCATCGCCCTATTGTGCCACAAGAAAAGTGGAAACATACCAATGAAGAAATGGCTCAGGCAAAGAGAAACAATCTCTCCAATGCTATTCACTGCATGCTCAGAAAGCAATTAAACTGGGAGGCTTAGTAGTGAGAATAAACGACGAATATCTCAACAACCTTCGCTTCGCAGATGACATTGTCCTGTTCGGCAACACCCGGGATGAATTGCAACAGATCATTGAGTTCCTTAACGGAAAAAGTTTAGGAGTGGGGTTGAAGAATAATAGTGCCCGGCAGCTCACCGTCCCCTACGTGACAATATGCACAAGACTTAGGCAATGTTCAAATACCTGGCAATGAAACTAGAATCGCCGGTAAGCATCCAGGGTTTGTGCAAGAGTACGTTTATTTAGGTCAATTGCTCACAAGGTATCCTGATCATGACAAGAACATTTCCAGAAGCATAATGATGAGTTGGAGCGGTCTCCGCGGGTATTACAAAATCACACCCGCCAGCTTACCACTATCCTCGAAAACAAAACTGCACAATCATCGCATTCAACCGGCGCTAAAATAAGAAGCAGAAAGGTGGAGGTTAACGAAGAAGCTTGAAAAGAAATTAAGGACCGCGCAACGAGCGATGAAATGAGAAATGTTAGGCGTAACTTACGAGCAGTAAAAGAACAGTGTGAATTAGAGAGCAAAGAAGGTGTAGCCCCATATTTCACTTGACATTAAGAGCTCGGTAGGTCATGCACTGCTTAGGGCGGATAAGCGGTGGTCTGTTAAAGTTACGATTTGAGTTCCAAGGGAAAGTAGGCGCAGTCGAGCATGGCAAAAACTTAGCCGGGTTGATGAAATTAAGAAATCTGCATGCACTAGGTGGAATCGGCTGGCACAGGACAGGGGTAATTTGAGATTGCAGGGAGATGCCTTTGTCCTGCAGTGGACATAAAAATAGGCCGCTGCTGCTGATGATAATGATTGCGAGTGTGAAGCTGGGAAAGTGACCCGACGACGACGACTTGAAGAAAGTGACGGGAGGGCAGTTGGGCAGACCTAGCAAGGCCAATTTCTAGCTTTTAACAGCCCTTGCAGTAGACGAAATGCGAGAAAAACCGCAGAGTCAGGCAGTTTACAAGTTTGTGGTGTGCCCAAGGTGAAGTTAGCCGAAGTTATACTCAAATTTCCGCACTCAAACATGTAGGCTAACGCTAGCCGTACGCATCAGTGGTGTAGCCACAAATTTCGATGGGGGAGGGGGGGGGGGGTGCTCAAGTTGCAACTCGGCCTTCTCCTTAAGAGGAAGCTTTATCCCGGGTGCTTCAATGTAAATACATGTAGAAGAGGAATTCGTTTTTCTCGGCAACCGCTGCACCAAATTTGAAGAGCTTTGTTGCATTTAAAAGAAAAACTAAAATTCTATTGATTGCGTGTTTCAAATTTTTCATTTACGTTGTCAATTCTTTATAAAAAATTGGCCAAAATCGCACATTTCCAGAAAACGAAACTATCATGTTTAGAACTCTGTAACTCAAAAATGAAAAATGATATCATAATTTTGTGAGTTTCATCTAATAGTACATCTACAGCGGACAAAATTGATATGTTACAGCTGAATCTCAAAAACATTTAGTATTATGGAAATAAGGTTTTTACAGTACCCGTGTACACAACGTAACCAACTCACGTAAGGTACAAATTGACATACCAAATTTGTCCGCTTTGTTGTTTACAGAACCGCAATATCTGTTCTTGATGCAGAGCTATTAGATTATAAACGTTGTGCTTCTATCTTTTTCGAACTTCCGAATTTTTCAAGAATATATTAAACAAAATTGAGGCCCTAAATCGAAATTCCGCTTCCAACAATCACTAGAATTTAACATTCTCTCTTAAACGCAACAAATTTCATTCAAAGCGATCGAGCGGTTATCTCAGAAAAGCGTTTCTTCGTTTTACATGTATTTGAATAGGCCGCGTAGGAGTCGGGCCCGAGCTAAAGCTTCCTCTTAAACAATTTGTCGAAGGCTCAAATACATTAATAATTGCATTGCCATTGCCAAAGATGCTGCAAAC
The DNA here is from genome assembly GCF_023375885.2 of Dermacentor andersoni. Taxonomy (NCBI): domain Eukaryota; kingdom Metazoa; phylum Arthropoda; class Arachnida; order Ixodida; family Ixodidae; genus Dermacentor; species Dermacentor andersoni. The sequence goes on from NC_092815.1 coordinate 235,745,243, forward strand.
AAATTCTTGAACACTACGCACTGTCAAACCAAGCAAGATATGTATTTTTTATAATGGAATATACTTGTATGTGCCAAAAATTTTGTCCGAGATAACTGATATCAATGCTTCCACGTTTTTTGTCTATTTAATAAGTAAAGAATACATCACGCGAACTTTAGAACTATATCAGTTCGAAACTAGCAAAGCAGTGCATACAGTTGATATGAAAAATGGAAAGGCCATGAAATGAACAAGTTGAGGACAAGTATGTTAATGTCATTTTTTGTCATTGTTATATCGTGCATATTACTCAGTACGACAGGAATGGAGACATTACTCATCCTCTGCGTTTATTCCATCCTCTTTTTCCTCCCCCTTGGGCGGCTCCAAGCGCGCGCCTTCTCGTGGCTCTGCGGTAGGCAGCGACGCCTTATATAACAGTCATATATCATTGTCATTCAAGAACCGTGTTTACATTCTTGTACATATGCAACAGCCAGTGAAAAATCTCAATGATGCTGTCATTTGTTCCAATGTATTACGCAGTAGCAAGTAGCTGTCATTGGTCGTATACCGTGAGTAACTGCACCAAAATTATAGTCGCAACAGAGAGCATACATAAAAAGCAGGAGTTCTGCAAAATGTAGGAGGGCCAGTCAAATGAAAGTGAGCCAATGCGAATATATTACAAACGGGGTACTTTATTTAAAAGTAGTCTCCATGAGCATTTAGACGTTTGCCCCATTGACTAACGAGCCGTGTGATTCCCGTCTCATAAAACTCCTTGGGTTGCTGCTTCAAAAAGTCTGTAGCTGACTCTTTCACGTCATCGTCCTACACGAATCTGGTTCCCTTGAGCTGTTTTTTCGGTTGCCCCAAAATGTAGAAGTCGCAAGGCGACAGGTCTGAGCTGCATGGCGGGTGTTACAGCGTTTCCCACTTGAACTTTACCAGTTTTCTATTAACCACATCAGCGAGGTGGGGACGGGCATTGTCGTTGGACAAGATGACACCATTACCCAATTTTCTACGTCGCTTGTTCTTGATTGCGACACGCAGCCGTTCCGGCGTTTCATCATATCGGAAACAATAATAGTCTCTCAAGATTTAACAAATTCTATCAGTAATAGTAATGTTTCCACTGTAAGCTTTGCCGTCGTGTGTCAGGCTCGTAGTAGTGGCACCATGGTTCGTCCCCGATCACAATTGCAGAAAAAAGTCGTCACCCTCATTGTGATACCGGATCAGATGTCAAGGCAGCGCCGAACTTCTCCGTCTGCTGGCGGTGGTTCAAAATCTTGGACATTCAATGCGCACACAAGAGCCGATAACCGAGATTTTCATGAATTATGGCGTGAACCGAACCATGATTGATGTTCACACGCTCTGCAAGTTCATCGATGCTTATCCTCAGTTATTGTCTGATCAGCTCATCAACCTTTGCAATTTTGTTGGGGGTGATTGCGCGATGGCTTTGGCCCGGTCTTGGATCGTTTTTGCAACTTTCACGTCCTTCTTTGAACCGTTTGCTCCAACACTTCACAGTGGACAATGAAATGCAATGTTCAACGTACACGGCAGCCATACGGCGACTAATTTCTTTTTCGGAATACCTTCCGCTGTCAAAAACTGCACGGCAACACGCTGTTCAACTTTTGGAGTGTCATTTATGTCACGCAACCATGCTCAACCCAGTGTATGAGAGCATTGAAGGATCTTTATCCTCACACCTGCATGTCACTTTTGTAAATGAGAGGTACCTCTCTGCTTCGCGCATGCCTCGCAGATAATGAACCGAACCATTATTACGCGGTGTGGGTAGGCTCACTTTCATTTGCTCGCCCTCGTACTTTACAAATGCGAAGATACAATGGAATATACAAATGCGAAGATACAGATTGATAAAGGGCAAAAAAGTGTCAGTGCAAACAAAGTTCAATGCACGTATACACAAAAACTCGGAACAAGATATTTAAATATACCTATAAGTCTCCAATAAATTTACGTATCTAAGAAAAAGTCACTATATATTATGCGTCAAACAAGGCAAATAAACATGTTGCGCAATCACAGATTCACAGAATCCTAGATCCCGCCCCCATTCCATCCACTCCCCCCGATGTATCGCACGCGTCGCGCTTGCTCCTCGCTTTTCTCCTTTGCGCACACAAGACTTAGTCACTATCGTCGGCTCACCGATTCAACCCCCCCCCCCCCTCGCTTACGCTTTCACTCGTACATACAGCATGCTGCGCTTGATCACGATGTTATCGCCCTTGGACTTTACATGAAACATGAGGGCGACGGCAGGAATGCGCCTGGCGTGTTCATTGTATTTGTATGTATTTTTTTTCCTCTTGTGGGGCGGGGGCAAAAGAAAGTATGTTGGCTGCAATCAAATTGTTACGTTAGGGCACCTAATGTGGCTACCGAAGGAATATCGAAGAAAACGTGAGACGCTTGGTCTACCGAGAACCATACGCATACTGCTCGGTATCCTACACCGGCGAGACAAAACGGAGAGGCTGCGCTCAAGCGAACGCCGTGCAATCCGTCGAGTCCCCACAGTGATGGCGGCGAGTGACCATTATTTCTTTTTCTCGTCTGCTAGCCACTAAGAGTCCAAAACTCTGCCAGGTGAAAATCCACTCGGCCATAGCAAACCGAACGCGCACCGAAGTGCGCCGCTCGGTGGTCGGGGCAACACGAGAAAAACGTATGAGCTCTGGCTGGCTCTGGCAGCTCACGGGTAACGAGAACAAAAAATTGAAGAGGCTCAATGTGTCCGCGCGTATAAAAGTCAAAGCTGAAAAAATAAATAAGAACGTAGTTACCTTGGCTGGCTTTAGTGTCTTGACATGGTTGCTTTGGCGTAGGTGAAAAAAAATGTTGGTATTTTTTTATGTGACATGACGGCACAAATGATCCACACAACGCTTCGTCTCATCGGTCGCTGTATGCTTTGTCAACTTGTCTGATAGTGTGTTGATTTGGCTTGTCTCGTTGTATGTTCCGATGTAAGACTTCAGAAAAGTCAATGCCCCTTTGTCGTCAAATGTTTATAACAGCATTAAACCCACTAAGTTCCGCAATTGAAAATGTAAAGCACAACTTTGGAAATGTCAATGCACCTTTTTAACATCCAAAGTTTATGCTGACTTTATACCCATAAAGTTTTGGAAGTGACACACATGCGCTCCGTAGATTCCGTAGCCGCCGCGAGGTGCCGCGACGAGCCCGCTCGCCATCAAATTGCCCTTAAAACTTTGTGCTCGGATGGGGCTGATTGCGTTATGTGACTCCCGGTACATTGGCGTTGCCGCGAAATCCAGCCCGACTTCGCAATGTTCGGGGTGAAATGTCTTATCGAGCATGAAAAAGACATTCTAGACAAAATCCAGAATGATGTCAGGCGCAGGGTGTTGCTTTGGTCGGCGGTGCATGGCCAGCACTAAAATATTTCGGGGTGTAGCTGATGCCCCATGAGAAACACCACCGCGATTTTCCACGCGCCGCCTCGCTTGTGCGGTGTTTCCTTTTCCCTGAAGAGATAATTTTGCTGTTTCTTGTGTTAAGAACAGTGTTAGCAAGACGCTTGTTATGCTAGGTGAGCGCATTTTGGACGTGTAGCATAGAATTTGAGCCGTAGAAACCGTTTACCGCGCAGCCACCCATTTGTTTTTGCACCCATCTTTTCCGGAAGAGCATTTGCATTACTTTCAACACCTAATTTTCCAAAAGTCACTCGCAAGACATTTCCTTTAAAGTACAGAACTTGTTATATGTGGCTCACCCGCACCATCACACAAACGTTTCATTTGTCGCGGCTTGAGCAGTGTGATGCGAATTGGTGATCGTCTTGTGAAGGATGTTTACCTCACTGCACGCGGCATGCGCCCGGCCCGGTTGGCCACCTTTACTTTACGCCTTGCTTGTCATTGCTAAAACATTCTTCTTGTAGCCTGCGCGTTTATCAGGTGTGTGATGCAGTACTTTTTTTACCATTTCCCAGTGTAAACAAGAAAAAAAAGTTTTTTGTATGGAATCACTAAAACAGCCCCTAAATAGCCTAAATAGCCCCCAAAATAGCCCCTCTAGGAGCCCCTATTGTGTGCAGCTGAGAAAATCGACCCAGAAACGGTAAAGGAATTGCGATAAACAGAGCCCTGACCACATTACTTTTCCAATCTGCATGAGCTGATCCAGCGTTGCTGGTTCTTCGAGAAGCTTCGCGGCTTTTCTAGTAAAATGTTTGCAATCCGCGAGTTCATTACGTCGATTTGCACGGTGTGCTTAAAAATGAAATATTAAAGCTCTTGCGCCCCACTAGAGACGACGTATTGAACTTTTCTGCAGCCAAAGGTACACCAGAATCGAAAACATTGTTATCGAAACCGAAAGCAAAACATAGCTAAGCCACGCGTATAAAATCTCGGCAGACAAAATTAGCGGTCTCACCAGCCGCGCGGGGCGCTGGCGGCAGTGCAGTAGCTCGGCCGCAGGGCCCCACGGGTGTGTCCGCTCTCTACCGATATGGTTTGGCAGCCAAGAAAAAGCAAACCTTTGGCCATGGGGAATCCGCCGAAGGCCCTGGGCACAGACCATCCGCAGAACTGCCCCAGGAAGATCTCCAAGTAGAGCATGGGCACCGCCACGATGCACAGCATGACCAGATACACTGCCAGGAACACAACTGCGACAGCGAGAATCAATAAAGGACTGGCACATGTCGTTTGGCCCTATTTATACACCGTGGCTCTTCCTTGAAGCCGGTGCTGAATCACGGTATGTTTCGTCTGTCGCCAACGACTCCACAATTACTGCGCAAGAAGCACTCACACCACACTATGTCATCAACAGAGTGCTTAACAGGACCCGTTGGTACGCACTAGGGCGAAGAAACAGCGGCGCTGCTTAACAAGACAACAAAACAGGAGACGATACACACGAGCGCTGTGTGTCGTCTGCTGTGGTCCTGTTCAAGAGCGCTGTCTCTTCACTTTTGGGATGCAACTTTCCAGTAGCCGGATAGCTATTTTTTTTTCAGGTGTTTTGAAAACAGTTGCAGACATCAGAACATCATTGTAGCCCTAAAAACATATTTTGAACTCTAGGACTCCTCATCAGGGTTGACTGGCGGCGCTGTCAAGCTTCGTTTAGGCGGAAGTTTCAGGTTGCCTTCTTTCGCCAACAGTTTCACAGTTTTTCACCTCTGCTGTGCAAATAAACTTCGTTGAACACTGAGCAAATAATAATAAGTAATTCTGTCGATCATTCTTTTGTTTGTTTGTTATTCTGTTTCCTTGTTTATCTGTTTAAGAGGAAGCTTTAGCTCGGGTGCTCCTATCTAAATACATGTAAAAGGAGGATTCGTTTTTCTCGGCAATCACTGCACCAAATTTGATGAGGTTTGTTGCATTTAAACGCAAAACTTAAAATCTAGTGACTGTTGGTCTCGAATTCCCGAGTTAGGTCGTCAACCTTTTATTAAAAATTGGCAAAAATCAAAAATTTTCGAACAACGAAACTATCAAGTTTACAACTCTCTAACTCAATAACAAAAAATGATAATACAATTCTGTGAATTGTATCTAATAGTAGATCTAAAGCGGACAAAATTGATGTTACACATAAATATAAAAAAATTTAGTAATAGGGAAATACAACTTTGCAGAACTCTTGTAACCAACTTAACAAATTCACGTAACGTAAAATGACATATCGAATTTGTCCGCTTTGAATGATTTAATGGATGCCATTTACAGAACTGCGATATCAGTTCTCTATGTAGAGCTATGAATTTGTAAACTTCGTGCGTCTATATTTTTGAAATGGTCAAATATTTGAAAATCTTTTTAAGAAAATTCAAGCTCTAAATCGAAATTCCGCTTCCAACAGTCACTAGAACTTAACTTTCTCTTTCAAATGCAACAAATTTCATTAAAATTGGTCCAGGGGTTATCTCATAAAAACGTTTTTGCCTTTTACATGCATTTGAATAGGCCGCTTCGGAGTTGGGCCCGAGCTAAAGCGTACTCTTAACTATAAAGTTCCACATGCCAGAACATCTGTAGTGTTAGATGTAGCGGTAAGGAGCCTGCAACATGATATGCAATAGTGCTACTTAAATTTGGTTGGGCTGACCTTTCGACATTCGATTTTCCTCATAAACAAGCCGTTGCACTAAAAGCTGACTTTGACGCCTTGAAGCAAAGGGACACTTCATTTGTATTTGACTGGCTGCCTTGAGTCAACAACCGCAGAGCATTCTCAAGCGTGTTTCTTGTTTCCGGGTCTTCTCGCATGAAATAAACCGGCTCAAGTGGAGATTTTACCATTGTAAGCATAAAAGCCTCAAATGCGAAAAGAAAACATTCTAAGCAGCCTCCGTAGTCAAGGGCAGAATATAACACACAGAGAGCACTACAATAGTACAGTACTCAAACCTTGCGTAGTGTTTTATTTCTAAAACTAAACAGCGGATCAATTTATTTGTTACTTCCGTCGGTTTGGTTATATGTGGCGTACTCCGGTATACTCGCTCGTTGCCATGGCATTCCCTTGCCATAGTAACGCTTGAACATAGCGGCGTGACGATGACTGTACGACACCGACGCACTAACGACTATGGAATCACAGAAGGGATGACGTCGATGGAATGACAAAGTCGGTATGACGACAACGGGATGATTGCAATCATATGACCATTCTTAGATGATGACGGTGGTATAACGACAACAGCGGGATGACTCCAACACGAGGACAATTGGATGATGATTAGTGCATGACGAAGATGACGTAACGATGACATGACGACAACCGGAGGACGAAGCTGGAATGACAACGATGGCATGACAAGGAAAGCGTGGCGACGCCGATATGACAACGGATTCACAACAATTCTTCCCCCTTAAGGAGTGAAGCGGTCCGGGGGCCGGGGCTTCCGCTTCGACCTACGCAGTGTCACTTCAGCCCGGTCAATCACTTGCGGCTCGCTGGTAGCAACCTCTGCTTCGGCTGGCCCGTCTGATGACGTTGGAATGTCGGTGTCTACTTGAGCCTGACTGTGACTGCTGTCGAGTCCTTGTGACTGCGAGTCTGCCGCTGCGTTCTGACTGCCTTTAGTCGGTACTTGCATGGGGGCGTCGGGTTCCACCGCTTCTCCTTCCACGCTGGTCCTCCTGGTTTTTAGCTGGTCGAGGTGGCGGCGATGTTGCTCCCCATCTGCAGTCTTTACCGTTGCCATTCGCGAGCCTTCGGTGGACTCTACCGCGCCTGGTTTCCATTTGTCACCCACTCCATAGTTCTTGAACCAGACGTCTTTGCTCAGCGGTGGGCCACTGTTGCACGCACCTGCAGAAGGGAATGGTCGTGACACGACGTTGTGCAATAAAGAACGTGGCTGATATCCGAGAAGCATAGAAGCTGGGGTTTGCCTATTTGGCAAGGGAGTGCGCCGATAATGCGAAAGAATGTGGTCCAGCCGAGCTTGCAAACTGCCGCGTGTGTTTTTGTTTAACCCCTGTTTGACAGTCCGTACTGCTCTTTCCGCCAGGCCATTAGACTGCGGTTTGTAGGGAGCTGTCCGCAAATGAGCGATGCCATTGCGCTTCATAAATGCCCTGAACTCTTCGCTAGTAAACTGCGGCCCGTTGTCCGTCACCAGGGTCCTCGGCAAACCGAACCGGCTGAACATAGTCTGTAGTGCTTCAATTGTCTTTGCCGAACTGGCGGTCTTCATGGCGGTAACCTCGATCCATTTCGTATGGGAATCAACCACGATCAACAACATGTTACCTTCCACAGGACCCGCAAAATCGACATGGACCCTAGACCATGGCTCCTCTGTGTCCGGCCAAGGCACGGGTTGTCGGGCAGGAGGCATGCTGCCCCATTCTATGCATGTTGGACACGCGTTGACCAGCTTCTCAATGTCCCGATCGAGCCCTGGGTACCAGAAAACAGAACGTGCCAGGTTCTTCATAGCCGTTATCCCTTGATGTGCATCATGCAGCATACGCAGCATTGACTGCCGCGCACTTGCTGGAATAACCGCTCGATGGCCCCAGTACACAATTCCGTGGCTGTACGTTAGTTCGTCTTTCCTGTGCATGTACACGCGTAACGGCTCCTGAGCCGGTTGCAAGTACCGTGGCCAGCCATTCTGAATGTAATCACGGACTTGCGCGAGGTCGCTGTCGTCAACAGTCATTCTAGCCAAGTCACTCGCCGACAGAGGACAGGTATTGAGGTGATCGGTCAGAAGAACATACTCACGAGCGTCATCTTCTGCGGCCTTAGTGTTATGCTCCTGCCTCACCGGTAAACGGCTGAGAGTGTCTGCAGGAATCAACGTCTTTCCTGGCTTGAACTGAATTTTGTAGTTGTAGGCGCTTAGCAAGAGGGACCAACGCTGAATCCGGGCAGCGGCCATGGCGGGAACGGGCTTGTCGGGGCTGAAAAGGCTCAGAAGAGGTTTGTGATCTGTAACAAGCGTGAAATGATTCCCGAGCAGATATTCCCGGAACTTTGTAACCCCGAAGACAACTGCCAATGCCTCTCTTTCAATTTGCGCGTAATTACGCTCAGCAGCTGAAAGCGTTCGCGACCGGAACCCAATTGGTCGATCTTGCCCATTGATTCTGTGATATAGCACTGCGCCGACGCCGCACGACGACGCATCGGTTTCCAAGATAAGCGGCTTACTTGGATCGTAGTGCGCCAAGAACTTAGCTTCCTCTAGCAGCCGCTTTGTTGCTCGGAACGCGTTATCTTGTCTCGCTCCCCACTGCCAGCGTGTGTTCTTTCTTAGCAGTTCATGCAGTGGCTCTAGAACAGTAGCCAAGTTTCCCAGAAATGAGTGGTAGTAGGTCACGAAGCCCAAAAACGCCCGTAGTTCCGCAACACCGATTGGCTTCGGCATTTTCATTATTGCAGCAATGTTGTCCATCTTAGGTAACAATCCGTTCGTATTTATACGATGTCCCAGAAATTCAACTTCTGCTTGTCGGAACTTGCATTTCTGCGGATTCAGCTTGACACCGTGTTGCCGGAAACGTCTGAAAACTTCACGCAACGTCTCGCAGTTGCCGCGTTTCTCCGCGACTACCACATCGTCCAGGTACACTTGAATGCCCGGAATGCCTTGCAGGATGCCGTCCATACGTCTCTGAAAAATCGCAGGAGCAGAGGCTACACCAAAAGGAAGCCTATTAAAGCAAAACAGGCCTTTCGGAGTGTTGACGACCAATATCTTCTTAGTTTCCTCGTCAAGCGGCAACTGACTGTAAGCATCCTTCAAGTCGATGGTGCTGAATACTTCACCACCGTTTAGGTTTGCGAAGATATCCCTTATTTTTGGCAATGGGTACTGCTCCGTGACACATGCAGCATTTGCGGTCACCTTAAAATCGCCACACAACCGAATGGAACCATTCTTTTTGATAACGGGAACCAAAGGCGTGGCCCACTCTGCACTGTCGACAGGCGAAAGAATGCCATGCTTAACAAGTCTGTCTATTTCATTTGACACTTGCTCCCGCATTGCATACGGCACAGAACGTGCTTCGCAGAACCGCGGGATCGCATTTTCCCGCAACCGCAAATGGACTGCGGGGCCATCAATTAGCCCTAGACCTGGCGTAAACAAATCGCCGAACTCCTCTAAGAGTGCGCTAACCAAAGTACTGTCAGGGACATTTTGCTCACCAGAGGTTTCCTCACCGAGAATGCTGAAGACGGACCTTCCGCTACGCTCAAATGCGCTGATGACATCTCGCCCGCACAAGTTCGGGCCCTCGCATTGCAGTACGGTTAGAGTTGCATCTAGGGCCTTTCCCGCGTACGAGACCGGAAGTTTCAGCTGACCCCTCACGGGCAGCTTGCCAAGAAAGCAGGACAACTGCAAGGACGTCTCGCGGAGCGCAGGCCAGGCATGCCGATGCTTGCAGTATGTTTTCCACGTAATGATGGAGACAGGTGATCCGGTGTCCACTTGCATTGTCAGCGGAATTCCGCTCCAGCAGAGGGTGCGAACCACAGGCTTGACCAAGTTTACCGACGTAGTGTACAAACTCAGTAGACAAAGTTCGTTGTCGTCGCTCTCTGAAGAATGCTCCTCACAAAGGGCCACCCCTTGTTTCCATACACACATCTTAGCTAGGTGCCCTTTACGTCGGCAGCGAAAACACTCCGCCCGGCGAAACTTGCATTTTGCTGCCTTGTGCTTAGTGCTACCACAGCACGGGCAAACGACGTCTTCGCTTGGTCGAGAAGTGCTCGGATGAGTCTTGTGGTAATACGGTTGACCTTGCACCTTGCTCCTCACGGCATGGACGTCGCCATAATCCTGTGTCCTCTCCATGTGATCAACGTTGAGAGCTGCCATCTCTGCTGCTAACGCTATATCTTCGGCTTCTTTCAGCGTCAGCGAAGGTCTGGCCAAAAGCTTCCGACGAACGCCGGTATCACGTAGACCACAAACAAGTCTGTCTCGTAGCATCCTGTCCCGTGCCTCGCCAAAGTTGCAACTGCAGGCCTTCTTCCGAATTTCCACAATGAAGTCCTTCGTTGACTCGTCGGGACGCTGGCATCTGGTGAAGAACTTGTACGACTCCGCTATTTCGTTGCCCTGTGGCGCAAAGTGCTCTGCCAGCAGTTCAAGCAGCTTCTCATAGGTAAGGTCTTGAATCTTCGCCGGCGCGCACCTTACTGTTATTATGCCGACTGTTGCCGTGCTTAAGGCTGCCGTTAGCAGGGCTCGTCGTTTCTTGGAGTCGAAGATATCGTAAGCTTCAAAGTAGGACTGCAGACGCACCTGGTAGGCGTCCCAACTGTCGTCCGTTTCGTCGAAACCCGGTGGTCCGGCGTGGGCCGCCATGGAGCAGGCACGGCCCGGTGGTGGGCAGCCTCGTCGCCACTGAAGTAACTCGTGAAGCAGTTGGCAAGGAACGAGCGCTTTATTAAAGGTTAGTGTAGCTTTTATAGTCTATCTTGTGACGTCAGCCGCAGCCACTGCCGATTCACAAGAGGCAAGGACGATGAATCTGATAAAACAAACACGTGTCAGCGGCGCATGCTGATTCACAACAGGATGCATGATAGCGACTGTCTGAAGACGACGCCATGTCAACGATGGCATCACGGCGGCGGCATATTCACCAATTAATGACGACAGCATAATTACGATAGAATCACGAAGACGGATTGATATCGATGGAACGGCGACGGCAGGACGGCAATTCGATTACGTTACTGAAGTGACGACAGCGGTAAAACGACAGCGTGACGGCGACGTTATGACGACAACTGTTTCACAACTTGGCAAGACGAGAGTTAGATGTCGCTGTTAGAACGACCGCGACAGCACACGAGTACGGTATTTATTAACGGGACAGCCTTAAAGGGACACTAAATGTTTACTAAGAAGTTTAGTAAAAGTGATAAAGCAATGCTCTAGAACGTCTAAGGCGTCAATATAATCGCGAACAGAGCTTTAGTAACCGAGAAATTGAGGTTAATGCATGACACGATTTGAGACCCCCCCCCCCCCCGCGACATTCCGGTACTAGCCCGATGACGAAGGCACTCCTCATAATAACTTATGTCACTAGTACTCAACTACTCGTATTAAAAAGAACATTTCATTAGGTTATAAGACCGAAGAAAATGCTACTTGTCTACTTCTATTCGATTCTAAGAAAAATAACGTTTTGACGTTACCCTTCGGTAGTATGGGTGGTCGAAAGGTTTCGTTTTCGCTTGACTCTGCGCGCTCGACTCTGAGCCGAGCGCGCTTTGGAGTTTCAGGTGTTTCGTTATCGCGTCGTGCTGCGCTGGTTCTGCTGGCTCGCGAAACTTGCATTTGGAACAACAAAGCGAGAATGCCACGTCCATGTGATGTCGTGGGATGCGCGAACGGTCCGCGGAAGTTGACCAAGGGCAGTTGCAGCGACGAATCCAACGTTACTTATCACTGTGTGCCAACGAGTGAACCTCTCCGTTCGAAGTGGTTAAGTGCCGTACCTCTGCCTCAGCGCGTTGGCAAAGAGCCGAAAAATCACATAGTGCGTTCGCTGCACTTTCGTCCAGAGGATTGCAAGTTCAACGCCGACTTACTGAAGTCGTGTGGAGTGCCTTTCAAAACAATGCTTTCCCGTAGCGCTGTTCCGTAGGTCTTGCCTGCATTCTCCGAAGCGCAAGAACTGCAGGTCGATTCCGGGGCGGTGAGTACGGCATTTGGTTTTCACGAAGGAAAAGCTACAAATGTGCGAATATGTACAGCCATGACATACAGTTGCCGTCGTAGTAGTACGCAACGACGCCGGCAGGGCGAGCCCTCAGCAGCAGGTCACGTTCATCAGCGCTTAAATGGAGCCCCGCATCGCGAGCTAATGTGTCGTTGTCAGGGTCGTCCATTGCAACGAGTGTCAAAGTTGGCGTCATAAAATAAAGAACCAGCGTATCATCGCGCGCTTTCGCTTCCGCTAGCCACCATAGTTCCGCTTTCACACTGCTGTCGGCTCTGTCTTGGCTCTGTTTCTGGCCGCGCGTTTGCGTTTTGCGCCGAAAAGCCGTAGCGGCGTCTGCGGGCGCCGTTTTATTCATCGACGGCGCAACGCCACTATGACAGCATGACGTCCCCACTCCTTGATCGGAGGGCGGGCGAGTCTAACTGCGCTAGAGGTATACGCGGACGCTTCAGAACGCATTTTCTCTTAAAATAAGTCTCTTCTTCGCATGAAACAAGCGTTTCGAGGTTTCTGGGATAGTATTTCAACAGTCCACGTTGACTTAATATTAACCTCTAGTGTCCCTTTAAGGAGCTCGTGTCGTAGAAAAGCCGGTGTCGGCGGCGTTGGCCGTGAGCGAAAAATCCCAGAAGTCAATTCATAAGTAAAAACAACTTGCAAGATGGTTGGGTGGGAATCGAACCAGGGTCTCTGGAGTGTGAAGGCTATTTCACATGCTGCGACTGGAACGACGAAAATCGGTGCTGTCGCACGCGTCGCAATGCGATTTTTAGAGGGCTCATTTCACATGTTTGCGATTTCAACAATGCGACGGATGCGACGCCCAGGGTTGCTTACTGCCAGGTTTCGTGGCACACGGTGCACAATTCTTTTATTGTAATGAATAAAACGTTTACATTATAATATTATTGACTTCTCTTGATTAGTAGCAAATAATATGTACGTTTACTAATTTAGAAACGTTAGTTAAGATTTGTCTTGGAGTGCGCGACGGCGGTTTCTGTAGTTAAGTGCGACATGGCGCACGTAAACAGCTGTTCGCAGGTGGTTTAGCGCTGTGTGTTGTTTCATCTACCTTCTATGACCGTTTCGTTCTGCCTGCGCTACAACAATCTACAAGATGACCTATCGACATGTTCACATAGCTACCCTCACCGCATATGCAGTATTCGGAATTCGGCTGCCACGAAGTCGTCGTGTCAGCCCAACAAGATCCTCGCGCTACCCGTGCTCGGCGTCAGCTTCTGGAGAAATTATGCGTGTATATTGCCCGTGATTGTGCATATACGGTGCCTGCTCCTAGCCATATTCTTACGCCAAACGCAACAAGAAGCACCAACCCGAAAGCCCGCCTGTGCCTCTGAATGAAGCCTCAAATGATCTGTGTGATTACGACGTGGAATGAAAATTGTGTTGTGAAATTCAACCTTAGCGCTAGCCTGGTTCGTCCATCGCCGTGCTTGTGCTGCGAATATATATATGGGAGCCCTCTCTAAATATTTCTAAAGGCGCAAAAGCCGAAGCATCAAATGTTTCGAGCAGTTACCGTCACGTTTGTAGAAACCTGTACGTTGTAACATAGCATTCTAAAAGACACGCTTCTCGTCCACTTTGATTTGATTTGATTTATTGATTTCCATTTACACACACACATGTACAGAGGAGTGGTAAATGGAGGTGGATGAGGGAAAAAGGCCGCACAGACGCGGCTTGAGGTAACCGCACCCCCTTAGGTACAATATGGCTGCATGGGGTAACACATCAAGCGCCATATAAATTACATTTATATAGTGGCCATAAAACATTGCAGTTATACAATATATGAAAGAACAGTGAAATATTTCCACAATAACAATGCGAAACACACTACGGCATTAAAATAAATAAATGATATACACTTGATAACATAGACAAAAAAGAGGTACATAACATACATTATTAATCATTAACAAACGCGCTCTAAAGAGGTGAAAGCAATAGAGTTTTAAATTCTGACAGTGATAAATCCTGTAAATTTAAGCCTGCTCTGTCATATAAACTCAGTAACCTTGGAAGGTTGTTACACAACATTTGACAACCGTAATTAGTTCTAGAGCGCGGAACATACCAGACTTCAGGTGTACGAGTTGAATAATGGTATGAATTTACGGATATATTTGCGAGTTCTACAAGTATTGTTACGTTTCGTATTAAAGTAATACTCGCGTAATATTCTGCAGTTATAGATGTTATGGGCTGTCGCAATGTTGTATTTCTTGAACAGGTTTTCAGTATGGGCGGCAAACGGTACATTAGCGATGACACGTATTATTTTCTTCTGCATACGAAATAATTTACTCAAGTTACATTCAGTTGTGGTGCCCCATACAAGATGCCCATAATGTATGTGAGACACGAATAAGGCATTAGAAATTAATAATTTTACAGAGACGGGTAAAGTATATCTGTAGCGATTTAAAACACCTGGTAGGCGGCTAAGTTTTTGGAGTGCAAAGCTTACATGGTCGTCCCATTGCATGGTACTCGTGAAGTGTACCCCTAACACCTTTGCAGAAAAAGTGAGTTCTATATTTGTGTATCTATACGCTAATGTTAGATCTGGAGGAAGAAGACTCATGCCTTTGGTATGAAAAATTACGGCCTTTGTTTTCGCCGTATTTACTTTTAGACAGTTTTCAGTGGACCAATAGGATAGGCTGCACAAGAAGTCATTTGCCATAGTAATTAAATTGGTGCAAGAACCGGCCGAGATGAAGACACTTGTGTCATCTGCGTAAATTATAAATTTCGCCTTTTCGTAGATTGAAGTAATATCGTTAGCATATAAGTTAAATAGCAACGGGCCCAAAATGCTACCCTGTGGGACGCCACAAAATATTTCTTTGGTTACCGATGTATTGTGGCCTACAGAAACAAACTGGCGCCTGTTATTAAGATAAGATTGTTGTCCTTTGTTGTCCTGTGTCTCGCGCTGGTAGTATATCGGAACTTCTAACAAGAAGACCATATCAACACGCGCTATCCATAATGCAGGATCGTAGGCCCACGGCAGGCGCACTTGCCGTAGAATTTTTCAGCTTTGTGCTCAGCCTCCCACGCCGCTCACGGTTAGCCTGTTTTGTGGAAATAAATATTATTATTATATTATTAATGTTATTAAATATTATAGATTCTTCACTGTAATTTATAGCAGTCATCCAGATTTCTTAAGCTAGTCATGCATTTAACCCGTATTAGATAAACATTGTTACGACATGCTTATAGGAGTCATTTCAAACTAGATTGCTCAGCCAGAGAAAGTAGAAATGCAAGTCTCAATGTTTATTCCAATTTAGTATTCCTAAACAGATTATATTGGCAGAATTTTATGCCTGCTTGCATTTCCTGCAATCCAATGTTAAGAGCTGGAAAAACTGATTCCTTTTCTTGCTGTCGAAAGGCTCCTTCAATGTCGATAGCAAGCTATAATTATTCATTTCGAAAGTGTTAAGCAATGACTATATCTCTAAGCTTATCAATGCGTTTTTGTTCCACGAACACAATTAAGTTTTCTTTCTCCCTCTCATTGACAGCCAAGGCATACTAACAAATGAAAGTTTATTGAACATGCCAAGTAAATGCTGGTCGACAAGCAATAAATCGAAGTTACACAAAAAGCAGAAGCAACAACTGATGTGTGTACATACAGATCCCACCAGGAAATGCATCCATCTCTGAAAGTGTAACAGAGGCCATGCTGACACAATGTTCTCCCAGTGTCTTTGCATCTACAGCTTCCATAATTTCTCTAGGCAGCCGATCTCCACAGAATGCTAGCTTCTTCCTCTACAATGCACTCTCCACATCTCAGCGTGCATGTAGAGGAAGAAGCTGGCATTCTGTGCTGATAGCTGCCTACAGAAATTATGGAAGCTGTAGATCTAAAAATGCTGGAAGAATCCTGTCAGCACAGCCACCATTAGAAATGGATGCATTCCCTGTCAGGAAACGCACATGAATTTTTGCTTCTCCTTTTTGTGTATGTTCGGTCTATTGCTTGTCAGCGAGCATTTACTTGGTGTGTACATTAAACTTTTGGTTGTTAGATCATCTCGGTTTTCTTGTTCGTCCTATCTGTTCTCTGGTGCCATTTGCAGCCAGGCTATTCATTATTTTTTTTTAGACTGCAACAAGTCACTTTAATGGCGCTTATGATGCTTTTGTGTACCTTATGAAATCTTTATCTGTCTAATGTAGCAAGAATGTATAGCGTGAAGCAGTAAGAACAGGGTACACTAACTTCTAATTAACAGGTTTATTGCGAAAATGCAGTGATCTATAAACGTTACCAGAAAGTAGTACAGCAATAAAACCTAGTGCTTGATGAAACCAAACATAAAAGCAGGAAAGATAGAAAATAGATATAGATATACAAGTCCAGGGAAAAAAACATTGTGATCAAGTGTGCATGTCGCTACTTTCCAGGAAACTCTTCTTTTTTTTCCAATGGCATGGAACTGGAAGAATTTGCTTGCATAAGCAAGCTGTCAGTCTGTCTATTGGAATAACAACAGTGTTTCTTGAAAGGTGCTGACATGCAGCATTGGCAATTGTAATGATTTTTTTCCTGCACTTAGAATTTTTCTGTATTTTCTTTCTGTAGCATTTTTATTTGTTTGGCTGCATCAAGCACCAATTTTTATCTATCCTTCAAAGATGTCTTTCTTTTTCTGGGGAAAATATGGGGAAGGCGGGAGATGGAAATTCAAGACGATGAGCAACATGAGAACTAGGTGAAAGTAGGAGCCAACGTTTCCACAAGTGGACTTTGAAGAAGACAAGTCCACTTGTCGAAATGTTGGCTCCTGCTTTCACCTTGTTCACATTTTGCTCACTGTCTTTTTTTTCTGGTAATTGGTATAGCACGCCACATTTTTACAAATGAACCTCAACTGAAAGTTAGTCCTCATCCATCTCTAGTGTCATCCTGTTGATACTGCTTCATGCTATGCACTCTTGCAACATTTGTGTCTGCGTGTGTGTGTGCGTGCGTGTGCACACGTGGATTTGGATGTGAAATCGGGCCCTTGGGCAGAGGTATCATTCTTCTCCTGTGCAGCCTTATGAATTCATTAACTATAGTCCAACAGAAATACGATGGACAAGAACGAAGTGAACTCACAGAGCGCTTCGTTCTTGTCTGTTGTCTATCTGTTGCACTTTAGTTAATAATGAATACACACAAACTCATCCAGTTTTCAGTTATTATGTCGGGCTTTTAAGCCCGCTTGTGTCCTGGAATATCTGCACGGCTATGTATCCTGTAATTTAATTTCTGGCCATGTGCTTAGAAGCCGCGTGTCAATCTCCTGATTTTCCTGACAATCTTGTGTGATGTGCAGGTCCAGACAGTATCTGGTGGATCCATGCAGGGTGTTGTGCAGGGCGTAATCTGCACTACAAGTGCTGCTTTGATTGCTTTAAGTTCAGCTTTTCTAGGTGTAGGGTGACCTGGAATGGTACTCTTATATGGGGTTTAGTTTTATGTAGCGTCATACTACTGTTACACTGCTATTGCCACATCAGTGTACTATATGTGCCTGATGTTTGCTTGCATATTCATGATTAGCAACCTCCTCTGTGTGTTTGACAGTAGCATAGTCTCCTGGCCTAATTGTTTGCCCCCATATTTCACGGTATGGGCCTGTTGTGTTTCAAGTTCAGGTGCTCCTGAGGCTGTTTCTGAAGGGAGAGGTAGTCGTCCTTGCATCTCATATGCTAGCTGGCATAGTATCTTGGAACCAGGTTCTGACCCCTTGAAGCAAAGAATTTGTGCTGCAGGCTGCAACTCTACTCTGTCTGGGTGCTTGTTCGTTTGCTCTTTCGAACGAAAGAGCAAACGATGCCTGCATTCGATGAGTTGTCTTTTTTGTGCGCTGCTGGTAATTCATACTGTGCCATACCTTGGACACAAGCACAGCATCTGCGATTTTCCATAGTATCCACTCGTCCACCCCCCATGATTTCAATATTATTCTTTTCACCAGGTGTAGAATTTGCGTCCAGGCATGGCATAATTGTTTCACCCACATGCTGTCTCTCCTGTCATGGTCTTACACTAGCTGAGGATTTGTGGATGTTGACTTGCAGGTATGTATCTCTAGCTATTGGGAGCACAATGTGCAATCGGGAGTACTTCTTGATTCTAGTCTTTTTTCCGACGTCGATGTAGTCGACTTATCAGAAAGCGAGAGGCCAGACTGGCCAAGAAAGTCTGCAGTGTTGTCGGGGGCTTGTTGCATCATTCTTGATTTCTGTATAAGATAGCCTTCCCATAGACTGTAATACACCATAGGCTGTAGTGTTTCTTGTAGTATGCCTGTATTGTTGGTGTGGGTGGGCCAAATGTACCTCCAACTCTCACCTGGAATTTTCTGTTTTCCAGAAAGTTACAGTTTAAGTGCTCTACCAGAAATGTTTTGCTCATGGTTCCTCTTATTAGAGTAGCATGAGGTACTGCTGTTGAAAGCCTCTTCACTCTCTTCATTCTTTCATAAGCGGTATTACACAATGTCCTGCAATAAAGTCTCTGCTGCTTATGGCCCACTCATATCTGCCAGAAGGGACAACTCTGTGTGCTATGTGTGCGACGTAGTATGAGCATTCATGCCTTGGCATTTATACATCTGTAGAACCAGCTTCCTGACAGAGTACTTGCTATACCTGATTATGCTTATTTGTGCAGTGCTGTTGAACAATACATATTGATGCAATGAATATTTACTCACTCGAATAATCACGAAAGATGGGTGTCTTACAGTTCAGCCCTTTGCTTTCTATTGGTGTTAGATTTTTCATAAGCATCCCCCCCCCTCTGCAATAGTATGTTGAAGTTTAAGGGTTCAATAAAAGGTGAACTAAATCCAAGTGCAAGAGCTTTTTTTACCTATGACTCCCATCGAAATGCGACTTCCATGACTGGCAAATCAACCCCTCCCCTTGTGTTAGCAGCAGAATGCTATAGCCACAGTGGTAGGTGGATAAAATGAAGAACAATATTTTTGTCTATAGATTTTTTTTCTTGCCTGTATGTAAGTAAAATTTGGAATAAGTTTGTCATTTCAAAAAAGCCCAGTTTGTGGTCCTTTATTGAATAAACCACATATTGTGTATAGTTGAAATGCAGAAATTTGTTCTAAAATCCTCGGGTGATATGTTCTTGCAAGTAGCATGGTATTTCATTACTTATAAAGAGTAATCACAGCAGATATCGTTGTATGGGTTTACACACTAATATATGTGATCACAATCTTATCAAACATGTAAGGCATGAATGTTTCTGCACACTTGATCAGCTGTGAGGTGCAAGAACTGCTTTTACTGGCTGACTTCACTGCACAGTTCTGATTTACTTTTCTTCAGCGTGTCGTTTTATACTGTTTTATCTCCACAAGAACAGGCCGTTTGCCTGCTTTTCGCATTGTTGCACGAGTTTTACATGACGGTGCAGTAGGGTACGTTGTAACTGTGCCACTATAGCTAGCAAGTAATTTACTTAATCTATTAGCTGTAGCATTAATTACCTTTCAAACCAAGTGTTAATACAGGTGCAGTAAGGATACAAAGTCCGCAACATAGTCAATGTTTATTGGTTTCTGTGCAAGAAAAAGAAATTATCCAGAGAAGAGGTGCAACTTAACGTGCACGTAATATTTTATTCAAGCCACGGATTTAATGCTATCGTAGGAAATGCATTACGATAGCCTAAATTTTTTTCTCTGTCAAATTTAATAAGAGGTAAGATAAGCTTTCAACATGCATCGGGAAATTCACGCTTGAAAACCGACAAGAAAATGCAACTGAACGGTACCGGGTTCAGCACAACGTTGAAACTTCGGGTACTTTGCTCTTTGCTGTCTTGTCATTTGCCCTTACCGAGGATGAAATAATTCAAGCTGCTCCATAAGCGCGATTTTTGCATGCTACTGAACAAAAGAAAATTGTGACGACCTCATCGTCTGGTGGGGATCGAACACCTCCCAGTAATGACAACTCGCAAAGGCGTACGACGCAAACGTGAAAATGCACTTCATTTGCTGCGTAGCCTGTCAACAAACGCATAGAAACGGGAGCATGGAATCTGCAGGGCAAGTTTTTTATTCTCCCTTCCCGTACCTACCGAATTCGGCAATCCACGTCTCCACGCATTGCACTTGTTGTGCGAGACGCCATTTTCCAAAACAAACCGGCGAAATAGCTCCGCGATAGCTCCCTGCGCAATTTCGACGGGAAATCACAGCGATCGCTGCGACTGTGCGACCAACCGGTTGGTCGCAGCCGAAAATCGGCGGGTCGGCACTGCGACTGCGATTTTCATCGCAAACGACGGAAATCGCACTTCCGGTGCGGCGAAAATTGCATCATGTGAAACAGGCTTGAGACGGAGACGCTACCACTCAGCCACGAGTTCAATAGTTGAAAGCGGGACAAAAGCGCCTCTATTGAATGTGGTTTCGCCTTAGAAACGTGCCGTAGAAAGTTATACTACGGTGCATATCGGTAATTACGAGCATGTAAATTACAGAAGTCGCAGTTAAACGAGTAACGAAGTACGTTTCCGCTACATTTCTTCTGCACGTGGCGCACACGCAGAGCCATCTTGCAGTAAACACAGAAGACCCCCTCCTCGCAATGTACGGCGCTGCCCCGACAGGTGGCGCACCACTCGCCCACTTTTCCCCTTCGTCTCGTCAAGAGCATGCCGAGCGAATGAGTGGGCGGTGCGAACGGGGCGCGATAACGGTATCGCGTTCCACTCTTGAAGGCGAAGCTTAAGCGTCCTCCATTCTTTTTATTTATTTATTTATTTGTTTGTGTGTTTGTTTCTTTGTTTGTTGGTTGGTTGGTTGGTTTGTTTGTTTGTTTGTCTGTTTGTTTGTTTGTTTGTTTGTTTGTTTGTTTGTTTGTTTGTTTGTTTGTTTGTTTGTTTGTTTGTTTGTTTGATTAGGATACTTTCAAGGCCCGAAGGCATACACAAAGGAGTGGGTGAACATAACAAAAAAATTTTGCAAGATACAGACATATCTCGTTTAGAAATAGGTCTTAGTATAGACATAGGCGTAGACATAGGCGTTTCATGAATGCTGGTTTTGAAGGTGTCGGTATCCAGGATCTCCAGGTGTCGGTATTCCAATCTTTGCTTGTGCTAGGGATTAATCATCATCATCAGCCTGGTTACGCCCACTGCAGCGCAAAGGCGTCTCCCATACTTCTCCAACTACCCCCCCCCCCCCCGGACATGTACTAATTGTGGCCATGTTGTCCCTGCAAACTTCTTAATCTCATCCACCCACCTAACTTTCTACCGTCCCCTACTACGCTTCCCTTCCCTAGGAATCCAGTCTGTAACCCTTAATGACCATCAGTTATCTTCCCTCCTCATTGCATGCCCTGCCCATGCCCATTTCTTTTTCTTGATTTCAACTAAGATGTCATTTACTCGCGTTTGTTCCTTCATCCAATCTGCTCTTTTCTTACCCCTTAACGTTACACCTTTCATTCTTATTTCCATAGTTCGTTGCGTTGTCCTCAATTTAAGCAGAATCCTTTTGGCAAGCCTCCAAGTTTCTGCCCCGTACGTGAGTACTGGCAAGACACAGCTGTTATACACTTTTCTCTTGAGGGATAATGGCAACCTGCTGTTCATTATCTGAGAATGCCTGCCAAACGCACCCCAGCCCATTCTTATTCTTCGGATTACTTCAGTCTCGTGATCCGGATGCGCGGTCACTACCTGTCCTAAGTAGATGTATTCCTTTACCACTTCCAGTGCCTCGCTACCTAACGTAAACTGCTGTTCTATTCCGAGACTGTTAAACATTACTTTAGTTTTCTGCAGATTAATTTTTAGACCTACCCTTCTGCTTTGCCTCTTCAGGTCAGTGAGCATGCATTGCAATTGGTCCCCTGAGTTACTAAACAAGGCAATGTCAACAGTGAATCGCAAGTTACTAAGGTATTCTCCATTAACTTTTATCCCCAATTCTTCCCAATCCAGGTCCCTGAATACCTCCTGTAAGCACGCTGTGAATAGCATTGGAGAGATCGTATCTCCCTGCCTGACGCCTTTCTTTATTGGAATTTTGTTGCTTTCTTTATGGAGGACTACGGTGGCTGTGAAGCCGCTATAGATATCTTTCAGCATATTTACATACGGCTCGTCTACACCCTGATTCCGTAATGCCTCCATGACTGCTGAGGTTTCGACTGAATCAAACGCTTTCTCGTAATCAATGAAAACTATATATAAGGGTTGGTTATATTCCGCACATTTCTGTATCCCCTGATTGATAGTGTGAATATGGTCTTTTGTTGAGTAGCCTTTACGGAATCCTGCCTGGTTCTTCGGTTGACAGAAGTCTAAGCTGTGCCTTATTCTATTTGCGATTACCTTAGTAAATACTTTGTAGACAGCGGACAGTAAGCTGATCGGTCTATAATTTTTCTAGTCTTTGGCGTCCCCTTTCTTATGAATTAGGATTATGTTAGCGTTCTTCCAAGATTCCGGTACACTCGAAGTCATGAGGCATTGCGTATAGAGGGTGGCCTGTTTTTCCAGAACAATCTGCCCGCCATCCTTTAACAAATCTGCTGTTACCTGATCCTCCCCAGCTGCCTTCCTCCTTTGCATAGCTCCCAAGGCTTTCTTTACTTCTTCCGGCGTTACTTGTGGGATTTCAAATTCCTCTAGGCTATTCTCTCTTCCATTGTCGTCGTGGGTGCCACTGGTACTGTACAAATCTCTATAGAACTCCTCAACCACTTGAATTATCTCATCCATATTAGTAATGATATTGCCGGCTTTGTCTCTTAACGCATACATCTGATATACATCTGATTCCTGCCTATTCCTAGTTTCTTCTTCACTGCTTTTAGGCTTCCTCCGTTCCTGAGAGCTTGTTCAATTCTATCCATATTATACTTCCTTACGTCAGCTGTCTTACGCTTGTTGATTAACTTCGAAAGTTTCGAACACGCGGATTGCTTTAATTTTTTTTAATCCGGTGGAAAATTGCGCGGCACCGAGATTCGAACCACGGTCATCTTGCACGCGAGGTGGATGCTCTACCTCTAAGAATGATGGTGTAACGTTAAGGGATAAGAAGAGAGCAGATTGGGAGAGGGAATTTTCTCGTGTTCGGTTTACCAGAACGTCCTGATGAAGCATTTCAATATCCAACAAATTCTGTGGTTACCGAAATATTTGAGAATATGCTCGCGATAAAGGTGTCAACACTTGAAAGAATTCACCGAATCGGACAAAAGCAGCGAAACAAAAATAGGCCAGTTGTGCTCAAATTAATTGACCACCGTGAAAAGATTAAAGTACTCAGAAACTGCTCTAAGCTAAAAGGAAAAGAAATCTCCATTGGAGAAGACTTTTCTGCAGAAACTAGGCAGAAGGCATCTATGGGAAAGCAGTGCGATTATCAGAAAGGGCGGCGAAAACGTGAGGCTTGTAATGACAAAATCCTTATAGACGGAGAAATGTACGCCTGGGACGCTACTTAAATGAGAAGAGTTCCCGTTTTAGTACCCACCAAAAATCTAGGCAGAAACAGTGAACTTCGGGCACTCAGAAAAGTTTCCGTTGCCTTAATCTAAACATTCGCACCATCGTAAACAAGCTTCCCGACTTGCAAAGCATTGCAATGGCGCAAAAGCCGCATGTAATGGTAATAACTGAAACTTGGTTGCATTCTGGTATCCTGGACTTCGAGACAACACCACCTGGGTACAAAATATACAGGAAAGATCGAGACTCCCGCGGAGGCGGAGTCGCTTTGTTGTTTCAAGACTGTTTGCAAGCACAAAGGTTACCTGATATTGCCGGCACTGAATGCGTCATCGCGAAAGTGTTTTTGGACGACTTCCATCTTATAATTGGTGGTTTTTACCGCCCACTACATTGTGACGATGCTTCGATGCTCTGAATGAATTTTCGTGTACAACTGGCACACATTGCAAGAATATTTTGCTTGCTGGTGATTTCAACGTCCCGTCGGTGGACTGGTCAAGTGATTTCCCAGATGCCCTTTGCGCGGCAGCTGGGCCTTTAACTGACGTCGTTCTTTTCCATGCTTTGACTCAACTGGTAAAACAACCGACTCGCGCACAAAACACATTAGATCTCTGTCTTGTAAACGACCAAGTTCTCAATCGTAATCCGAGTGTCGACATATTCCAGGGAATTTCGGATCATAGAATGATATGTTTTACACTAGAGCTAAGTTTCATATTAAAACCCTCTAAAAACCAGTACTCGATTCCTGACTTCTCGCGCGCTAGCGTTGTCGACACAGTTGATGCCTTAGACAATAAATTTTCTGAATTTGCATCTGTTTCAGAATCTCGCGTTGTGTCCGTTGACAATTCATGGTGTTTCTTTAAAAAACTTGTTCACAACTGTATCGATACTTTTGTGCCCAAAATACAGAAAGCTTTATGTGAAACGAATCCGTGGATGACAAGGTACGACTTGGGCGAAAACTAAAGCAAGAAAGCAACATAAAGCATGACCCTCAAAGGCTAACGTCGAAAAGCTAACCAACCTACGTCTACAGCTTAAAACTGGTGTTTAGAAAGCTAAAGATTAGTATCAAAATGTTGCTTTAAAAAAGTTTCTTCTGTCATCCCCGGATAAGTTCTGGCGGTACTTACTGCCAAAAAAAACCACGTGTCCGATATTTGTGTGGCTCGTTTCATGTTGACAGATAAACTGAAAATTGCAAATGCACTTAACGAGTATTCTTGCTCTGTGTTCGCGAACGATGATGGAAGGACACTGCACATAGCTGTTTTAAATGAAATTCCACCCATCGGTGATCTCGACGTAAACGAAGCAGGTGTGCTGTCCTTGCTTCTTGATCTCGATATAAAGAAGTCGCCAGGCGTCGACGAAATACCTAATGCTTTTTTGGTGAGATACGCCGAATGGTGCGCCAAATATCTTTGCATTATTTATAATAAATCACTTTCATGTGCAGAAATCCCACGTGATTGGAAACATGCAAAAATAATTCCGATTCCTAAATCAGGTGACCGTTCATTGCTCCAATCTTACCGTCCTATCTCCCTACTTTGCACTTCATCAAAAGTGATAGAACACATAATATTTAGGCACGTCTCAGTCTTCATAGAAAGTAATGGCCTCTGTGACTCGCGACAACACGGTTTCCGTCGTGGTAAATCCACCGTAAGACAACTATTGGAAACAGTGCATGAAATCGCGGCGGCAGTACTAGACAGTCAAGGCCAAATTGACATGGTATCCTTAGATTTTGAGGAAGCCTTCGACCGTGTGTCCCACGAAAAGTTGTTATCAAAGTTAAAACCTATTCTCAAAAACGACCAACTGCTTCACTCGATTGACACCTATCTTACGGGCAGGCGACAGACAGTCGTTGTTGATGATGCGAAATCAGACTTATCCGATGTGCAAACTGGAATCCCACAGGGATCAGTCCTGGGCTCTCTGCTCTTTCTAGTTTTTATCAACGATATAGTGAATAATATACCAGTTAAATTCGGTTGTTTACAGATGACTGCGTACTTTATCATGAAATTCACAGCGAGGCCGATCAGACGATCCTAAATTCATCTTTATCAGCAATAGCGACTTGGTACTTAGAGTGGCAAATGAACATTAACCTAACAAAAACAGTATCAATGACCATTGCGCGCAAAAAGAAGCCATTACCCTTTGTATACAGCATTAATGGCCATAACTTACCCTCTGTTACAGAGTATGAATACCTTGGTTTAGTAATTACGCCGGACCTTAGGTGGAATAGCCATGTAGCTCACATTTAAAAAGCTCGGATACCTGAGGAGGACCTTGGCTAAATCTGCAAGTAATATAAAATTATTAGCATACATGACTTTCATCAGACCATTGTTAGAGTACGCTACTTGTGTTGGGGACCCTTACCCCCAAGCAAGCATAAATATTATTGAAATGATACAGCGGAAATCAGTCAGGTTTGTTTTTAATTCCTACCGCCCCCATACATCAGTTAACGCTCTTTTACACGAGGCGAACCTGGAAACCCTAGAGGTAAGGCGATATCGAGAGAGGCTCAAAATATTATAATTAATTCATCGGGAGCATGTAAAACTAGATGAAAAATTGTATATTACACCTTCTAGCCGGCGCCCAACGCGTTCATCACATTCATTCAGGTTAGACGAGTATTCGCACCATACCACTTTATTTAAACAGTCGTTTTTCCCCCGCACCATCCATGACTGGAACGCCCTGCCTGAAAACGTTCTTCAAAGCTCAACCTTATCATCCTTTGTGCACGCTCTCCTTAATCTATGACCCGAAACGCTTCCCACGATCTCTGTCCTATTCCATATACTATCTGATATAGATCATATCATGTTAAGGGCACCCTTATTTTTGTGTGTATAAGCCATTGTGTAAACATGTGCTGTATTGCAGAATTCTTTGATATCTTCCTTCCTTTCTTTCTTCCTTTATTTTTATTGTTGTTGCTTCCTTTTTTTTTGCATTGTAACGAGATGACTCTTTGCTTGTTTCCACCTTTTTATTTATTTATTTTTCTTTCTTGTGTTTCACATGTTATTAGGTTGTTAAACCCTTTATGTATGTCTCACTCCTGCCTAGGGCCTGTAAAACAGGCTGGCTGTACGAAATAATAAATAAATAAATAAATAAATAAAATGAAGTGAGCATGGGCAGGACATGTAATGAGGAGAGAAGATAACCGATGGTCATTAAGAATTACGGACTAGATTCCAAGAGAAGGGAAGCGTAGCAGGGGGCGGCAGGAAGTTAGGTGGGCGGATGAGATTAAGAAGTTTGCAGGGACGACATGGCCACAATTAGCACATGACCGGGGTAGTTGGAGAAGTATGGGAGAGGCCTGTGCTCTGCAGTGGGCGTAGCCAGGATGATGATGATCATGATGATATTGACACGTGGACTTATCTTTTTCGCGTGAGCGCTTTTCACCGTCTAACAAATGTTACCGCTCAGCGAGGGACCCGCCTGCATGTATGGGAAGTTTCTGTAATGTTATCGATGGTTCTATCTACTGTCTGTTGTCACCGAACCTTGTGTATTCTGATTACACGTATGGGCGACGTGAATGGTGTATAACTTTCTGAAAGACACGCGGGCACCAGCGATTGCTCTGGGACCTTCGATGACTGGTGTATAAAAGCCGACGCGTTTGACCCGCTGATCAGATTTCGACGATGAGTGCTTTGAGTGTAACTTACTTTTGTGGGCACAAGTTCGCCCAATAAAAAGTACGTTTCGACATTCGCAGTTTCTCTGCTTTGTTTGTCGTTACTACTACGTGTATTACACCTTCAAATGAAGTTTACTCACCTACAGTGCATAACCAAGCGAGGAAAAGCAAAAACAGATGACAAACTGTTCCAAAGCGAGCGCGAATCTTGTCGTCTGACCTCCAATTTTAGCGGCCCGCTGATACTTCTTACCTTCCATATAATTGTACATGCAATAACAAGTTCTCGTAATTAAACAAGCCAGTTTATTATGTAATAATAGAACTAAAACAGCTCTTTGCATGCTGTTTTAGCAAATAATTAATCATTGTGGCCGATGGAACGGTGCTTGCCAGGCGAGTCTTCAAGGCGTCCTGGCTCTCCGAAAACGATGCCTATCCTAAGTCACAATATACCGGCATTCCCATGCCCATCACAACGCAACAGCGGCGTATTTCCCTCTAGGTAATATAGTGAGAAACTCTATGCCTGAGGTGATAGGGGAGAGTGCATCG
The DNA here is from genome assembly GCF_023375885.2 of Dermacentor andersoni. NCBI lineage: Eukaryota > Metazoa > Arthropoda > Arachnida > Ixodida > Ixodidae > Dermacentor > Dermacentor andersoni. The sequence continues at coordinate 235,773,291 of NC_092815.1, forward strand.
CCGCGATGCCATCTCACCCTCGCTGTCGCTCTCACAAGCCTGTGTTATGCCCGCATTCCTCGCCCACGCAAGCTCTCGCCTGCGTTCTGACTGCGTCTTGGTAAGGCCCAATGAAAACGCGCCAAGCGTCAAAACGCGCTCGCTTGCTCGCGGTCTTCATAACTCGAAGGACGCTCAGCAGCGTTCATTTAGTCATTGGGCCGCCCCGAAATCTCAAGTTTGCCCACAGCCAAATTTCAAGTTAACCCACCCCCAAATGCATGCCCAACCCCAAATTTCAAGTTGACCCAACCCCTAATTTCAGTTGTGCCAACCTCAACTTCGAAGTAGGCGCGCCCCCAAATTTCTAGTTGTCCCACCCTCAAATTTCAGTTTTTCCAGGGGGAATCTAAGGGGCCTTTAACAGCTTGGCCCAACCAGTCATCTAGCAGGCCCTATAATCGCGGACAACTTTCTGTGGCTATGAAGCATGGAAGACGAAAAAAAGATTGGAGGGAGCATTACGTCACCCAGCCAGCCTTGACAAGCAATCGCTCTGTCAAGCCACAGTGGTTTGCCACTGTGGTTCAAGCCACTCACGCCACTCAAGCCACAGATCACGGAGCAAAATCGAGATTTGCAGAGACGTTTGGTTACCGGTAGCTTTTACTCGGTGCGCGCTCGGCTTCCGACTCGCCTGAAAGGTTCCTTCTCTGATGCGGCTCGCCGAACGGACATGCATAGTGCAACACCGCGATTCAACAAATTGAGCTTGAGCTTGAGCTTGAGCTTGATTCAACAAATTCAAAACTTGAGCGCAGCATTAAGCGAAAGTGCCATGGTGGTAGTCATGTTTTGTTTAGTTGAAGAGGTTCAAATGGTTTTCAATGGGTATCGAAAAAGAATCAACCGGAAGTACTTAATCCTACCGCGCGCTCTGAAGTCTTCACCACGTCTTTGGCCACTACACTGGCTGCAACAGCGTTGCGGTATGTTCCCTCTTATGTCTTTCCTTCTTTCATGCAGTGAAGGGGCAGCCACGGAGTCAAAGCGCGCACAAGAGAGGGCACCTCTGAAAAGTGTCCCGCGTTTTAATCCTCGTTAGGTTAGCCTGGGGAAGAGAAAACATAAGCACTTTATTAGGAACAGTTAAATAGGACAAAACACACCACTGAGTGTAAAGGTTTACTTATTTTGCGGCTTTTCGCTTCCCCGCGTGGGCAAACTCGAAACCGTCGAACGTGGCAGCTGCGTTGAGTAAGAATGTGTTCCGAGCAACCGAAATCATTGTCTGCGCTACCAGACTACTTGGCGATGTAATACATGTGCAGCAGCCACACGCCCGTAGCTTTTCCTTCATGCCCACAGAAAGTTGTCCACGAGTATAGACCACCTCGGCATCAATGGGAACCTGCGGTGTTTCCTGGTGTCATTCCTCTATGACCGCACTCTCAGGGTACGGGTGGAGCGATCCAAGAGCTCACCTCGTTCAGTGGCTGGGGGATGCAGCAAGGGTTTGTTATCAGCCCCTTCCTGTTCAACCTGACCCTGTCACGGCTGCCCGTAGCTCTGCCGATCAATCCCCACTTCCACGTCAAGTCGTCCATTATGCGGATGACTTATCCCTGTGGGTGCGTGCAGCCATCGCAGTCGCTCAACATGGCATTCCTGGCTCTCGAAAGAGCGCTCGACACCGATGCCACCTAATTAAGCAGCATTGGTCTGATCATCTAGGCAAACAAGACCAAGGTCCTGTTGCTTCATCCGAAAGCAGCTGCCCGGCGCACTGCTGCCCAGCTACACCTGGAGACCGTGCAGATCCCATAGAGCATGACGGTCACGTACCTTCGTCAATGGCTTCCGTTTGACGTAACTCCCCGTTACAAAGCTCATCCACATCACCCAAGTCCGCAAGGGAGTCTCCCAGCTTCTTGCCCGGGCTCAGGGATATACATCCAGGTGGGCCCTGCGGCTCTATGACGCCGCTCCCACATCAAGCCTGCTGTGCGCTCTTCCGCTGGTGGCGCTACCACCACCAGTGGAAGCTGCAACTGCAGCAAAGGTTAGCAGTGCGGCTACCGCCACCAGCGGAAGCTGGAGCTGCAGCACAGGTTAGTGCGGCTACCACCACCAGTGGTGGATGGAACTGTAGCACAGGTTGCAGTGCGGCTACCGCCACCAGCGGAAGCTGAAGCAGCTGCAGCACAGGTTAGCAGTACGCTCTTTCACCAGTGAAAGCTGGAGCCGCTGCCCAGGTTAGCAGTACGCTCTTCTACTAGTTGAAGCTGGAGCTGCAGCACAGGTTAGCAATACGCTTTTCCCCCAGTTGAAGCTGGAGCTGCAGCACAGGTTAGCAGTACGCTTTTCCCCCAGTTGAAGCTGGAGCTGCAGCACAGGTTAGCGCTGTGGCTACCGCCACCACTGGAAGATGGAGCTGCAGCACAGGTTAGCAGTACACTCTTCCACCAGTGGAAGCTGGAGCTGAAGCACAGGTTAGCAGTACCCTCTTCCACCAGTATGCTTTCCACCAGTGAAAGCTGGAGCTGAAGCCCAGGTTGTCAGTACGCTCTTATACCAGTGGAGCTGATAGAAGAGCGCAGGTTAGCATTACGCTCTTCCATCAGTGGAAGCTGGAGCTGCAGCACAGGTTAGCAGTGCGGCTACCGCCACCAGTGGAAGATGGAACTGCAGCACAGGTTAGCAGTGTGGCTACCGCCACCAGTGGAAGCTGGAGCTGCAGCACAGGTTAACAGTACGCTCTCCCACCAATGAAAGCTGGAGCCGCTGCCAGGTTAGCAGTACGTTCTTCTACCAGTTGAACTGGAGCTGCAGCACAGGTTAGCAGTACGCTTTTCGCCCAGTTGAAGCTGGAGCTGCATCACAGGTTAGCAGTGTGGATGATGCAGCTGCACCACAGGTGAGCTTCCACAGGTTAGCAGTGCGGCTACTGCCACCAGTGGAAGCTGGAGTTGCTGCCCAAGTTAGCAGTACGCTCTTCCACCAGTGGAAGCTGGAGCTGAAGCACAGGTTAGCAGTGCGCTCTTCCACCACTGGAAGCTGGAGCTGCAGCAGATTAACAGTGCGGCTACCGCCACTTGTGGTAGCTGGAGCTGCTGTACAGGTCAGCAGGGCGGGTACCACCACCAGTGGAAGCTGGAGCTGCATCATAGGTTAGCAGTGGCGCTACTGCCTCCAGTGGAAGCTGGGCTGTAGCACAAGTTCGCAGTGCGGCTACCGCCACCTGTGGAAGCTGTAGCTGCGGCACAAGTTAGCAGTGTGGCTAACACCACCCGTAGAAGCTGGAGCGGCAGCACAGGTTAGCAGTGTGGCTCAAACTTCGGCTATCACGGACCTCGAAGGTGGCTGCCACTTTTTCCAAGACAGGAGCATTGTCCCTGTCGCTCCTCTTCCTGCAACAGGGGCTGCGGTACATCGACCGCCTACACTATGCCGCAGATAGCCGTACCCTCCTGGTTCGCCTACGCTCCCAGCCCACGTGCTGCTTCTATGAGGAGGTTATAGGGAACACGCTAGCAAATGCAGTACAGCCATGCCTACCATAACGACGACCTGTTTAAATCACCACAGAGCTACCCGGCATCTTGAATAGGTACTGCCGATCTGTGCCCTCCAGCAGACAGTAGCCTCTCTCCTACACGAGAGGCACGGAGACCACCTCCACATCATCGACGGCTCGGTGGTACGGCACACAGGCTCATCGACAGCAGCCTGCGTAGCACCCGCTCTGCAGAAGAGCAATCTCTGTCGCCTCCCGGCACACGCGAGCTCAACAGCAGTGAAGGTAGCAGGCCCCATCTTGCCGTCGACCTACTCGCGGAGGAACTGCCAACGACCCCCGCAGCCATATTCTGCGACCCCAAGGCGGCTCTTCTCAGCCTGCAGCGGCCGGAAAGGGCCAGCTTGTGGGTCGCCCTACTCTGGACCAGGCTAGCGGCACTCCAAGAGGTGTGCACTGGCTTTCAGCCCACCAGGGGATCTCGCGCAACGAGGAGGCCAATGCCCTTGCAAAGAGTGCCCTCGACTCCGCGTCCCTTTCAACCTTGCCGTGACAAGTGGAGACTTTACACGGCGCAAACCGTGACGATACCTCCTGGCTTGCCACCTGGACAAGCAGATGTCTCTGGGCGGCTCTCCACAGCCCCTGCCGCCACGGGGCCTTTCTCGCAGGGAGACTTTGTTCCTGCTGCGCCTGAGGGTTGGCTGCTGTTAGACAGGGGCACGCCGCTACCGGCTTGGGCTCGCCGCTTGACCGGTCTGCGGCTCCTGTGGAAAGCCTGAAACAGTGGGACACCTCCTACTGGCCTGCCTGGAGTACCTCCAACATCGATGCAGGCTCCTTCGCATGGGCCTTCCTGCAGCTACAGAGGAGGATATCCTTTTCCCCTCCCACCGCAACCAGCTTCCGGTACTACTCAGCATCGTAGAATTCCTCGGCTCGGCTCTCCAGGTCTGCCAAACCATGCGGTCCTCCCTTAGCTGCCCATGACTGATCTGTCACCGGCTGACAAGGCTTCCCACTCCGGCTGGCCTCACTGAGCTCCAGCCTGCCAGTTTGCTTGGCCCCGCCTTGGAGAATTCTTCATCTACTATCCTATCTTATTTTCCCCCGCATTGGTCATACTTGGCCCTTATGCCACAAAACACTATTCCCCCTGCTCTCCCCCTCCCAGTTGGCACAAAGTCGGGCTCCCTGAATGGGTGCCGAAGAGAGTGCCAACTTCCCCCTTCTTCATAAAGAACCACTTCTCTCTCAACCTCGCTGTTGCTCTCGCAAGCCTGGGTTACGCACGCGTTCATTGTCCACGCAAGATATCGCCTGCGTTCTGACTGCGCCTCGGTAAAGCCCAATGAAAACGCGCCAAGCATCTAAACGCACTCGCTTGCCCACGAGGTGGTCATGACTAGAAGGACGCTCAACAGCGTTCAATTGGACATTGGGCAACCCCAAAATCTCAAGTTGGCTCAACCCCACATTTCTAAATTGGCCGAACCCCACATATCAATTGAGCCAACCCCAAGTTTCCAGTAGGCCCACCCCGAAATGAAAGTTCGGACACCCCCAGCCAAAATTTCAAGTTGACCCTCCCCTAAATTTAAGTTTGCCCACATGCAAATTTCAATTTGGCTCACATCCAAATTTAAGTTGGTGACACCCCTAAATTTATGTTGGCTCACCCCTAAATTTATGTTCGCCCACCCCCAAATTTCAATTTCGCCCACCCACAAACTTAAGTTGGCTCAACCCCAGATTTCAACTTGGCCCACCCCCAAAGCTAAGTTGGCCCCCCTCCAATATGCACTGGGCCCACAGCTAGATTTCAAGTTGGCCCATTCCCAAATGTAAGTTAACTGACCCCTAAATTTCATGTTGGCCAACCGCAAATTTCAATTGGCTCACGTCCAAATTTCAACTTGGCCCACCCCGAATCTAAGTTGGCCCACCCCCAAATTTCAGTTGGGCCACATTCAAATTTCAAGTTGGCCCACCCCCTAATTTAAGTTCGCCCAACCCACATTCAAGGTTCGCACAGCCCTACTATAATTTTCCCATGCACATTCTAAAAGCACTATGTACCTTTATGGGTATTCCTTTATTAATGTATTTTTTCCTTTAAATTGTTCCTTATAACTCAAAGCTACCAATCATCTAGGTTTACGCTATCATAACGATTGCATGAATTAAATTTGTAAATTACGCATTTTTGGGAAGATACGAGGCGTTACACTTTTCGCGTGACGGGGCTGGGGAGGTCGTTGAAGAATGCTTACGTATTGAAATAATGGGCATTGCTTTAAAAATGCAGTGGATGAAATGTGCTGGCAAAAGACAAAGCCCTGCAATAAATCTGAGATTTTCATTTATTGCCTATAGCCAGGAAGGTAATGTAAACAAACGATTATATATTACTACATTGTCAAGTGCCCTCGGCATTTCTCCTACATGTGGAGAAGCCAGTTCATATTGCTGCGTGTGGAAAGACACAGACAGAAAAGGCTATTTACAGGCTATTTACATTGGAGCCAGGCAGCCAGGCCGACACTCGCTCGCGCCAAGCGCACCGACCAACTTCATCGTCGTTCTCGCCGCGGCTCGTTTCTTGAGCACCGCTCGATGATATCGTAATACTACCCCCCCGGCGGCAAAATCACCGTCACGGTGCTGTGAAATATCGAAGGCGCCTGGAGAGTTGTAGGGCTTGAGTCGGGCGACGTGGACAATGGCACTGGTTGTCACAAGCGGAGGACGTAGTGGGCGTGGCTAGAGCGATTTCATAGGTAACATCGATCACTTTGCGGAGCACGCGATATGGACCTGTGTAACAAGAAAGGAGTTTTTCACATAAGCCAACTTTACGCGAAGGTGACCAAAGCAACACGAGGCTGCCGGGCACAAAATGGACATCACGGTGACGGAGGTGGTAGCGTTGCTTCTGCTTGTCTTGAGACACTTGTAGAGGAGCGCGCGCAAGTTGGCGAGCGTGGTCAGCATGGGCGATTGCATCACGGGCATAATGGCTAGCTGAAGCTGTGGCGGACGGAAGCACAGTGTCCAGTGGTAGCGTTGGTTCGCGGCCATACAAGAGGTAAAACGGGGAAAAGCCAGCAGTTTCGAGACGGGAAGAGTTGTATGCAAAGGTAATGTAAGGTAGAGCCAGGTCCCAGTCACGCTGGCCGTCGGAAACGTATTTGGATAGCATGTCTGTAAGGGTGCGGTTCAAGCGCTCAGTGAGGCCGTTCGTTTGGGGATGATAGGAGGTGGCAAATTTATGCCGTATTGAGCAGGCACGCATGATGTCGTCGATGACTTTGGCCAGAAACGTACGGCCACGATCTGTTAACAATTAACGTGGAGCACCATGCATCAACATAATATCATGTAGGAGGAAGTCCGCAACATCAGTTGCGCAACTGGTCGGAAGAGCACGGGTTATGGCGTAGCGGGTCGCTAGTCCACCGCAACTGCAACCCACTTGTTCCCTGATGTAGATTCCGGAAATGGGCCGAGAAGGTCTAAGCCGACATGATGAAAGGGCTCGGCAGGAATGTCGAGCGGCTGCAGGTAACCAGCGGGGAGCTGGGAAGGCTTCTTGCGTCGTTGGCAAACTTCACAAGCGGCGACGTAACGTCGTACGGAACGGGCAAGATCCGGCCAGAAAAAACGGCGACGTACACTGTCATAGGTTCGAGATACGCCGAGATGTCCTGCCATTGGTGCGTTGTGGAGCTCTTCTATAACGGTGGAGCGGAGGTGTTTACGTATTACAAGTAGGAACTCAGAGCCGTCCGGATGAAGGTTACGACGGTACAGAGTACCGTCGCGGAAGACGAAGAGGCGTAGAGTAGCATCGGCCGGAGAGTGCTGAAAACGGTCGATGAGTGCTCTGATGTAGGCGTCACGGCGTTGCTCGTCGGCGAAATGAACCAGCTGCGATGCAGAGAATACGCAAGAAGCACTGGCAATATTAGAAGAGTCAGAGTCGTCAACAGGGTAACGCGACAAGCTGTCAGCGTCTTGGTGCAGGCGACCAGACTTGTACACCACGGAATAGGAAAATTCTTGTAGTCTCAAAGCCCATCTACCAAGCCGGCCTTTAGGATCCTTTAGCGAAGAGAGCCAGCAGAGAGCATGATGGTCAGTGACAACGGAAAAAGGGTGACCGTAAAGGTAAGGACGGAACTTCGCGACCGCCCAGACAACAGCAAGGCATTCGCGTTCCGTAATGGAATAGTTGCGTTCCGATGTTGCTAGGAGGCGGCTCGCATAAGCAATAACGCGATCCTGGCCACGCTGACGCTGGGCTAAAACGACACCTACGCCATGAACGCTGGCATCTGTACGCAATTCTGTAGGGGCATCAGGGTCGAAGTGGGCGAGAATGGGTGGTGAGGAGAGAAGAGTAACGAGACGAGAGAAGGCGGCGGCTTCTGCAGTACCCCTCGAGAATTGTACGCTTTCTTCAAAAGATTAGTGAGGGGTCTAGCAACTGCCGCAAAATCTTGAATAAAACGACGAAAGTACAAGCATAGCCCCACAAAACTTCGAACGTCTGCGGCTGTCTTCGGAACCGGAAACTCTCTGACAGCGCGAGCTTTGTCGGGATCAGGCTGTACTCCAGAAGCGTCAACGAGATGGCCCAGAAGAGTAATTTGCCGGTGGCCAAAACGACATTTGGACGAGTTAAGTTGCAGCTTCACCTTTCGAAATACATCAAGTATAGTTGTGAGGCGTTCAAGGTGAGTGTCGAACGTTGGCGAGAAGACGATGACGTCGTCGAGGTAGCACAAGCATGTGGACCATTTTAAACCTTGTAGCAAGGAGTCCATCATACGCTCGAAGGTGGTAGGGGCGTTGCATAATCCAAATGGCATTACTTTAAATTGGTATAGGCCATCAGGTGTGATGAACGAGGTTTTTACTCTGTCCATATCGTCAGCAGCAATCTGCCAGTATCCCGAACGAAGATCAATAGAAGAGAAATAGCTGGAACCGTGAGGCAGTCAAGGGCGTCGTCTATACGTGGGAGCGGGTAGACATCTTTCTTAGTAATGTTGTTCAGATGATGGTAGTCTACACAGAAGCGCCCCGTGCCATCCTTCTTCTTAACCAACACCACAGGTGACGCCCAGGGACTCGAAGAAGGCTCAGTGATGTTTTTATCGAGCATTTTGTTGACTTCGTTTTGAATTACTCGGCGTTCCGACGCAGAAACTCGATACGGTCGACGGTGAATAGGCGTAGCATCGCCAGTAAGAATCCGATGCTTGACCGCGAGCGTCTGGCCTAAAGGGCGATAGTCGATGTCGAAAATCTTGGTAGGACGATAATACTTGGCAAAGCTCTTCAGCCTGCGCCGAGGACAGGTCCGTCGCGATCATTTTCTTTATATTGGGATCGGCACCCGAAGCTGGCGCGACGGGCCTGCTAAGCTCGCGAGAACCATCGGTCGATAACGCTGCCACGTATTGGTCGCCGAGACAATCAACGGTGGCAAGGCAAATACCTTGCGGTAGAATTTGCTTTGCCAATCCAAAGTTACAAACAGGCATGCGAGTGCGGTTCCCAGTAATCTTTAGTATACTGTGAGGCACTGTAACGTCATACCTTATTGGAATGTCGGGCAGAGGAGTGACGAGGTACTCGCCATCAGGTACTGGTGCGAAAGACAACAGTTCAATGTAGGCTACTGACTTTGGCTGCAGGCGAAGAAAGCCGGAGGAACGTAAGCGGTAGTGGGGTGCGTCAGAAGGTTCTGCGAGCATCGGCAACTCAAGGCGAAGGCTACTGGAAGAACAGTCAATAAGAGCAGAATGTGCGGAGAGAAAATCGAGGCCGAGAATGAGGTCGTGCGGGCAATGAGCAATTACGGTGAAGAGGACAGGAGTGTGGCGGCCGGCGATGCTGACGCGTACCGTACACATGCCGTTGATAGGCACAGTACCGCCATCCGCAACACGGACGACGCGTGCCGATGCTGGGGTGAGGAGCTTGTTCAGTCGTCGTCGGAAGGCAGCTCTCATAATTGAAAGATGTGCTCCTGTATCGATGAGTGCCGTGACAGCATAGCTGTCAACGTCAACGTCAAGAAGGTTTTGGTTCGTGGGTAACGTGAGCAGAGGATTTAAGGGCAGGGTCGACAACGCAGCTTCACCTCCAGAAGCTGCAGTGCCTAGTTTTCCGGCTGGATCCGGGAGGCGATAGGCGGAGAAGAGAAGCGACGGGGTTGGGGCGAACGAGACTGATGGCGTCGAGGTGAGGGCGAGCGGCTGTAGCGAAGGTTCGGAGCAGGGGCATCAGCGGCAGTGGATTCATGGCGGGTGGTATAGGGAACGGAAGGTCCAAAAGTGCGGGAATAAGCGGCGGTGTATGTCCGAGGAGGTGGTGGCCATCGGTTGCGGCAGTGACGAGCGACGTGGCCGATGCGACAGCAGTGGAAGCAGATCGGCCGGTCATCAGGGGTACGCCAATCGGAAGGGTTGCGGCGAGATGTGGCGGAAAAAGACTGCCGAAGACGAGGAGGGCCGGTAGGGAACTGGGGAACGCTGGGTTGAGACGTGGAACACACGGAGTTCAGACCCATGTTCTCAAATTCCTGTCGGACGACGGCCTGGATCACCGCAATGGTGGTTGCTGGCGGATCGGGAGGCGTCGTGGAGAAAGCTGGCGAACAGGTGGCCTTGAGTTCGCGGCGAACAATACGGGTGACGTCGTCACAGGTGGCGGTCTGACGTGGTCGACCCTCACATGTCGACGTAGCAGCAGTGTTGGGTAGCCGCGTGATGTGGTGTGTGATACGGCGGCTCGTAGCTTGTTCAAGGCGACGGCACTCTTTGATGATGGCGTCGATAGTCGAGACGTTGCCGAAAACAAGCAAATTGAAAGCGTCGTCGGCGATGCCTTTTAAAATATGTGACACTTTATCGGCTTCGGACATAGCATCGTCAGCTTTGCGGCATAGAGCTAAGACGTCGAGGATGTAGGAAACGTATGACTCCGTAGATGACTGAACACGAGACGCAAGAGCCTTTCTCGCGGCAGCCTTGTGCCCAATGGGGTCGCCGAACAGTTCCCGTAGCTTCTCTTTGAAATTGTCCCAACTGGTTATCTCGTCGTCATGCGTTTGGTGCCACACGCGTGGGGTGCCGCCGAGATAAAAGATGACATTGGCGAGCATAATCGTTGGGTCCCACCTGTTATTAGCACTGGCGTGTTCATAGAGTTTGATCCAGTCTTCAACATCCTGGCCCTCCAGGCCGGAGAACACACTTGGGTCGCGAGGTGGGGCGACCGTGACGATTGGAGCAGTGGGACAAGCCGAAGCCGTTGCAGAGGTGGGCGCGTCACCGGGAGGCATGGTGACAAGCTCGGTGTGCCGACCACTTCTGAGTTCCCTGGTGAGGACTGGGATCGCTGACCTCCACCAGAATGTTGCGTGTGGAAAGGCACAGACAGAAGAGGCTATTTACAGGCTATTTACACTGGAGCCAGGCAGCCAGGCCGACACTCGCTCGCGCCAAGCGTACCGACCAACTTCTTCATCGTTCTCGCGGCGGCTCGTTTCTTGAGCACCGCTCGATGATATCGTAATAATATCAAAATGATTCACAATTCCACTCAGTTATGTTTTGGCCATAATTATGACGGATAAAGATGTGCATGACCAATAGGAACACATGTCGGAAGACAAAATTCGTATGAATTCTTCCAAAAATCAACTGAACATCTGAACAGCACATTTGTACACTCGAACAGAAACAAATTGAAATGAATCGCATGCATCAATGTTTGCCTTCGGAATATTATGAAGTACAGTTTAAGTTTTCCTTTTTGAAATTTATGATACATGACAGCTGATGTGACTCTGGCTTGAATTTCTGTTTCACTTATAGGCCATTGACAGTGCACAGACTATATTTTGTCATAATACGGAACAGCCAGCAGAGTGCGGCTCGTCGACATACCGGGATAATGAGGTGCAATTTGTGGATAAGTTTTGCACCATGGGTAACATAGGAGTCCCTTTCTCGTAAATATGTGTCTTGGTTCAGTGCATGTGTGCTGAAAGCGGACTGATTAAGCGCGCTTTCTGTGCAGCCACCGAAACGATTGTGAAAAACTGTCGCTCTTTAAGCATATATAGTTTAAAAGTTTAAGCCTATCGATGCCCTGCGTCAAGAATATACACAAAGAGTGCGCTCGTCCTTCTACGGATCCGTCACGTTCTTGAGAATAAATCCTAGAACTGACACGTCATTTTTGAACGATGGGCTGCCGCTCTTATCGTTATCACAGATGACGACTCGCGCCAACGTACCGGGGTTTGTCGGGAAGCTGTGATGGTTCATTCTTTAGAAACGGTATTTGATTTTGTTCCGCGACGTACCTTGCGTCATCGGGCAAGATTAAAGATATAAAAGTCATGAATCGGGTGATGCTACCCAGGCAAACTGTGCGCGAGAAAGGTGAGCTTATGCACTCACTTTCTGTTGAAAGCGATGATAACATTTTAATTTAACACACAGCAGAACTTGATGCACAGGGTTCTTCCCAATAACTTAACGGAAGACTAAGTCCTGATAGTATTAAACGTAACTTTTTATGGGAGACACTCTCTGATGACTTTTTACAATAATGGGCTCCATAATGTCCACCGTAACTTAACGCAGCTACCTCGGCTTACTTCATGTAATAATTGCAGTCAACATACTCACATACATATCTTTACTAATCACATCTACCATGAACTCGGCTACATCCCAAGAAGCAACTGCTTACCTCACCTGATTGCTAAAGACTCGGTGGGCGGAAGATAGGGCAAAATTCCAATAGGAATGCGCAGTATGGAATTAGCACGGAATCTTCGGCGATATAGAACCTATGCACTACACTCGATTCTGTACAGAATTGGACGGTAAGATTCATTTACTCTGACTATTCCTTCATCATCATTGTTTAGTAACACTGATGATGAAGGAACAGTCAGAGATGTGTATGTGAGTAGGTTGACTGCAATTATTACATGAAGTAAGCCGAGCTACCTACGTTAAGTAAAGGTAGAAATTATAGAGCCTATTATTGTATATGTTAAAGTCATCGGAGAGTGTCTCCTACAAAAGTAATAGGTTAATAATATCAGGACTTATTAGCCTTCTCTTAAGCTATTGGAAAAAATACTGTGTACGAGGTTCTGCTGTGTTAAATTACAACGTTATCATCGCTTTCAAAAGAAAGTGACTGTATAAGTTACAAAACAAAAAGCATGTTGTGCTTTTATCGTTAGATGCGTGTCATAAAAATCACCTCAGCTTGCATGATTTATACCACTATATGCTCAAATATTCAATGATCAAGAGCTCGGCGCTTGTCATCGCGTATAAACCAAAAACCAGCCTCACCTTCAGATCATATAGTCAGCGCCGAAAGCTTACGGAGCACGGAATCTGAAAAAAAGGTTGATATTTCTGCACCCTGTAGTCCATCTCACAAGTTGGTTGCTGCACTGCGAAAGCTGGCCGAATTTCAACCAATCAGGAAGGCGAGCTCCTCAGCGTTGTATTAGCATTATTAACATTATTGTTAGTTGAAATATTATTACCGACTGCACTCGAAGGATTCTAAAATAGTCAGCCCAGTAAGGCTGACACTTTGTGCTGAAAACTTGCTATTTCATCTTGTTTTCCCCGACTGCTATATGTTGTTAGATGTGGTAGTACAAAACAGGCACTAATAAAAGAAGGCGGGGCCTAATCGGTTGAATGACCGTACCGCGAGATCATGCGAGTCTCAGCGGACGCAAGTTCAAATTACGATAGGTCGACCTCAAAAAAAATGTTTGGGTTGATCTTTTGTCGCTACCTAAGGCCAAATATACTGCTCTCTTTGAGTGCTCCTTTTGTTCGTTTGTGTTCTGTAGCATGCTTACCGGGTGTCCGCGGCTTGCGATTGCTCTTCACGGAAGCCGATAAAAACATTTAAAGGCTGCCCCTCTCTTGTAAGGTTGGTTGTGTATTTATGGGTATTATATGTCGTTCTACAGCGAAACTTTATATGGCTCATACCTCTGGATTTTGTGGCATGGTCCGTCAGCGGAATACGCTATGCGGCAAATCCAACTTTCTCGCGGATGCCTTGTAGCTGTCATTCTATCTTCGAAAAACATCTTTGTGCAAGAGCCCGTTGAGACTACGCTAACATTACGCCGAGTATCATTTACTTGTCCAATTATTTAATTTACCGTAAAGTTGTAAACTTTCGGAGTTCCCGCCTGTCGTCAGTATATGAGCTTTTACGGGAAAAGCAAGGGTATAAAATATCTAAGTGCCCTTCCACTCTGTGAAGAAGGATGACCAGCGAAGCTGGGTGTGTATTCCTTTTAATGGCGAACTGCACCTCCGCCGCGGGTCGGGCCGGCATTGCAATTTATATATATATATATATATATATATATATATATATATATATATATATATATATATATATATATATATATATTTATTTATTTATTTATTTATTTATTTATTTATTTTTATTTTCAATATTGTCACACTCAGTGTAGAGCATAGCAGGCGGGCATTACAAAGGCAATCATGTTTGAAAAGAAAAGACAAAAACAACAACAAAAAAGAATCGACATGGAAATACCGAAGCACATCCGCCAGGGTAGCATTAAAGCAATAAATGTGGGTTAAGCAGTTTTTCAAGCAAAAACATCAAATTTACAATGAACATTAACAGTGCGCAATCAAGTACATTGTGAAAAAAAATTTAAAATTCGAATTATTATTCGAGAAGAAACAGAAGAAAGCAAGCTTCTATACAGAGCATTTAAGGCAAAGATCACTCACAAATTCAAGTTAACATTTCGAAAACGTGCATGCTGCGCACACGAAATGAAGCAGAACCTGGAGGATTATTTACAACCAGTTTGCCAAGCAAAGAGACTCAACGCCGTATCGATCACGTGCAATGTGTAAACACCACAAAATAAGATTGCAAATAAGAAAGCAAAGAATAACCAGGCACAGGATTGCAATCGGTAACAAAAAAAAATGGGAATGGAATAAAAAAGCAAGCAAGTGATAGTACGAGAACATAATTATGTGCAATAGCATAAGCAATCTTTTACACCAAGACAACCGGCGCACGTTTCAACGGTCATCACCAGCAAATGTTAAGAAAGGAAATAAATTGTAGAAGTGCAGGAATCTATGAAAAGGGAACTAGCGTTCAAATGGAGAGAGTGCGCGGCAATTGCAATGGTACTAGAGGTTAGATGTATGTTCTAACTTTGCAGTGAAAGCGGACACTGTTTCGGGGTCCTTGACATCGGGATTTAACCGATTCCATTCACGTACCGTAAGTGCAAAAAACGATTGCCCAAACGAGTCATTGTTGAAAGAATATTCAGTTAATGTGTATTATATATATATATATATGGGACCGAGACCAACCAAGCTGTCTAGCGCTCTTTATTCTAAATAAGGGAATGCCCCAGCTCATGCGCGAAGAAGTCGAAGAACAGGGAAGATGATGATGGCTATGTACAAATGAAAACGACGAAGTACGTTAATAGTGCTTACACTAGCTTCCCCCCCCCCCCCCCCCGTCATGGAAGCAGCCAGCCTGGCCGCAGATTAGAGGTTACCTAAACGGGGAGTGAAGGGCTTCATCCGCGAGACGCGAAAAATTTGGGCATTCCGGCGGTGCCGGTCAGTGACGGAGTGTACTGGGCGGGCGAGATAGTTCACTGCAGATATTTGCTACACAACGGTGTATGGGCCAATGTAGCGTTGAAGGAACTTCGCACAGAGGCCTGGAGTGCGGACTGGAGTCCAAAGCAGGACTTGGTCTCCAGGGTGAAAAAGGAGGTCACGACATTTGTTGTCGCAGCGACGTTTGCGCTCAGCTTGGGCAGCTTCTGTGCTTTCCCGGGCGATTTGACGGCAATGTATAACTCGGGCAGCAAAATCTTCAGGAAGGGACGCGTTAAGAGAAGAAGGTGCTAAAAAGAATTCTCTGTCGAATATGGTGAAGGAGATCGTCTATACACAAGGAAGAAAGGGCTGTAGCCGGTAGTCCGTTGAATAGCAGCATTATATGCGAATCTCACAAAAGGAAGAATTTTATCCCAGTCAGTGTGGTCAGGACAGATGTACATGGAAATTATGTCAGACAGCGTACGGTGGAAGCGCTCAGATAGTTTTGCGGATGATAAGTAGAAGTAGATTTGTAGACGGTATCAGCGGCCCGAAGAACCTCCTCAAGAACTTGGGAAATGAACGCCTTGCCACGGTCACTTAGAACGCGAGGAGCCCCGTGGCGCAAGACGATGGAGCGCAAGAAAAAGTCAGCGACCTCAGAAGCGGTACCGGATCACAGAGGGGCAGTCTCGGCATATCTTGTTAAATGGTCAACCGAACTGACAATCCAAAGGTGACCGAAGGGTGTCGAAGGCAAGGGACCATATAAATATATGCTAACAAATTCAAAAGGTGCGTCCGTGCAAGGGCGAGGTTGTAGTAAGCCGGTAGGAGGGCATGTCGAGCGTTTGCGGCGCTGACATGACGCACAAGAGGCAATGTATTTGGCCAACGTTGCGGATAGGCCAGGCCAGAAGCAGCGGATACGTCGTCGTGAAGTGCCTCTAATACTCGCAGGCGAAGGCAGCGTGGTCGAACTGGAACCCACCGGCGACCTGTTGGGTGGTAAGCGTAGCGGTGTAGCACGCCACCTTGAAGGCGGAATTATCGAAGTTGGCGTCGCAAGCGGCTGTTGGGTGGTTCGGCGAACCCACTAAGGCGATACATGAGAGTTCAAGGGCAGGAGTCAGCCCGCTGAAGCAAGACGAAACTAGGGCGTGATCGAAGCGTAACTTGGTACAGGGGCGTTATTGAGAGCTGATGTGAGGCAGGTGTAGCATCGGAACGACGTGGTGGGGAAGACGACAGCACGTTACCGGGAGAGAGCGAGAGTGGGCAGCGAGACCGCGCTTTGCTCCAGCTCTGCGGCAGAAGCGGGAGAAAACTACACACTAATACGGCAAAGGTAATTATGATGCAATATGTGAACATTTACAGAATTTTCTACCTTCCTTCCAAGATACGTTTCATAACTGCAGCATTCATGAAACTTGGCTGATATTCAAACAAAAATTAACAACTTAGCGAACCAGTTCATACCCAAAACCACCTTTCGAACACATGAACAAAAACCACTAGAAAACCAGACTAGAAAACAAAGAAACGCATGTATCGTGCCGCAAAATGCAGGATGAACACGTGTGCGTGGGAAAAATACTACGCTGCTGAACGCGCATACCTATCAGCGATTCGCAAGGCGAAAGATGCATTCTTTGGTGATGACCTTCGGAAACGTTTAATCAATAACACAACAGAATTCTGCCAGGTGATAAACCCTCAAGAAAGGCACAGTGTAACACTTACCAATGAAGGAGCTGAAATGGTCGACGATGTAAAGTGCGCGAACCTTTTTAATGCAGCTTTTGCCTCCGTATTTACAGAAGAGCCTACCACGTCCCCTTTTTCTTCGCGTACTAATGAAACAAGCGTTATGCCAACCATTACATTCTCCCCAGATGGTATCTCATCGTTAATTGACAATCTTAAACTCACATCGTCCGCCGGCGCGGATAACATTAATTCGAGACTGTTAAAGAATACTAAACATGTCACCGTGGTGTTCCTGTGTTTGCTCTTCTCGCAGTCACTTTCACCTGGTGAAATACCACATGACTGGAAGGTGGGGAGGGTAATTCCCATCCACAAAGCAGGTGACAGGAATTATGCGCTTAATTATCGCCCCATTTCATTAACGAGTGTGCCCTGTGAGCTCATGGAACACGTCATGTACACAGAAATCATGAAATTTCTCGACTCGAACAAATACTTTCATTTTTCACAGCATGGATTCCGCAAAGGCTTTTCTTTCGAAACACGACTGGCCATTTTCCTGCATGATATTCACACCAATTTAGATTCTAACCTCCAAACAGACGCGATATTTCTAGATTTTGCAAAAGCGTTCGACAAGGTACCACACCAACGTCTACTACTAAAACTTTCTCTTGCGAACCTTCACCCCGACATTTTGCGATGGATTGAAGCGTTCTTGACAAACCGATCTCATTTCGTTACAGTTAACAACCACGCATCTAACCACCTACCAGTGACTTCCGGTGTACCGAAAAGATCTGTTCTTGGACCCCTACTCCTCTTGATGCACATGAATGACGTAGCCCTGCACGTGTTTTGCTACGTTCGTTTGTTCGCAGACGACTGCATCATTTATCGAACAATTACTAGCACATCTAATCAAGACTTACTTCGGGAGGACATTAACTGTTTACAGCAATGGTGCGACCGGTGGTTAATGGAACTTAATCCTAAGAAATGCAACTTGATGGTATTTTCTCGTCGGCGCGACCCGTTTCCTTACCAATCCACAATTAATAACATTCCCGTGTGTGCTGCGCAGTCTTACAAGTACCTAGGTTTTACTATATCTAACGCCTTATCCTGGCGAACACACGTCAGTAACATCATTTCATCTGCTAACAAATCGCTGGGTTTTCTCAAGCGTCATGTAAAACGTGCCCCCAAACATGTTAAACTACTGGCCTACCTGTCAATAGTCCGACCGAAACTGGAATATGCATCCGCCATATGGAATGCACACCAAACATATCTCATCAACGCCCTCGAAGCCGTTCAAAACAGCGCCGCAAGGTTCATCCATTCTAATTATTCATATGACGTGAGCATATCTTACTTAAAGAGAGTTGGATTTACTTCCCCTTTGTACGCGCCGGCGCACTGGAGCCCTTTCACTTTTTCATAAGTTTTATCACAGCTCGCTTAATCAACCACCCTATATCCTCCCCGCAGTCCGAACGTCTCATCGTACACGCTACACTTTTCGAGTGGGCCGCTCTCGCATGCGCACTGTTACCTTTCCCGCCTCATTCTTTTGCCATGCCGCAACACATTGGAACAACCTGCCCCACCAAATAGCCGCCATCATTTGCCCTTGTACGTTCATGGAGAGTGTCACTGCGCACTTTTCACAATGAAAATGACTTGTGTTAACAGACCTATATGATCGTGCAACTTTAGTTCGTATTATTTAGGTCTATGCATTTGCGCTGACTTATGTAACACTTTAGCTTATGTAGTTTTTTGTTGTTGTTTGCGTGTTCAGTTATGTATTATGCAAATTATGTACTAATGCATTCCCATCCCTTATGTAATGCCCCTATCAAGGGGTTTTTAAGGTAATAAAATGAAATGAAATGAAATGCGTCTGCATCATGATGACTTTTTGCAGACTTGTACGTTATAGTCCTGCAAGCGGAGTATCCAGCGTCCTAAGCGTCCTAACATGTTTTTCATTGATGACAGCCAACACAGAGCATGATGGTCGGTGACGATGGTGAAGTGGCGGCCGTAAAGGTATGGGCGAAATTTCTGAATCGACCAAACGATAGCCAGGCACTGTTGCTCTGTAATAGTGTAGTTCTGCTCAGCTGGAGAAAGTGTGGGGTTGGCATATGCTATGACTTGCTCTTTAGAGGTTGCATTACCTTGCAGAAGTACTGCGCCAATACCTTGTGCGCTTACGTCAGTGTGGAGTATGGTGGGGGCTTGATCATCGATATGGCAAAGCACTGGTCCAGAAGTAAGATGTTGCTTAAGAGCTTGAAAAGCCGACTCGCAGTCCTTAGTCCATGTGAAAGAGGTACCGGTAACCAGTAGCTTGTGTCGAGGAGCTGCTATTGCAGCGAAGTTGCGTATAAATCGACGGAAATGTGACGCCAAGTCGAGTAAACTACGTAGATCTTTCTGTTGCTGGGGGCGAGGAAACTGAAGAACAGCACTAATTTTTTCGGGGTCTAGCTGGATGTCATCTTTTGAGACGACGTGGCCGAATACTTTTATTGTCTTGCTTGCAAATTTGCATTTTTTGTATTGATCTAGAGACCAGCATTTGCAAGGCACTTGAGAACTTCGTCTAATAGATGAAGATGTTGGCTGAAGCTAGGCGAAAAGATGACAATATCGTCCAGATAACAGAGGCAGGTCTTCCATTTTATTTCACGAAGTACGTGATCTATCATGCGCTCAAATGTGGCGGGAGCGTTACAAAGGACAAAATGCATCACACCACATCAAATTCATAAAGTCCCTCTGGTGTAGCGAATGCGGTCTTTTCTTTGTCAGTCTCGTTCATCGGAATTTGCCAATATCCCGATCGAAGATCAAGGCTGGAGAAATACTTCGCCCTTGTAGTGTGTCCAAAGCCTCGTCAGTTTGAGGTATTGGATATACGTCCTCGCGTGTGATCTTATTGAGCGCTCGATAATCGACGCAAAAGCGAACGGAGCCATCTTTTTTCTTTACTAGAACCACGGGAGAAGCCCAGGAGCTAGATGAAGGTCAGCATGTCATGGATGGATGAAGCATGTCAGCAACCTCTTGTTCAATGACCTTCCGTTCGGACGGCGATACACGATAGGGGCGTCGTCGTATTATAGCGAAACCATCGGTTTCGATGCGGTGTGTAGCCGCAGAAGTTTGGCTCAACACAGGGTAATAGCTATCGAAACAGGCTTTGTGCTTTGCCAAGACTACCAGTAAGATTTCGGACTGCGCGGCTGTTAGGTCAGAACCAAGAACGGCTGGGGGAGAGAAAGAATCATCCAAACCTGAGTTTGGTGCTGGCGATGAAGGGCAAAGCGTGACTATAAAGATAGGTTGAGTGTCGGCGAGGGTTGCCACAGTCATCCCTTTGGGCAGCATCACAGTATCTGGGGTCGTGTTGCAAGCAGACAGAAGGGCGCGGCCACGTAAAAACCGGAGAATTGAGAATTCCGCGAGAAGTACAGCGGGAAGAAGGGGCGACTAGGGCGTCTCCGTCGGCGATCTGACTGGATGTTACGTCTACAACGTCTTCGTGACCAGGAGGCAGGACGTAGTCTGCAGCGATGGCCAAGTTCACGCATGAAAGTGAAGAGTCCGTCACAGGTGCAAGCGCTGTACTTGAAATGACGGCTGAAGCAGAATGTAGGAAGTCCAAACCCAGTATAAGTTCATGGATACAGGTTGGAAGGATGATAAACTCAATGTGGGGGCGAATGGCGTCGATGAGGACACGAGCAGTACACTCTCCGTCGGGGTGGATGACTGCATTATTAGCACTACGCAAAATAGGTACAAGATAAGGCGTTTTTACTTTCTGGAGCCGTGAACACAGATCACTACGAAGAACAGAACCGCGGCACTGGTATCGATAAGAGCTGACGCGGGAACACCTTTAACAGTTACATAAAGCGTGTTGGCCGGGTGAACAGAATGAACTTTTGAAGACCGATAGGAAGCACGTTCCCCTCCAAAAACTGTAACAGTTAGATTTCCGAGTGCTGGTCGGCAAGATGGGAAGTGCGGCGAAGCGTTGATGTAGAGCACCGGTAAAGCGAAGGAGAATGACGCCTGGCCGAACGAGAACTATGAGGCAGAACGGGAGCAGCTGGAGGAGACGGAGAACGCTGCTGAGGGAACGAGTACGATCCGGGATAGTAGGCGTCTGGTCGGGGACTGCGGTTTCTCTCGTGCTCAGCATAGCCTCGTCTTTCATCCTGCTGGCGACGGCGGCAGAAGCAAGATATATGGCCGCGTATACCACAGTAAAAACAAACCGGACGAGGTGGACGCCACTGAGGGTAGGATGGCGCAGCAAGTGCTCTGGTTCTCACTGAAGCCAAATGTTCATAGGTAACGTCAGTAGGCACGGAGGTCAGGGTAGCGGTAGGTAGCGAAGCAACATCCGCGTAGGTAGGTGTGGGGTGCGCTACCGGAGCAAGAGGCGTCGTGGGTGTAGTCATCGCTGTCAACTCTTGCTTTACGACCTCGCGCAAGTCGAAGGTGGGGGTTGGGGCACAGGCCGCAGGTGAACGCCTCCGGTCTTGTATTTGAAGCTCTTCGCGGATGATGCTGTGGATAGGAGCACGTAGATCTGAAGAATTGGGAACCTGAGGATCGCTGCTGTCAGGTTGAAGGCGAAGAGACTGCATCTCGTCTAGGAGCTGACACGTGGAAGTGATGTCTTGGATAGAAGCCGGATTTTGCACGATTAAGGCGTTGAACACGAAAGACCCAATGCCTTTTAATATGTGTCGAACGCGTTCGGGTTCCGTCGTGCTAGGATTCGCACGGCGGCACAGAGCCAAGACATCCTCTATGTATGGGGTGTAAGACTCTTGTGGAAGTTGGAGGCGCGTGCCCAGCTTCTGTTTGGCGACTTCTGCACGGCCAGACGAGGAAGCGAAGATTTACCGCAGCTTGGAGGTAAACGTGGACCAATCCGCGATGTCGGATTCGTGGTTAAAATACCACGTCTTTGCAACACCGGTCAAGTAGAATGCGACGTGCCTCAATTTTCAGGTGTCGGTCGCTTATTGCAAGAACTGACGCGGTCGTAGTGGTCGATCCAATCGTTTACGTCATCACCACGGAGCCCCGCAAGGACAGGGGGATCACGTTGAGGGCTCGTCACAGTCCAAGAGGGCACCGCAGGCGGAGTCGTCTGTGTGGTATAACCGGTGTCAGAGGTGCCGGAATAACCGGTGTCAGAAATATCCATCGTTGTAGGGGTAGACGGGTGCAGGCGGCGACCGGAACGTTGCCCCAGGAAGGACAGGAACGCGACAGGACGTCGGGGTCCTGACGTACCTCCACCTTTTTATAAGACCGAGACCGACCAAGCTGTCAAGCGCTCTTTATTCCAAAAAAGGAAACGCCCCAGCTCATGCGCGAAGTAGTAGAAGAACAAGGAAGATGATGGTGGCTATGTAAAAATGAAAACGACGAAGTACGTTAATAGTGCTTACAATATATATATATATATATATATATATATATATATATATATATATATATATATATATATATATATATATATATATATGTTGACACTCATACTTCTTTATCCGTATCCGGCGGCCGTATCTCACCGGCTAACAAATGTTAAACGTAATCGCTTGGCGCAGGACGCGCCTGTAAGTATCGGAAGTTTCGCGATTGTTATCGTTGGTTCTAACCGTTTTCTATTGTCGCTGAACCCTGTATATCTGATTGCATGGTATCTGGAAGGCGAGCGGGCACCAGTGAATACGCTGGAACTTTAGAGGATTGATATATGAAAGCCGACGCGCTTGACCCGCAGATCAAATTTACGACGATCGCCGACTTTGCTCCCCGCTTTCGTTGCGATTGAGTGTTACTTGTGATGGGCCCAAGATCGCCCAATATAGAGTTTAATTTGTAACTCCCAGCTCTGACTCTGCATCTTCATTGTCACTACACCGTGACAGTATATCTAATATAGATGTTTCAATTATATTCTGCACGCCTAAATCTTACATATTTGGCTGTGTAATGAACTACCAAAAATAAAATCGTACGACAGGCATTTGATATAACATGGCATTGTCGTGCAGGTGTTTGCAAAGTGATCTTGTAGACAGAGGACGACGCGTGCGCACGTGATGATGTCGAAATTTTGTGCACTATTGTTACCTCAAAGGTAAAAAGAAACCGTTACTTCAGGCGTACATTCATTCAACGTGAACGTGTAAAATGATAAACAATCTTCAAACAAATAATCTCGTTGGACGCAAACTTGTCGAAACGCTGGCTCCGACGACATCGGTAGTTCAACCGCTGTTAATCACGTCAAGACTCTATCTTCATGTGAACCAGATTTAAAATGTAATTGCTTTTTTTATGAACAGTCCCACACTACAAGCTTACCTATTGCACATGGGAATTGATGCATAATAAAAGATGGCATTGTATTTTTGCAGTGGCGGCGCAATTAAATTACTTCTGACCAACGTTGGCACCATTGTTTCGCCTATAGCAAGTTTTTCAGTTCTGGGTAAAAGTGACATTTTGATCGCATAAGAGCACTAGCTTATCGCTTTAGTTGACCTTATCTCTGCCTTCGGACCTTTCGCTGCTTTCGATGTTGACCTCACCTCCTCCATTGTCGTAGACGAGGAAGGGAAAGCTCGCCACATTGCTCAGCCCCATGCAGTAGTTGAGGCAGCAGAGCAGGCACTCCCTCTCGTTCTGGAAGCGCTCCCTATGCACTGGCATGGCAGCTGGTGGGCCCAGCCCTCCCCGGCCGTAACCCAGCGTTGTAGCGGGGTAATACGCGGGCGAAATGTCGGACCGCGCCGACACAGCACGATCGATACGGGCGGGAACAGCAGTGCACAACCTTGTCGCCTCTAGTCTTCTACTTCTTCTTCATCTCACACTTTTACTATTCTTGTGTCTCCCTGCCCTCGGCAATGGTAACGCTGGCAGGACGGCTTATATTACACTACTCCATAGAAGGAAGTTCCAGTGGTAAATTGTTCATCATTTCTATTCCTTAAAATTCCCAACTCTTGTTCTTAGACTGGTCAAGTGGGCATTGGCTCGTTATTGACAACAGTGTGGTAGAGTGGGACGGAGATAGACTAAGGAACGACACAAACGAGGATCTAGCTTTCAGTGGAGGATTTATTTAGTTAGTTAGTTAGTTAGTTAGTTAGTTAGTTAGTTAGTTAGTTAGTTAGTTAGTTAGTTAGTTAGTTAGTTAGTTAGTTAGTTAGTTAGTTAGTTAGTTAGTTAGTTAGTTAGTTAGTTAGTTAGTTTTGTTCAGATTGTCTTTTATATACTTTACTTTTTCCAGACAAAAAAATTAATTTTAACTTTGGCATCCAAATTGTTAATTCCCTTGTATTATCCGCTTACTTTAACAACCAGATTTATGGCCACTTATCCAATATAGGTAAACGCCACGACTACATAGGTCAGCAACAACAACAACAATTTATCACAGCGAAGCCTTGGGAGCTATGCAAAGGGGGAAGGCAGCTGGGGAGGATCAGGTAACAGCAGATTTGCTGAAGGATGGTGGGCAGATTGTTCTAGAAAAACTGGCCAGCCTCTATACGCAATGCCTCAAGACCTCGAGCGTACCGGAATCTTGGAAGAACGCTAACATAATCCTAATCCATAAGAAAGGCGACGCCAAAGACTTGAAAAATTATAGACCGATCAGCTTACTGTCCGTTGCCTACAAAGTATTTACTAAGGTAATTGCAAATAGAATCCGGAACACCTTAGACTTCCGTCAACCAAAGGACCAGGCAGGATTCCGTAAAGGCTACTCAACAATAGATCATATTCACACTATCAATCAGGTGATAGAGAAATGTGCGGAATATAACCAACCATTATATATAGCTTTCATTGATTACGAGAAAGCGTTTGATTCAGTCGAAACCTCAGCAGTCATGGAGGCATTGCGGAATCAGGGTGTAGACGAGCCGTATGTAAAAATACTGAAAGATATCTATAGCGGCTCCACAGCCACTGTACTCCTCCATAAAGAAAGCAACAAAATCCCAATAAAGAAAGGCGTCAGGCAGGGAGATACGATCTCTCCAATGCTATTCACAGCGTGTTTACAGGAGGTATTCAGAGACCTGGATTGGGAAGAATTGGGGATAAGAGTAAATGGAGAATACCTTAGTAACTTGCGCTTCGCTGATGATATTGCCTTGCTTAGTAACTCAGGGGACCAACTGCAATGCATGCTCACTGATCTGGAGAGGCAGAGCAGAAGGGTGGGACTAAAAATGAATCTGCAGAAAACTAAAGTAATGTTTAACAGTCTCGGAAGGGAACAGCAGTTTACGATAGGTAGCGAGGCACTGGAAGTGGTAAGAGAATACATCTACTTAGGACAGGTAGTGACTGCTGATCCAGATCATGAGAGTGAAATAATCAGAAGAATAAGAATGGGCTGGGGTGCGTTTGGCAGGCATTCGCAGATCATGAACAGCAGGTTGCCATTATCCCTCAAGAGAAAAGTGTATAACAGCTGTGTCTTACCAGTACTCACGTACGGGGCAGAAACCTGGAGGCTTACGAAAAGGGTTCTACTTAAATTGAGGACGACGCAACGAGCTATGGAAAGAAAAATGATAGGTGTAACGTTAAGGGATAAGAAAAGAGCAGATTGGGTGAGGGAACAAACGCGCGTTAATGACATCTTAGTTGAAATCAAGAAAAAGAAATGGGCATGGGCAGGACATGTAATGAGGAGGGAAGATAACCGATGGTCATTAAGGGTTACGGACTGGATTCCGAGGGAAGGGAAGCGTAGCAGGGGGCGACAGAAAGTTAGGTGGGCAGATGAGATTAGGAAGTTTGGAGGGTCAACATGGCCACAATTAGTACATGACCGGGGTAGTTGGAGAAGTATGGGAGAGGCCTTTGCCCTGCAGTGGGCGTAATCAGGCTGATGATGATGATGATGATGATGAAGCTGTATGTAGCTAGCCTATTCGTCCGTCCGCCTGGCGCCTGTACGCCGAAAACTCTGGCACAGCCCCAGGCGCATGCGCCAAAAAAAGGAGAAAGAGAGGCGCGCGATTGGCTGCGCCAGTAGTAACGTCGTTGCTCTCCGTCGCAGCCGAGTGCGCGCGCAGCAGTTTCTCTCCGGCTCCGAAATGGGGAGACCGCGCGTCATATGTACTCCCGAGGAGCAGGAAGCTTTCGATCAGCAACGCTGCGAGCAGAACCGGGAATGAGCTCGTCTACGCCGTGCCGATGCTGCAGCCCGGGCACAAGAACAGGCTCGTGCAGCCGAGCGCAAGCAGCAACTGCGTACCGAGGATCCGACAGCCTCCAAGCCAACGTTTAATGAACCACCGGGATTAACCGAGTGATAAACGCTGGGGCCGCACGTTTCAGCTTCGCTGGTTAACCGTCCGTACGGAGTGCTTGGGCGGTGATTTTTTTTTCGTGTTTTTACCACTTTTCTGGAGCTGGCAAGCTACTGAAAGTTATATGTTCGTCGCTACGCGTAAAGGAGGAGGAGGAGGGATAAACGTTTCTTTCGAAACAGTATCCCGGGGTATGACCCGGTTCTGCTCTAGGTGGGAGGTCTTCTCATCAAAAAACGCTCGGGCCTTCACTGCCTCCTTGGTCCTGGCGACGAGGCGTCGTTGTTGTTACAGGTCCTCAGAAACGAGCTTGGCCTCCCACGTTTCGATGAGGTCTTCGATGTCTTGGCTGGCGTTACAGTCTCTCGGTGAGGGCGACGCGTCTGTGTCCAGATACCATGGGCACCCGAAGATCAGGTGCACCAAGGCGTGTGGCACGCCGCACATTGGGCAGAGGTAGCCTGGCAGCATTGGGTAGAGCCTATGCATGAGACATACCCAGGAATTCTGGACAAGCGTTTGGTTTCCTTTTTCGCCACCACGTGGCGTATCCACCTTAATGATTTGAAATTCGCGCCGTGACGTACGCCATGACGCACAACAAAAGAAAACATAATAAAAAGAAGCGCACCCTGAGACTGTTGCTTCACCTCGGTACTTGAAAACGAGCGCGCTCAAATGTCGGCCTTATCTGCTACTTGCCCGACTGGCAATGAATCGACGATTTTGTTAGACACCTTGCCAGACAGCTCGTTGGCATTCCGTGTGAGATGTCTGGCCGAGATAATGGCTCCCGCAAAGCTTCCCTTTGGTTTCCTTCGTTGTATTTTCCTATTATTTGTACACCACTGCAGCCGTGGGCTTCCATATAGTCAGCTTTGTGTTTCGTGGGTTTCCGGTAGAACCGGAATGATTGAATAAGAGGAAGCTTTAGCTAGGGCCTATCTTCGATGCCGGCCGCTCAAATACATGTAAAAGGCATGATTTTGTGCGAAAACAGCTCAATGACCTGAATGAGAATTGTTGCATTTAAGAGAGAACGTGTAGCATTTAAGAGAGAACGTTAAATCAGTGATTGCAGCAGAAATAATTTTGATTTAGGCCATATAGAAGTATTGACAAGACGTCGGAAATCAGTAAATCTGAAAAAAGAATAGAAGTACGAAGTTTACAAATCCGCTTGTTAGCATCAAAAACTGGTATCACATCTCTATATTGGAGCAGCTCAATCGGGCATGTTTGACGTATGAATTTATGATGTATGTGAGGTTGTTACAATGCTTGTCAAGGTTTTGCGAATGCCACATTCAGGAATTAGTGGTGTACTTAAGGGTGGCATATGTTATATCATTTTCGTCCGCAATAAATGAAATATTAGGTGCAGCTTAGAGAATTGCGGCATTATTTTTTGTTGGTGAGGTGCGGGGTTGTATACTTCAGGTAGCGTTTCTTTAAATTTCGCATATTTTCAGAATTTAAAAATGTGGAAGTTAAATAAAAATTCGTGGTTTCTGCAATCTCATTTTAACGGTCTCTTGTGAGTTCAACATAACTAATTAATTTCGGTGCAGTGATTGTGAGAAGAAACCATTGTTCATTTCCCATGTAGGAGCTAAAGCTTCCGGTTAGGTTCGATTTAGAATATTATTGCTGAAAGAAGAAGCAAGACGGGTAGCGTATTTACAGTATGGGAGCCGCAATTCGATGGGGGTGAAAATGCGAAAACACCCTTGTACTTAGATTTTGGTGTACGTTGAAGAATCCCAGGTGGTCGAAATTTTCCTGAGTCCTCCACTATGGCGTGCCTCATAATCAGATGGTGGTTTTGGCAGGTAAAGCTCCATAATTTAATTTTTTGTAAGTTACAGAATCAGGAGTAATTTACAGTAATTGGCAAAGACAATTACTGCAGTCTAGTTTCTGAAGCATTGTCTTCTTCAGTCCCAAGCTCCTGCTCATCTTCCTCAGCGTTGTGCAGAACTGTGTAATGTATTTCCACCTGGCATGGAAGCGCCATTCCGCTGATTTTTATGCTGAAACGGACTAGTAGCGTTTTAGGCAGCCGACAAGTACGGCGTCATGGGATGCCTGGATGGAGCGAGTAGTAGGTGCGGTCGGAGAGATCTCATAGGTTACGTCGCTTACATGACAAAGGACCCGGTAAGGCCGGAATAGCGGGACATTAGTTTTTTCGAGCGGCCGAAGCGGCGGCTGGGAGATCGCCGAAGGACAAGATCCCTGGGAACATAATCGGCGTCCCGGTGACTAATGTCACAAATGCTTTTCTGCGTTTTCTAAGAAGCACAAAGGCGACGGTGAGCAACTAGGCATGTTTCTTGGGCTCGAGCAATTACATGGCGGGTATATTGAAACACGGGCTCTTGAGTAGTAGGCAGTATTGTAAAAAGGCAATACTGGATCTCGGCCGTACAAGGAATAAAATGGCGAGTAACCTATAGTGTCGTAGCGTGATTAATTGTAGGCGAATGTGACAAAAGTGAGAGCAATATCTGAATCAAGATGGTTTTCAGAAACACACATGGAGAGCTTGTCCGTTATTGATCGAATAAGCCGCCCCCTAAGATCGTTCGTCTGAGGGTGGGATGCTGTACTAAGTTTATGTTTGGTAGAACAGGAGCGGAGCAAGTAGACCAGAACTGTAGAGAGGAAGGAGCGACCCCTGTCGGTAAGAAGTTGACGAGAAGCGCCGTAGTGAACATGATGTTGTGCAAGAGGAAGTAGGCTACGTCTGTTGGAAGGGCTCTGGTGAACCCGAACCAAGTTGTAGAATCAGTTGCGACGGCAGTCCATTTGTTGCATCAGCAAGATGTGGGGAAAGGGGCCAACAGTCGTACACCAACGCGATAAAAGGGTTCGGTAGGATTGCCAAGAGGTAGGAGTAAACCATCAGTGAGAACAGATGGCTTCTTCTGTAGTTGACGCAACTCACAAGAAGCGACGTAGCGGCGGGCCGATCGGTACAGACCAGGCCGTAAGAATCGTTGCCGGACACGGTCGTACGTACTGATTCCCCGAAGTGACGAAAAGTTGGTAGATCGTACAGCTTGGACAGAAGGATCAACAAGAGAAGGATCACATGATCTAGATGTGAGCTTGTACATGATGCCACGTATACCGGATCTCAGCACTCTTCGGTAGCGAGGTCAGCGAAGCACATAGCGAAAATGCAGAAGCAGAAGCATAGCACACAGGAACATCAGGAGCATCGTCTAGGTGGTAGTACTAGCAGTTGGCATGTTGGTGTAAACTCGCACAAGCAACCGTGTACGAGTATTCCTGTAGGCGTAGCGCCCAGTGACCTAGGTGACCGGTAGGGTCTTTGAGGGACGAAAGCCAGCAGAGCGCATGGTGGTCTTTCGTGAATGTAAAGGGCCGACCATACAGGTAAGGGCGAGATTTTGCCACTGCCTAGAGAAGTGCAAAGCACTCACGTTCAGTAATGAACTAATTGCACTCATCTGGAGAAAGCAGACAGCTGGCGCAGGCAATGACGTGGTCGTGGCGTCGTTGACGTTCGCAAAAACAGGCACCGATTCCATGACCACTGGCATCAGTGCGGACTCCTGTTGGAGCAGTCTGGTCGGAGTGCGCAAGAAGGAATGGAAATGTTAGGAGAGAGATAAACTCCGAGTAGGCAGTTGCTTGTTCAGGACCCCAAGAAAATGAAACGTCTGCCTTCACAAGAGCAGAGGGCGGGTGACCTCCGCAAAATTGTGCATGCGGCGGCGGAAGTACGAGCACAGGCCCACGAAGCTCCGGATATATTTAGCACATTTGGCACGGGAAGCATCCGTACGGCACGAACTTTGCCCGGGTCTGGGCGTGCAACAGATGAATCAACAAGATAACCGAGGATAGTAATTTGACTGCGTCCGAAGTGGCATTTAGAAGAATGAATTTGAAGGCCAGCATTGAGAAAAGCAGAAAGAATGTGCGAGAGGCACCCCAGGTACGTGGCGAATGCAGGAGCAAAAATCAAGGCGTCATCTAAGTAACAAATACAGATGGACCACTTGAGGTCATGAAAGAGTGTGTCCATCATGCGTTAAAAAATAGCTGGAGCATCACATAAGCTGAAAGGCATGACTTTGAAATGATATAAGCCATCAGGTGTTATAAACGCGATGTTCTCTCAATCTATGTTGTCAGCAGCAATCTGCCAGTATCCGGAACAAAGATGGATGGAAGAAAAGTACTTTGCACCGTGGAGGCAGTTGGAGGCGTCATCAACGGCTGGTAGAGGATAAACGCCTTTCTTGGTGATTTTGTTGAGGCGCTGGTAATCCACGCAGAAGCGCCAGCTGGCGTCCTTCCTTTTAACTAGAACGACATTGGACGCCCAAGGACTGAATGACAGTTCCACGACTTCTCGAGATCATGTTCCTGACCTCCGTTTGAATTGTTTGTCGTTTGTGCAAGGACCATGACATGGTCGCTTATGAATAGGGTGTGCGTCACCGGTATCAATACAGTGGGTCGTGAGAGAGGTCTGTCCTAACGGGCGACCCAAGTAAAATATGTCGCTGAACGAGGAGAGCAGGTGGCATAACTGGTCGGCGTGGTGAGGCGAAAGTTCGGGAGCAACCATGTTTGTTAGGTGAGGAAAGACAGCCGGCAAAGAAGACGTCAACAGGAGATGGCGTAATATCAGAAGTCAAAGTTGAAAATTGCGAAACTTTAGTGAACCGTCTACGAAGCTGGTCGCTCATCGCAGAGATGCACGCGCCTGCATCTAGCAGAGCAGTGAAGGGACACCATCTACGTACACATCAAGTAAATCCGTATCCGTCGGCAAGGTCAGTAGAGCAATTGCAGTCGGGATCGTTCTAGCAGCGTCACTCCAAGGAGCTGCACCCTTCAGTTTCCCGTAGAGCGCCGGTACATGGGCGAAGGAGAACTGCAAACAGGGAGTGAGTGAGACAGAGGTCGTCGTGGTGAAGGTGAACGACTCTGCCGTGTAGATGAGGACGCCTTAGTAGAGTTCGATGGCTCTATGGAATCTTCCTGTACTATACGAGTACCTGGTGACCGGTGGTAAGGTTGGAACGCAGATTGATATTGGGATGACGTCCAGGTATTGCGGTAGTGAGGGGAAATGTGGCTGCAGCGCCTCGGCAGTTGCAACAAATCGGCCGATCTATGGAATCTATGGCTCTATGGTTCTCTATGGTAAATATATCCATATATATATACCATATAGATGTTCGCTATTCCGCTGGATTGCGAAAAGGTCGAGAGGGGCACTGCCGTCACGAATGAGGGACCGTAGGAAAGGCATAGGTGTCCGATCGGTTGACGGAACAGACAGTTTGAATTCCAAGGTTACTCAACTGGTCGCGACGACAGACTGCACAAGGGAAATCGTCCGTCGAGAACCGTTCGAGCAGGTCTGGAAGCGAACAGGCACCGCGGCTTTCATCTTCTGGCGAATGATACGAACGAAGCTTTCTGACGCTTACGGCTGACGCGCGGAGCGAAGGACCTTGCACAACGACGTAGCAGCCGTATTTGGAAGACGCGTGAACTGGCGAGCGATGCGACGAATTTCTGCTTCTTCGAAGCGTCCGCCTTCGTTAACGACGTCCTGGGAAAATTTGCCTTTCAGTGCGTGGTTCACTTTGCCTTCTTCTGACATCCTCTCGTAAACCCTGCGGCAAAGGGTGAGAACGTCCTGGATGTATGTCACATATGAATCGGTTGATGCCTAGACGCAGAAGCCAAGTTCTTTTGCGCATCTCGCTGACAGCCAACAGATTTCCCGAACAAATCGTGGAGCTGTATTGCTCCCACCTTAATGCTCACACCATCGACCAGCTCTCGCTTTCGGTTCAGCAAACCGCGCGCATGCTCGCTCGTGTCCGAGCGCGGCGCATCGGCATGCGCGAACACGATCTCCTCCGCCTAGTCGACGCTTTCGTCGTTTCCCGTCTCACGTACGGCCTTCCTTATACGCGTCTTCTCAAATCGGAACGCGACAAGGTCGACGTCCTCATCCGCCGTGCATACAAGACTGCTCTCGGCCTTCCCCCCAACGCGTCCACGGCGCGTCTCCTCCGCCTGGGAGTCCACAACACGCTCGACGAACTGATCGAAGCTCACCGCACCGCTCAGGTGCAACGCCTTCATCGTTCGCCGACCGGTCGCTACATCCTCTCTTCCATCGGTCATGACACGTCTTCTCACCCACCAGACCTGGTCTCACTACCGCATGCTCTTCGGGCAGCCTTTTCCATCAAGCCGCTACCCAAGAATATGCTCGCGGGACACCACGACGCCCGTCGCCAAGCCCGTGCGGCCATGCTTCACGCCAAGTACGCCGACCACCCGGCCATCGCCTACGTGGATGCGGCCCGATACGCCTCGCCCGGGGACGCCTTCGCAGTCGTCTCCGTCTCCC
The DNA here is from genome assembly GCF_023375885.2 of Dermacentor andersoni. Lineage (NCBI taxonomy): Eukaryota > Metazoa > Arthropoda > Arachnida > Ixodida > Ixodidae > Dermacentor > Dermacentor andersoni. Next base: position 235,806,006 of record NC_092815.1, read on the forward strand.
CCTCCTCGGCACCCTCGGCACCCTTGGGGCCGATAATCACGGCCGCCACCGTTCGAACGCCCTACGTCGTCGAGGCTGAGGAGGCGGCCATCGCTTTAGCCGCCACCTCGACCGACGCCAGCGTAATACTCTCCGACTCCAAGCACGCCATCTCCAATTTCGCCCGAGGTCTCGTCTCGCCTACCACCTTACGGCTCCTTCGCCCACTTCTACTGGAGGACGAACCGTGTCACATTGAACTGGTCTGGGTTCCCGCCCACTCGGGTCACCCCGGCAACGAGTCGGCTCACCAACACGCTCGAGGATTCGTCGACCGAGTGGTGGGCCCCTCCGCGTCGGACGCCCCGGTGCCGGAGCCCCTGGTCACCTACCACGACATTACCCAGCACTATCGCCTCGAACGGTACGCCTACCCACCCCCACATGGCAGTCTTCCCAAGCGGTCCGAGATCGCCTGGCGTCGCCTCCAGACCCGCACCTTTCCGTGCCCGCTAGTGTATTCGCACATCCACCCTGGTGTCATTGATCCACGCTGCTGCCTGTGCGGCGACGTTGCCTCCTTAAACCACATCCTCTGGGGCTGCCCGGAAGACCCCCCACCCACCGACCTCGTCTCGCCACCCCCCACCGACGAACAATGGGAGGCCCTTCTCTCCAGCACCGACCGAGACATCCAAACACGGGTCCTGGCACGAGCTGAAGACTCCATCGTGAAGCACGGCCTGGAAGCCTACGTAGCTTAGCCACCCTTATCCCTTACCCCTTCTAATAATAAAGTTGACACTCACTCACTCACTCCCACCTCGACAGTTGTTCCTTGTGGTTTCGAAACCAGGCCCGTGCCGTTCCATTGAGGTAGAAAATTGTTAGCCAGTATAACAGTTTGGTACCACCTGTTATGGGCACTGACGCGCTGGTACATTTGGAGCCGCTCATCGACATCAAGATTGTCTGCCCCGGAAAATGTTCCTGAGTTGCGGGACTGGGACAAGATGACTGTCGGCGTTATGGTAGTGGTTGCGTCTATCGGCATGGTGGCTGTATTTGCACTGGCTCCATCGGTCGTCATATTCGACGGTTTTAGTACTGCGTACGCACACATCCGATTCGTGCGTGCGTACGTAGGGAGCCTTGCATGCTGCTCTCGTGGTTCTCGTTTGATCCGGAGAGCGCGAGACCAAATAGTTTCCCGAAATGGCAGCGTCAAAGGCGACCAGCGGAAGGCTGTACTTTTCAATGGCCTACGATTTGGCTTTGCTGCGTGAAGTGAACGCGCAGAAGCCATTCCCAGATCCTGCATGGTGGGAATGCATAACAAAAATAGGAATTCTGTTTTTGAGAAAATGTTCAGTGTGTGCTGTTTGCGCGAAAGGCTCCAGCTGCTTTTGGCGCAGTCCGTCGCAAATGACCGTGCCAGCCTCAGAAAGCAAGTACTCGGTTTTATTTTTTTCAATATGATTCGTGCATTTCATCCGTATTAAAAGTAGAGTGTCTTAAAGACCTAAATATATTTCCATGAAGCGGAAACGTGCCCACACGTTACATCACGTTAGCGAGATCAACAGCGTCTAGTTCGACCGATGGTTCGACGTACTGGCGGACGCGCAGCCAATGCGCTCTGACGCGCCCGGCGTCTAACGCTCGCCCTCTTACGTACGTAGGCATATCGCAGTACTAAAAGCCCTAACGCGACACGCGCTCCTACGTTCCACAGAGCACTTTCGTGCAGCGTACGTATCGTCATGACGCATTACTAAAGCTGTCTATTGTTAATGGCCAGCGTACGTCCGTTTCGGAGCTCCGTCGTGCACAGCAGTAACCCACACCTCCAAGAAATATGTTCCGGAAGGAAGAAGCAAGACGGGAAATGTACTTACAGAATGTACAGTAATCTACAGTAATTGACAAAGACAAATCTACAGCAGGCTAGTCGCTGAAGCGTCGTCGTCGTTGTTGTTGTTGTAACCTGTGAAGCGTGTGGCTCCAAAGCGTCGTCGTCTTCACCCCCACGCTCGTGCTCATCTTCCTCAGCGTTGTGCGGAGTAGTGTAACAATATATTTGTTGGTAGGATATGTTTGTAAAACAGCTTGGGAAGAAAGAAGAGCAAAGAAAGGGATAAGGCAGGGATGTTAATCAGAACGACGTCGGGCTGGCTAAACATCACTAAGTGTTTATTTCGAGAATTCTATAACGGTCAGATTAAATAATTCAGTAGATGCTACTGCCGTGTGCACCAGAGATTTTCAAAGCGCTGCGCTACAAATTGCCTTACAGCTGTCCTGCTCTCCCCTTATTATTCTTAATACACGGCTGAAACATTATGAAGCTATAACTTGACAATCTCAAAAATGCAGAGCCGTTCTGCGACCTTACAGAATCCAACAAGATTTCCAGTGAAAGTGACTCTGTCGAACAGTTCCAGTAGGAATTTTAATTGCATGTAATATTAACATACAGCTTAAAACTTTGCACGCATAGGATTCATCGTTGAACCCCATGTTCTCCACAATGGAAGCCAGTGTCACGTCTCGTTCTCCAAAGACGCCGTAAAATACAAGTTTAACGCTTACATAAAGCAATAAATAACCAAAACAAGTTAAACTTTGCATCCGTATGTAACTTTACCTGAGCCATTTCTAAAAATATTATGTCACTGCCTAGTTTAGCTGACAAAGGACAACGGGGATATTAAGACATTTGTACTCACTGGTGACTTTTCGTTGTGTTTGTCTGGTTCTTTTGTTTGCATCGTGAATTGAGATACTCCAGATTCTCTGCCATCAGAACGGACGGCGCTTCCCTCCGCCGACGGCTTCCCCGTAGCCCGAGACTCTCCTCAAATTTACGACTTTGGTTGGGCTTGCCGTGGGGGATGTTTCGGCTGTGGAGGCAGGGCTGTAGGAAACTGGGAGAGGGACCGGAGGCAGAACGACTCGGAGGAGCTGGTGCACAAGCACCTTGTAACGGCCACTCTGACGAGATCTGAAGATGTTAAAGGAAGTGCTCTTATTTGTATAACTCTTGCTTGAAGAATAAACGACAGTATATAAATCAAACGGCAGTGCATTCCTGAACGATCATCAACAACGACACCAACGATTAGGTGTAACAACAGGGGATGCCTACTGCGTGCGTCGTAATACGCATGAAAACAAGTGAAAAATCAGTATTCACAAATTATCTGCAGAGCTCATAATTAAGCCAGAGAATGCAGAGAATGCAGAGAAGGTGCTATGGTAAGGCAATTGATAACTCCTTTTGCTATTCTTGTGTCATCAGCGTCCGCCATTTGCACCACTATCGAATCTGTGTGTGATTTAAAGTTATTAAACAATATTTAACGTATCAGTTAACAGTTTCTTCTTTGAAAAACAAAGGAAGATGGTAATAAGAAGAGGAAAGGCGAAAGGTGGTAATAATTATTCATCGTTCATCTGTTCGCTAATGACTGATTTATCTATAGAAAATAAGAGAATAGCAAAGGTATAACTCGACTCCTACCTGACCTTGACACCGCAACTAATTGGCGTAACGGATGGCTCATGGAAATAGACTCTAACCAATATAAATTTATGCGCATGTCACGGATTAGTTGAACCTTATTTTTCATCCATGCATGAACCACATCGATATTAAGGTGTTATTGCGTGCTGCAAACGACAACAATGTCGTGGCACAATACATTCGCAGGAAGTGAATTCCAAGGAACAATGGTTCTGAGAAAAAAAAAGGACAATCATAGTGATAACACCTGGAAATGTAGGAGCTAACTTTAAGTGGATAGACTTCACGCGAGTGAACAATACTGGTCCTTCTGATGAGCATACTTCCGTATGATTATGGAATGTTGAATAAAACAGCTTAAGCCGTAACCTGCTTCATGATTAAAAAAAGGGGTAACACCAAGACCTTTTTTTCATTGCTGTTACACTTACAAAGCGACCGTATCTCCCCAGGACATACCTTGTCGCGGCAAATTAGATTTTTCTAATAAATTATTATTCGCACCACAAAACGGACCTCCCACATGGTAACCATACTCAAAGTTGGTAAAACTCATGTTTTATACGGTGGATCTCAAGCCGAGGAATTCTGGACACATTCTGTGGTACTCCATAGGAACACTCAAGCGTTACTGAAAGGGCAAAATTATATATATATTGTCACGTGGTAGTGACGTTAAAGAACACAGTAGCAATACTGTGAAAGACAAAAGTAGCTTTTATTGGGCGAACCTGTGCCCACAAAACAGGCTACACTCAAAGCACAACGAGAGCGGCGAACACAGTCGGCGATCGGCCAAGATCTGATCAGCGGGTAAAGCGCGTCGGCTTTTACAGATCAGTCGTCGAACGTTCCAGAGTAATCGCTGGGACCCGCATGCCTTCCACAAAGTTCTACGCCATTCGTGTCGCGCATACACGCGATCAGATTACGCAAGGTTCGGTGACAACAGACAGCGGATAGAAGCATCGATAACATTCTAGAAACTTCCGATACATTTTGACGCGCCCTGCCCTTAGCGATAACATTTCGTGGACGGTAAAAGCGCTCACCCGTAAAAGATAAACGAGTTGGCGTGTAAATTCCCCCTTCTCAAAAGGCATCGTCCCGATGCAGCAAGCATAACAGAAGAGTAAAGCACAAAAGGACACTTGTTGAAGTAACAACAAAGAAACGAAGTCCGAGGTGACACAGTCCAAAAAAAGAAAAGAATAAAAAATTCAGCTATGCGACGTCCCCAAAATTCATTAGCGCTGGTTTAAGACGCACAACATGAACTACTTCAGGTCGTGAGCGGCGCCGCTGTTAATGCGAAATGCCGTCTGGAACGAACTCATAGCCCAGTTCGCCAACACGTCGGGTGACCTTGTAGGGTCCGAAATAGCGTCGCAATAGTTTCTCACTGAGTCCTCGACGACGTATTGGGGTCCAAACCCAAACACGGTCGCCAGGCTGGTACTGAACGTAGCGTCGTCGGATATTGTGGTGTCGGCTGTCGATACACTGCTGGTTTTTGATCCGTAGGCGGGCGAGCTGTCGGGCTTCTTCGGCGCGCTGGAGACAGGCACGTACCCAAGGGGGGGCCCGGGGGGGCCCGGGCCCCCCCCGAAATTAAGATGCATACCCCCCCCCCCCCCCCATCCCACGCCACCATTTCTCACACACATTCTTAATGCGCCGCCAAATCAATGTTGAGGCTTGACAGCTATTCGGCGGTCAACATTTTGCTGCCTTTCTCACTCCTTTTGGATGGCGGCAGTTATCGGCGTCTCCTGGGATGTTATGGCCAGTTTCCTCATGAATTCGGTGCCCGCGCGATTAACTCGAGATGTATTTAGTTGTCACCGTCTATTCAAATGTCACGCCCATCGTTGTTGCTTCGTATATTCAACCTTCCTCGTTTAGACTGATGCAGAGGCCAGGAAAGGGATTCAGTTCGTGGTCAGCTGGTCTGTGTGCACGTGGAGCGAGTTGCGGCCAGAGAAAATGCGAATTGCCTTTAACTTTTCTTGTTGTTCCATTATTTCCTCGAGTGACGGCTCGCCGCGACGCTGACAGATCATCGGAACAATATACCCGTGATATGGATTAGATAAGGTGGAAAATAAAATGATGCGAAACAGCATCCATCATCAATCCCTGCAATAACCCTTAAACTCATAGCCAATATGACAGTCACTCGTTAATTTGTCTGGTTTTTCCCTAATTCTACAGCTCTTTTCGTGCAAAATTGCCAACTGGAAACAATAGTCGGAAGGATTTGAGAAATTAAGCGATCTCCTAAGGGGGAGAGCCAAGGCAACAACCAAACAGGAAGGAAAAGCGAAAATTAACAATTGTAACCACTGTTTATGAAAATATTTATGGATCAACATCTTTTTATTTAAAAAGGAAGTAGAGAAAACGCCGCCGGAAGTGGAGGACAATTCCGTGTGTTCTGAATGACGCTTCTACAGTTATCATTTGAGCCGCTTAACGTTGCCATTTCTCTGCTGTGCTTATGTAGATGTTTTTCTAACCTTCCGCGGTGGGCGCAGTACGTGTAGAATCGCAGCTTCCTGCGCCATACGCGGTTGTACGCGGCTCGCGGGCACGCATCGTTACGTAGCTTTCCAAAAAATAACAATACGAGTCGGTTGTGGCACTTGTTAGAGCAGTAAACAAGGGATCCAAAACAACTGAGATTGTTCCGCAAATATATATTTCTGTATATTTCTTCCAGAGTTAATTCAAAAAGCGCTACTATAGTCGGATACAACTTAAGAGGAAGCTTTAGCTCGGGCCCAACTCCGACGCTGCCTATTCAAATACATGTAAAACGCAAAAACGTTTTTCTCAGATAGCCCCTGGACTGATTTTAATAAAGTTTGTTGGATTTGAGAGAGACAGCTAAACTATAGTGACTGTTGGAAGCGGAATTTCGATTTAGGGCCTGAATTTTGTTAAAAAGATTTTCAAATATTCGACAGTTTGAAAAAAATAGAAGCAAGAAGTCTACAAATCCATAGCTCTGCATCAAGAACAGATATCGCAGTTCTGTAAACGGCATCCATTAGACCATTCGAAGCGGAAAAATTTTATGTGTCATTTTATATTTCATGTGAATTTGTTACGGCATTTACAAGGGTTCAGCAAAAGCTGTATTTCCATATTACAAATTTTTTTTTAGATTCATGTGTAACATTCAATTTTGTACGCTTTAGATCTACTATTAGGTGCAATTTACAGAATTGTGATATCATTTCTCGTTGCCGAAAGACAGAGTTGCAAACTTGATAGTCTCGTTTTCTGACAATTTTCGATTTTTTCCAATTTTTAATAAACCATTGACAATCTAAAGGAAAAATTCGAAGCCAACGTTCACTGGAGTTTAAGTTTTTCTTTAACATGCAACAAAGCTTGACAAATTTGGTACAGTGGTTGCTGAGAAAAACAAATTCTCCTTTTACATTACATATATTTAGATAGAAGCACCCGAGCTAAAGCTTCCACTTAAGTCTGCAATGAAGCCCAGCCCACGCCCTCATAACCGCCAGCCACTGCTCCTCCGCGAGGCTGCAAATAATTCGTACTTCAAACTTTTTCTGTTAATCAAATAAGGCGGTAACTATAAAAATAAAATTATTAGCGCGTAATTTTATACCTTTCCCCTCGCCTATTATTGTGGAATGGCGAATGCCTAATTCATTATTGAATTGCAATAACATGCTCGCTTCGCTAAACTATTCGCTGTGAAGTTTCACTTCAGTTGGCAGTGAAGTTTCATGAGTAAAACGGGTTCGGCAGTGAAATCAACTGCACAGCAGATTTTGAAGAATGAAATGCTCAGATTCCATACATTTTGTCCATGTCTGTTGCACACTTCATTGCTTCCGCCGATGAAAAGACTCTTGAAGAATAGCAGACGCTCCGGAGGTATCAAGTACGACGCCATTTTGAAAAGGCCGCATGACAACGATTTTGTTTGCTTCTGTGATTGGCTGGCGGAGTAACACAACTCCGCGCAGTCCGTGTGCCTTTGTTGTCAGCTGCTGTTTCTTAAAGTTCTATTCTACTAAAGCAATATTTATATTACACGTTTGCTTCTGTACTTGTTCTTGGCAGTGTTATTCCTGCGCTTCTTTCCTGCGCGAGTCCATTTGACGTGGTTCTTTGTTTGCCAAGTAAGGGAGAGGCGTATCGCACAGGCGTACCTGTAAAATACACCTTATTTCATTTTACTTTTGTGGGTTTACGCGTTTTTATGGCGAATGATGGGCGCTATTCATATTTGTACCAGTAAAGGTAACCCCCCCCCCCTCATTTGCACAGAAAAGTTACCTTGGGTTGGGCCCCCCCCGAAAAAAGATCCTGCGTACGTGCCTGGCTGGAGATAGATAGCGACGTCAAGATTCTCTTCGTCGATCACGTGCCGCAGCATGGCGCCGAGAGTCGTCGTCGGGTTCTTGCCGTAAACCAGCTTAAACGACGTGATATGTGTTGTTTCTTGCACCGCCGTGTCGTAAGCGAAGGTTACGTACGGCAGGGCGGCATCCCACGTCTTGTGCTCGACGTCAACGTACGTTGCTAGCATGTCGGCGATGGTCTTGTTCAGGCGCTGCTCCTTCGACCACATGCTCTGGCTGTGCCCGTACAACGCGGGCTCCGACTTTCATAACGAGTCCAAGTGGGACGCCTTGCTGAAGAGCTCGGATTTCACAAGCCAACTACAGGCCGTCCAGAGGGCCCGCGACGCCGCGGAGAGTCACCATCTCCCTGTCCCGTAGTGGGTGGAGCCACCAACTTGATCGGGGAGCCTTCGGGTGCCCCCTAATCAAGTTCCTCAGGACACTCTAATAAAGTTCTTGTCACTGTCACCACTTGGTAATGGTAGTGACGATAGCCTTACTGTGATTACTGTGATATATACGGGTTGGTCCGGTTACAACCTTAGACAGATGTCTTGGCCAAAGTAGAATCTATGCACGACCATTGTTGGTTAATTGAGTTACTTCGAGTGGTGTAGCACTCCAAACCAAATTCTTCATGCACAAACTCAGTGAACCATTTATTTTCTGGTTTTCAAATGCCCACATTGAAGTCTTCAATGATGATCACAAAGGTAGTGTCATCGCAGCTAACCAATGCAAAGTGCGTGGTAATGAACTTCTCAGTACCACACTTGGGTGTGCCTGAATATACATATATAGACAGTGGATATCATAATTTCGTCTTTCGTTTGTACGGCAGACACTGCACTCCACAGTCGGTGCCTCTCTCCTCTTACGAGTCATGTTGTATGGTTGTACATACATTTCCGCCTATGCATATGCGGCAATGCCTTCTGCGCGTGAGACCATGTGCGGTTCACAAATGATTCCAGCATGCCCATCGACGGGAAACAATGCATCTTTATTATTATTATTATTATTATTATTATTAGTAGTAGTAGTAGTAGTAGTAGTAGTAGTAGTAGTAGTAGTAGTAGTAGTAGTAGTAGTAGTAGTAGTAGTAGTAGTAGTATTGGCGGAGCACTTGAAGCCTGCTTCACCTCCGCCGCGTGACAGCCCGATACTTCGCAACCTCCAGGATCGGCCAAAATTCTTGCTCCCTGACACGACAAATGCATTTCGGGGCAGAGGTACACAGCTTCGCTGTGAAAGCGCCTGTACAGTCAGTATTGCCACCCTGTATTATGCCTCCACGGCACTATCACCATCGACACGGTCCCGCTAGGAGCTGCTAGCGGTTCGCGTTCGTTATCTTCCTTGCGTCTTGACGGCGATGACGCGCTAAATCTGCACTATCATTGCGTCGTGCACCCCTACTTCGCCCAAGCCAGCTTTCGGCGGCACACGTTCGCTTTTGTATTGACATCAAAGGTTTAAACTGCTTGATTTAGAAAAAAAAAACAAAACAAATGTACATCAAAAGTGCACTGGCCGCAGGGAACGTACTCACGGAGTGATGCTATTGATCACATTATCACAAAAGGCTGGGCTCTGTCAGGTCGCCCTTAAAGACGGTCTTTTCCAGCGTCAGTTATGCTTTCAGAGTTTATCTGTAAAGGATTTGTAAAATAGAAGCATGTTTATTAATTATTCGCTCAGCTAGGTAGTCTCGCGGACTGGCTCCAAGCCACACATGTCCGTTACCCACCTAAGATCAATTATTGACAATTTAATTATCGTACCTTCGTTTATTACGAAAACAACTGCTCAGCTTACTCCGTATGTAGAGGCTACCAATTTCAACACTGGAATGATAGCAATAATGTCAGCAAGATTTACATTGCTCTATTAAAATTTGGCGCCGTTAAAAAGTAACTACCTGGATATTCATGGTGCAGTACGCTTCTGTTAAAGCAGGTGCAAATGCTCCAACGGGTTTTCTTGTCGCAATTCAAGTTCATCAACTTAAGCACATGCGCTCAACAGTACACTTCTGCTTTTACTACGGACTCTCCTACGTTATACAAGAAGCACCTCAGCGCTACGGTATATCACACAAGGTGTGCGAGAACATTGTGCGCGCTCCCGATTACATATATGAGCGTTGCTGACATCAGGCTGGCTTTCCTGGCGTCATTAAAAATAAAAACAGCTGCCTCGCGGAAATCAATGCAAAATTATTATGGTACATTATATCAAATACAGTAGCGCGCACGTGTGTGTTAGAACAAAAAGTACTGAAGTATTGGGATGAGTGCTTTGCGGAATATATTTTAACTGGCTATTGTTAACACATAAAGAAAAAAATACCGCTTTTTTTCTAGAATTATTGCTGATATACGTATGCAGTCAATGGAAACATGAGTTCCGACCTAGTGCCCGTGGTGGAGGCAGCCCCAAACCGCACGGCTACATTGGCAAACGATATATTGGTTGATTAGGGCGAAAAAATCTAAAGTGGCTCGTTGCAATGGGGGCTCATACCCGAAACAAGAACGACATAATCAGGAATGGCCCATACCCTCGTAAGCAAGCAAATATGCAATGGCTGAATATGCATATACATTGTTTGACTATGCGTATGACTTGCTGTTGAATTGACACCATGTAATTATTCGTCTTTTCATTAAACATCATAATTCCCGATTTCTCTCTGCTAAACTTAAGGCCTAGGCTTTTCGCTGCGTAGCCACAAACATTCGCTCGTGTATAAATCACATTCATTCTCGATAGTGGCAGAATGTCGTCATCACACATCATTCCGGGAACCTTCTGTTGCGCGATTTGTCAATTACTCATGCAAGATAAATCAGACCCTAATTCACTGTTCTGATTCCTGATGACGCCAGAAAACCAAGCCTGATGCCGCGAACGCTCAGAAATCTATTAGGGAGAGCAAATAATGCTACCACACACCTTTTGTGATGTACCGTGGCACTGAGGCATTTCTTGAACAATGTAGGAGAATACATTGTAAAGACAGAGGTGCATCCTTGGATGCGTGTGTTCTAAGTTCATCAACTTGAATTGCACCAAGAAAACCTGTCCGAGCATTAGCACCTGATTTATTAGATGCCTACTGCACTATCATTATACAGGTGGTCTTTTTTAACGGCACCAAATTTTAAGAAATAGATCAATGTAAATCTTCCTGACATTATTATCATTAGAGTGTTCAGATGGTAACCTCCGGATACGGAGCAAGTTGAACAGTTGTGTGCGTAATTTACGAATGTATGTTGATTATCTTTTAAATAATTGATCTTGGGTGGCTAAAGCGAATGAGTAGTTTGGAGCCTGCCTTCGACATTGTATAGTTGAGCGAATATATGCTTATGAAACATGATCCTGTAAGAGTAAGAACAAATATCTTGCAATTAAGCGCTCTCTGAAAGCCTCGCTGACGCGGAAAAAGGTCGAGGGTAACGTCGACCTGACCGCTTCCAGCCTTTTGAGATATTGTCATGAATGACACGGCTCCGTGAGCATGTTTCTTGCGGCCAGACGACTGTCGATTTTTATTCACATTGTTTTTTCCGAACGCAAGCCGTTTAAAGTTGAAATGTCAATATAGCAACAAACGTGCGCTGCCGAAAGCTCGCTTGGTCACCGAAACGATACACGATCGAATGATAGTGCAGATTTTGCGCGTCATTGCCTTCAAGACATTGCGCTGCCACCGACGGAAGCAAGATAACGAAGTTGAACTGCTTGGCAGCCTCTTACGGGCCGTGGTAGGCAAGGGCGGCATTACTGACATCGCAGGCGCTTTCTTTTTGCAGTGTCATTCGTAGTTGTCTCGTGGATTTAAACACGGGCTTGAATGGTCTCCACATCGCGTTTGTTTCCAAGAGTAGGTGTAAGCAGGAAAATGTTCGCTCACACCCGCAAACACGCAAATACCCTCGCGCACACACACACACGCACTCTCTCTCCCTGGCACGAGCACACACTCTCTTCCTCAAACGCATTCACACGCCCTCTTCATCGTGCCCATCGTACGCACAGATATCCATGCGCACACAAACACGCACAGTTATGTCCGCAGGCATGCATGCTGAAACACGAACAAGCACGGTCGCACATGTGTACATTCACGCGCCGCCATGCATGCGCCGAAAGCACGCAAGCGCACACACACATGCACTAACACGCAGATGCAGGCATGCACACACGCCGCGAACGCTCACACACACATACGCGCACTCGCGTGCAAGCATATGTACATACGGAGGCACTAGCACGCGCACACACTCTCCGCTGGCACGCACACTCACGCACACTACTCTCTCCCTCGCGTATACACACGCTCTCTTTCCCTCGCGCGCACACACATGCTGGAAACAGTGATAGGTGAGCGCGACAGTGATTATACGCCGGCTGTGCGAGATTGATAACACAGAACTTAGTTTAAAAGAAAAAAAAACTTTAGAAGAACTTATATTCTGGTCATGAAGTACAGTTTAACAAAGGAAAACATCGCAGCGTAGTACGCAACGTCCGCTTTGTCTTGTCTCTAAACAGCGTCTCTCTCTTTCTTCTCACACAAACACACACACACACACACACACACGCGCGCGCACACACACACACTCTGTATCCCTCGCACGCAAACGCACTCTCCCTCACACGCACGTACTCTCTCTCCATCCGTCATACGCATACACACACACACGCGCGCACACGCACACACACAATACGCACGCACAGATATCCATGCGCACACAAACACGCACACATTTTTTCGCAATCCTGCATGCTGAAACTCGAAAAGCACACGTTGGCACGCGTACACGTACACACACGCCCACGCATGCACCGCAAGGGCGCGCACAAGCGCGCACACACGCAGGCACCCACATACGCTGCGAACGCTCACACACGTCGCGAACGCTGACACACGCATACACGCACTCGCGCGCATGCAAACGCAAATACGGAGGCACACGCCCGCACACTCATAAACAGAGCGAACATGCGCATAGAACCATACCCAGGCACGCTCAAGACATGCACATGCATAACCACTCTGTACCATCTCGGCTGCTTCTCAAAAGCCTGCACGTGCAAACAGGCTGCATAACACTCCCTCTACCAATACCTTTTCAATGTCAGCTGTAATAAATCGCTTTAAGGTTTAAATTTGGCGCTTTTTTAAGCCAATGTGCCCTCTGGCGGGAGGGTGCAAAACGATTTTCTCCTGTCGTTGGACTTCACCGCCCCTGTCTGACTTTCTTTAACTGCTTTAACGTACCACCAATGTTCCGACTAAGTGCCAAAATGCATATGTTGCTAGAAGGGACTACCCTCTTGTTGTCGTCGTTTGAAACTTTTTGACCCTCGCCCTATATTCTGAAATATAAATTAGAAAAAAAAATTCCCATTGAGTCACACTTGTGCGTTGCTGTGAAGTTCCGAAGGAGAATGTCAGATTCCTGGACATGATACTCTGTCTGTGCGGTGCTTTCTTTTGTTGAGCTTCGGGTGACGTGGTGGGTATACCCCGTGTTCCAGCCTGTGATGTTGCAGGATGGCTGAGTAAGGGATGGGTACGGTCTCTGCCCCCGCTGACGCAGGCCGGGTGTCTCGAGAGTAGGAAGGGTTCGCCCGGCAGGCGTGATCTCGGGCCGCGGAGCGCGCCGCTTCGTTTCCCTCCAGCCCCTCATGCACCACAGAAACCCATGTCACGCCGGTGTACGGGATCGGAGTGCTTCGGTGCTTCAAAATGTTTAGTGATTCTGTCGACACGCGACCCTTAGCGTAGTTTCTGACAGCTGCGTTCATGCACGTGGTAGTTGCTAGGACGATCGCCACCTTTTCTGCAGTCTCAGGGTATTGTGCCCGGGCGGTGGCAGACCCTAGCTCTCTGCTCTGGGAATCGATGACGCTCAGGGTTTAAGCGTTTCTTTGCGGGTATTTGGTGGCGCCGGTGTATCTTGCGTCCGGATCGTGCCAGTGTCTTCGACGTAGGGTATGCACTCGGGCATGTCTTCTTTCCTTGTGGTACGTGGGGTACCTGGGGTACGTGGGTTATTGGTACTATGTACAAGGATTCGCGGATGTTGGGGGGAATTTTTTCTTTTCGGTCCGTGGTGGTTATGAAGGTTTCGCCGTAGCTCAGCAGTTGGAGCACTGATCTTCCGGTGCGCGTGAGCTTCAGTCGTTCTAATTGACTGCCTTTGTGAGCTTCACATTGTTCTTGACAGGTGTTGTGTACGCGCATCTTAAGTGTTGTAGTTGAAGTCGTGGATGGGAGCCTCAAGGCGATCTTGATTACTTTGTATATCGTAATACTGAGTTTTTCTACCTCTACATTCCTCAACGTAAGGTAGGGCGTGCCGTGCCGTATGTTATTCGACTGGTGAGGAGTGCTTGTATCGCGCGTAGCGTGTCTTGTGCTTTAAGGCCGCTTCTTTGGCTTGCAACTCTCCTGGTTACATGCGTGCGCTGTGATCGCGTTCGCTGTGGTTTCGGGAGGATGGCCGCCCCAGATCCGTCTTTGTGGATGTGTAGCCCTAGAACTCTCAGGGTTTACACTTTTGGGAAGGGCGTTCCATTGAAGGTGATGTTGGGATCGGGTTCATTGTAGCCGGGTGGTTAGCTCCTCGTTCTTGACTTGAGGAAGACGTGTTCCGACTTCTCGGAAGCACAACGGAGGCCGTATTTTTGAACGTAGCTCTCGATGGTACCTACTGCTTCCTGTAGGCGTGTTTCTTGCGTCCCGTTGTTTGAGGCCCTCGTCCGTAACGTGATATCATCCCCATAAAAAGCGTGTCGTAGGTCCGGTATAACGTCGAGGAGGCTGGGTACAGCTTCATCATGGTGACCTTGAAGAGCAACAGCGATGTGACCGAACCCTGTGGGTTGCCATTGCTCGGTAATCGGAAGCTGTCGCTGCGGAGACTGTATATTCCCGTTGGCCGTGCGGTCTGTGGGGAAATTGCTGACAGTCGTATTTCCGAGACCCGCAGACCAGGTCTTCGAGGTTGCAGAGGATAGCTTCATGACTGACATCGTCAAAAGCTCCCTTTACGTCGATGGCTAGGATCGACGATTTGCTTCTGGTGCTCAGGTGGTCGATGAGGTCTTCTTTGAGTAGAATGAAGACGTCTTGCATTGACAGAATCTTCAAGCATCAGAACATAGTGTTCGGGAAAAAATCTGCGGAGTTCTTTTTTCAGCAATACCAGCAAATGTTTCTCTTTTTTCGCGCTTTCCTTTTTTCGCGCTTTCCTTGTACACACAAACTCGCACCTGCGTTCTTACTGCCTCTCGGTAAGGCGGAATGAAAACGCGCCAAGCTTCTCAGCGCACTCGCTTGCCCGCGATAAGTTCAGAACTCGAAGGACCGCTCAGTGCTGTTCAGCTGCACATTAATGCTAACTAATACACTCCTGACGCGGCGCCCCATCCTCTCCATTGGCTGTGCCGCCACATGCCCAACGACGCACGCACTACGCCACAGGTTTAGAAATCCAGATGGCTGCGACGTGACGTGTGCGATGATGCACGCACTAGGCCAAACTTTAGTCAACCAGAAGTATGGAGGCGCCGCGGCGTCGTTAAGTAAGAAAAAAAAAAGACACCGTAGCGCCCAGGAAGCGTGCTCGTCTCGCATCCCGGATGCCAAGGTTCGCGTCCCAACCGGACCGAAATTTACCAATGCCTTTTTTTTAAAAAAAGCCATTAACTTACTGCACTTACAAGAACATCCCTGAGAGACTTTAGGTCATTCCGAGCATTTTTGACGTGCTTTTATTGTTTGCGCTGTCGGCCATGTTTGGTGCCATCATTTGGTCACGCCGCCGACTACAACGTGGGATATTCGCGAAATGGGGCATATTATCGCATTATATCAGTTGTCTTCGAGGTATGGGGTTAGCCAGTTGTGTATTATGTGCTCAAAAACTTCCCCAATACTCTAGGTAAGAGAAATTGGCCACAATTTCTCGGTGGTGAGGTGCTTGGTTTGAGGATCATGGTGATCTCAGAGTTCTTCCATGCAGCCGGCAGGTCTCCTTTCACTCAGCACGCATTGAAGTACTGGAGTAGGGCTGTGGTGGTTTTCTGCGGAAGGTTCCGGAGATGCTTGTCGATGATCCGCTCTTTGCCAGGGCTGGTGCGTCTGGTGAACGTCAACAGTGCTGCAGAGAGCTCAGCCTGCGTAAAAAGGGTTGGTCAAGTTCGTGGTCTGGTTTCCCACCGTAGAGTTTGCCGTGTACCGTCGTATTAACGGGTGGGTTGCGGCACAGCTTCTTTCGAATTTCTCGAAGGAGGTTCTCTTCCGATCCGGCGTGGTTCTGCACGAGCCTACAGATGTGCTGTGGATGCTGCGTCTTTGTGGGGCTGTGGTCGAGAAGGGCGCGCAAGAGATGTCACGTCGTCTTTGTGCTCAGAGTACCATGGAGTTTGTCACAGAATGCGTGCCAGTTCTGTCTTCCTAATCTCTCCCCATATGGCTGTGCTTGCTCGGCGAGGAGGACGATTCGCATCTTTCTTATTTAGCTTCTCTCCATTCCATCTCTTGAGGAGAGCTCTTCTGGCTTCCCAGAAGTGAAGGAGGTGCGTGTCCACATCTGACGCTACTTCATTCAGCGTATTCTCTTGGTGTGGCATTCCGCCGTGTCGAGGACTTTCTTCAGCCAGTCATCCATATTCTCGATGGTGGTCTCGACATATAGCCCGTCTGTGAATGACTTCGACTCCGTTACCCGGGCCGTTCCAACACTGGCGGGCTTGCGAGTGTGAACCACTGTCGGTTGAAGGATGTGGTGGTCGATGGTCGTTGCCCATGATTTCTGGGAGTCGGCGCCGTGCTGCCGAGGGCACGTTTAGCGTGAAGGTGAGACCTGGGTTTGTGTCTCTGGACAAACTATTACCTATTCGCATGGTTTGGAATGGGTCGTTCCACATGATGAGTCGGTGCTGTTGTGCCGTGTCGTGTACTCGGGCTGCTTTCTTCCTAGCGGTCTGGTATCTCCAGGCCATGTGTAGGGCGCTGAAATTTACTATAACGACTTGATTACTATCGGTGCGTTTCTTAATTTCTCCGACAAGGTGGTCGAAGTTAGAAAGGTGGTCTTGGAAGGGCTGTACACACACGCCACGAAGAGGCTTTTGTGCGATTTCCTACTCGGTATGACTTCTATGAGGGTGTGTTCGATCGGTGTGTTTACTGGTTCAAATTCCTGCACGATGAGATTCTTCTTGGTGAGGATTGCCGTGCCTTTTGCTTGTACGTGGACGTGGTATCCTTGCAGCCGGACGCCTTGTGTATTTGTATCTTGCAGTGCTATGAGGTCGGGTGGGTCTTGTTTGGCAAATTCTTGTAAGGTAGCATGCCGTGTTGGGTAGAAATGGCAGTTCTACTAACATATGCCGACAATCGAGAGCACATTTGTCGCCCTGTGATTAGGAACCGCCATCTTCGGTTGGTTCAGTTCCCTGCCCGCGCTCGCGAGTAGGTGAAACTGAACGAGAGGTACTTCGGCCGCTTGCTCGCGCCCGCTTTTTGTCGGGCTGAACGTCATTTAGTGTGGTGTGGAGATGCTCTTTGGTTTTGTAATCCTTCTGCACGTGAGTTATGAAATTATTTTGCTGCGCTGAGAGTCCATCATCCTTGGCGCGTAGCGTGGTAATCTTGTCGGCCATACTTTCGGCGAAATTTGCTATTGCTGCCTGCACGATTTTCTCAATTATGGTATGGCCGGGCGCTTTTCATTAGAATTTCTTGACGGATTTGGAATCTTGCGTCAACTACGGATTCAAAACGTGCGTTGGGTACGGAGGGTCGCGTCTGTCGAATGTTCTCGTGGACTTTCGTACATCTCTGTTGCAGTTTGCCAATGAAGTCCCTTTGCTCCTCGCACTCCTGTAGAAGCCTCTTTATGTTGTCTCGCTTTTTTTTTTGTTGGCTTTGGATCAGCTTGTTGTTGGCAGCAGTGGCAGCGCACCGTACACAGCCTGACGCCCTATCACGTTTTGCAGTGACTGGATTCAACCGTGCTACTGTACCCTGAATGTGAAGACATCGGCTTCTGCGCATCCTATGCGGCGCCACCGGCTACCAGCGACAGATTAAAAGGACCAAGAGGACGCGTCACGGTTTTTTGGCACCAGTGACAGCGCACCGTTTTGCAGGTTGGTCGGCAACATTTTTCTGTTCCTCTAAAAAAAAACAGTTTTACGATCTGCCTGCTGTCACTGCTGCCCATTTCTTGTTGTAGTGCCTGTGCTTTTGATTGTTTCCGCATAGAGGCCATGCCACAGAAAACGACAGTTGCGTGAAGAACTCCGTCTTGAAATTAAAGCTGCACGAGAAGCGGTAGAGCGTGACTTGCGCACGGAAATTAGGGCGCTTCGAACTGAACTCGCTGAACATACTCGGAGTATAGAGTTCATGAACGGCGCCTTTGAAGAAATGCGTACAAACTACATTCCAAGAAAAATCCCGGGGAAAACGGGAGTAACTGGGCCGTTAGTCCTAAAAAGGGTGCTTTCGTCCCTTAAAGGACTAACTGCATGAATGTGCGTGCCGTGTGCAAATTTCGCAGAGTAAGTGTTTAGTCCCTGGTGGGAATGAGAGCAACGGGAGGACGAACTACAACAGTTACTCCCCATGCACATCGCTGTTTTCGTCCGTGTTATGGAGCGATGCAGCGAAGAATGGTAAGTCTATAAATCATGAATAGTTTGAAGTTCGTGCACTGTCTATTGAATTACATGCAAAGCAGCACCTTGCTTCATCATGAGAAAATTGCGTGAAAGTTAAAAGCTGGAATGTGAAGAGCCATGCCCTTCATGCGCACACCATAAGTGAGCGATACACATTAAACGCGCAAGTCAGTAATATACGGCTATATTTTCTTGGTCAACAGTACCTAAGTTCCTTCCGTTCCAAGGAGATTACGAACTTAACTGAACCGATGTGTAGCTCACACGGGACACGCTGAGCGACAGAGAAATCGGCCTTCTCTGTCGTATTGAGTGCCCCATTTTGCTTGCTACACGTATACATCGCATAGTGCCTCAGTTTATATCACCCTAATACTCGGGCTGCTTTCTTTTTGGCAGTCGCTTATGATTACAAGTACACTCAACGCTAGACTCTCACTGCATAGCAAGCACCAAATGCCGAGTCGCTTTTATATTGCCGCACTTGCGTTCCGATGCTTACTCTTGTCTCAATATCCGGTCCTGTCAACCCACCACCGTGGCGAAGTGGTTAGAGTACCTGACTTGTGAGCACGAGGAATTGAGTTCGTATCCTACTTCGGCGACGTTTTTTTCTTTCAGCTCAGTAATATTTATTAGGGTATAAATGCCTAATTTCATTAATTCCACCTTTGCGAAGCATCGGAAAGAAGTATCGTTACTCCCTTGAGGAGCATCGGAAAGTGGTAACTGTTAGTCCTAGAAGGAGTAAGCGCATGGGGAGTAACAGTTCATCCCATGTCAGTTAGTCCCCAAAAGGACTAACCTCCCTACGCCTTCGTCCTTTTTTTTTCTTAGAGTGTATGATACTGTCAAAGCGGAAAATGCCGCCCTGAAAATTGAAAACAAAGCGTTGCAGGCAGAACTACAGGCCGCCCATAACCGTCTCGCTGACGCCGAATCCCACCTACTGCTTTCGGAGCAATACTCGCGAAATAAAAACATCGAAATCAAGGGAATTCAGGAAAGCCCCATGAAAATATAACTGTCATTGTTTGTAAGCTGGGAGCACTCGCCGGTGAACTCGTCACTCCCGAGGACATAGAGGCGTGCCATCGCGCTCCGTCAAAACCTAAGCCCAACAGCATAGTTGTACAGTTCAGTAGACAGGAAAAAAGAGATGCTTGATCGAAAAGGCGAGGAAACTGCGACAAAATAAGAAAGGCTTTGGAACCACTTCTACTTCACCGGTCTTCATTAATGATCAGCTTTGTCCATTGTCCGGTGCCTTCTGGGCTTCGCCGTTTCCAAGAAAAAAAGCTGCCGGATGGAAGTACATTTGGAGCAGAGGTGGAAAGACCTATGCCAAGCGGTCCGACGGTTCGGAAACAATTGTGATTAAAAACGAGAACGATATCAGCAAGATCCAGTAGAGGAACACGGATTGCCTGCGTCGTCCACCACGTAGACCGCTTGGTAAAGGGAATGCATCACCGCCAGTATTCTAAAGCAAGAAACAGCCCCAGAATGAGAAAAGTTGCTGCCAAGCACCCAACACTAACATTGAAGTCAAGAAACGCCGAAGATTGCCCAAACGTTCGTTGGCCATTTAGCACAACTGATAGTGAAGGTAGGCGCACCGGCGCTATGTCTCGGCTGAAGGTAAGTGACAATACAAGTGCGTGCTTGTTGCCAACGCAGTTTCCTCAATTTTGGGTAGCTATCAATGACTGCGCGAATCAAAATATGTTTACTTCAACGAGGTATTTGATACACGTTAGAAAACTGGAATATGTCCCCTTCAGTCATGAATTACGATCGACTGTCGATAAATTTGTGAAACTTACCTAATTTTATGACAAGGCGCTGGAGACTCCATAGAAAGCAAGTTAAGGTGGGATGAGAATGACTCTTTCCATTTTATTGAGACCCATGATAATGACATAGTACTTAAATATTCATTTAGTATGCAGTCAGTCATGCCACATTTCTTCATTGAAAATATTGAATCATCCACTCGAGCTACATGGGCAGGTTAATTATTGGATGCAAGTATTACAACAATGGAAAAAAATATTTCGCAATAGCTACCAAAACGGCGAACTTCAAACGTCCCGTCAAAGAGGTAGTGCCTTCACTAAAGCGGTCGTCTGAACCGATATATTTCACTCAGAAGTGAAATGGGTGTACTTTAGCAAAGCCGAATGTTCAATTTACTCAAAGCTTAATGTTCGTTGTCTATTCCTTGCAACCACTGCGCTGTAATAGCAAAAATAGGTCGCGTCCACGAACGTGTACGCCGTGATTGAAGGGGATATATTCCCCTCTCTTTGTGTTCTCTTCATCACGGCTTCCTCGGATGACAGTTATCTGAACATATCACAATTGCCCACCAACGCTCAGGCACGGCTTAATTGCGTTCATTTCAATTTGCAGTCTGACGAAACACTGATGCTAAGGCCGAGTTCAACCATATTTTGTGTCTGTTGTCGTCCACCCTCTGGAGATGCTAGCCAGTTCTTTCTTTTTTTACATTTTTGGACTCCATTCTGAAGTTTGTAAACGCGAACAAATATCACTTAATTCTTGGTGGGGACCACAATGTAAACTTGTTGGTTGATAACAATGTAAAAATAAACCTAGAAATACTGTTAAACACTCACCTGTGTAAGGATGGTATAGCCTCACTCATACGAACAACCCAAACGTCACAAACTCTATTAAACCTCTTTATCACGAATTTTGATACATCTTATGTGAAATGAGGAGTCATCAATTACGCGTTAAGTGATCACCTTCCGATTTTCTTCTCTGCTGAGCACATTGTTAACACCAACGAACACTCAGAACGATCATTCCATTACCGCGCAATCAATCCAGAAATGCCGTCGTCTTTTCGCAATCGTTTAGCAAGCTTGAGTTGGGTCGACGTTCTTGGATTGTCCAACCCCGAAGAAGCTTATGATAAGCTAATGGAATAAAATTACTTCCGCCTACTATGACTGTTTTCCACTTGTTCTATTAAAACGACCTAAAAAAGCTCGCAAACCATGGGTTACCCTAACATGCTGAGGCTTATTCAAAGGCGAGATCAACTGTGGGCCAAGTTTTTGCAAACTAGAAACCTTGACGCATTAAACAGGTATAAACAATACCGAAATTTCATAAATAAGGAATTGCGTAACGCCAAGGGGCATTGCCACACAAATCTTTTCAATTCATCGGCAGGGCGATCTCGGGACGTGGGGAGGGTACTCAATTTTCTAACCAGACAGACACGCGAAACTGTCTCAAAAGTAACTATATATAACGTAGAATTAACCGGGATCGAACTTGCCGATGTGTTTAATAATTACGTCCATTCCGTAGCACAGACGCAAAGCAAAACTACCAATTACTGTCACATAGGC
This sequence comes from Dermacentor andersoni, assembly GCF_023375885.2. Taxonomy (NCBI): domain Eukaryota; kingdom Metazoa; phylum Arthropoda; class Arachnida; order Ixodida; family Ixodidae; genus Dermacentor; species Dermacentor andersoni. The sequence goes on from NC_092815.1 coordinate 235,828,004, forward strand.
CCAGTAACAGTCACACTGTTTTTAAAACCAGTCACTAATGATGAAGTTATTACAGCGCTTGTGTCGCTCAGCAACAGCAAGACGGAAGACAGCCTTCAAATCACACCAATTAAATACGCCATTGATGTAATTTCGCCCTTTTTGACGCATGTATGTAACGCGTGCCTGTCGCCAGCCGTGTTTCTGCGTAACATGCAAACCGCAAGAGTTACCGTAATCCATAAAGAATGCAGCAAAGTTGATCTGTCGAATTATCGTCCGGTTTCTATTCTCCCCGTCGTTTCCAAAGGATTCGAAAAGTTGATCCTTCAACGCTTGATGGCTTTCTCTGACAACCACAAAGTGATAACTCCTGCGCAGTATGTGTTTCAAAAAAACTAAATAGACTGCATTAGCCTTACATGCTCAAAATGAACTAATACTATACAATTTTGAAAATAAAAATATGGTGTTAGGCCTTTTTTTTTAGATTTCACGAAAGCTTTTGACCTCATCGACCACCACATCCTCATTCAGAAGCTCGAATACTATGGCTTTTCTGGCCAAAGTGCTTTCTTTATTAACTTCTTATTTACAATATCGGGCACAATATGTCGACATTCATGGACATTGCTCAGCCGCAAAACAAGTAACTTCAGGTGTTTCTCAGGGGAGCATTTTAGGGCCGTTCTTCTGTTTAATTTATGTTAATCTGTAATGAAGCAGACGCGCCCCTGTGTATGGGCCGACTGAAGAGGAAGACGAAGGACCGTGCATTGATCGCGAGTGAGCCCCGAGCTACGGACAGCCCTTGCAGTGCCTTTACCTAGCGGTCCCCAACGTTGTGAACGACAATACACCTCGTCGCATTTGGTCGAGGTTGCTGAAATGTTTCGCCTCGTCCTAGAGCTGCGCACTCGAACCCTGCCTACAAGATCACCCTGCACTATGCCTGATCCCGCCACCTCGTTGCCTGCACCACCGACTGCCGCTGTCATCTGCGCCGGCGTCCCTCGTCAACGCGACCCACCCATTTTCAGTGGGACCACCGAACACAACGTGGAAGACTGGCTCTCATCGTACGAACGTGTAAGCATTCATACCAATTGAATGACCAGCCTAAGCTGACCCACGTGCCTTTCTACCTCGCCAGTGTAGCGAAACTTTGGTTCTTCAACCACGAATCCAACTTTACAAGCTGGTCCGCGTTTAAAACTCTTTTTGCCGACGTGTTTGATCGCCCAGCTGTGCGTAAGCTATGCGCTGAACAGCGCCTACGCCAGCGCGCACAGCAGCCTCGAGAGACATTCCCCAGATACATCGAGGATGTTCTCGATTTGTGCGAGCGGGTCAATCCCAGCATGTCAGAGGATGACAAGATCAAACATATCCTCAAGGGCATCGAGGACGGCGCATTTCAGATGTTGCTGGCAAAAAGTCCAACTAGCGTGTCAGTCCTCATTAACCTCTGCCAGAGCTTTGACGAGCTGCGCCGCCAACGTTCCATCGCCTGCCAGAACATTCAGAACGCCCATTCCGTCTCGAGCATCGCGCTTTCTCCCGACATGACCAACTCGACCCACTCACAGCATATCAAAGATTTTATTCGTGAAGAGGTGGCCAGGCAGCTCTCGCTGCTGCCTCACAGCGACGCACCTACGGCAGCATTGCCTCCAATGCTGCAGCACGCCATCAGGACTCAAATATCCGAAGCGCTTCCTGCAGCTCCTCCGACTCCCCCCCCCCCAATCCTATGAGTGTGCCGCTGTCCCATACCGACTTTGCTACTCAACCTACGTCGCTCCCGCTCAGTTATGCAGCCGTGGTTGCACGGCCACCTGCGCCGACAGCTTCCTTTTCATCGCCCGTGCATCCGGCTTCATATCCAGCTGCCCGACCGTCACCACAGCTTTTTCGTCCCACCGAGACGTGGCGCACTCAAGACAACCGGCCTATCTGCTTCGCCTGCGGCATTGCTGGCCATGTGGCGCGCTTCTGTCGCCGCCGCGCCCCAACTACACGTACCACCTTTGACACGTCCAGCTACGTGCCGCAATACGCCGCCACGCCTCCATTTTCACCGCGACGTCTTGATACTGATCGCCGGTCGGAAACTCGGCGTTCCCCTTCCCCTTGCCGCCGTTTGATTTCACCCCTGCGTCGTCGAGCTCCCACTGAAGAGGGAAACTGACGGGTGCAGTTCCCGAGGCAAGAACTGCAAATACATCGACGTTTTCAAGACCTCATTCTTCGCCGCAAAATGTTATTACCGTTTTTGTAGAGGGAGTACCCGCAGTGGCACTAGTCGATACAGGAGCAGCCATTTCCGTCATTCACGATAGCCTTTGCCGCAAGCTACGAAAAGTGACTACAGCTCGCTCTGGCCTGGTGCTCGCCACTGCCAGCGCGCAGCGAATTCACCCTTCAGCTGTATGCACGGTCCGTGTCGTCATCAACGACGTTCTGTACATAATCGAGTGTTTCGTGCTACCATCGTGCTCTCACGACGTCATCCTTGGTTGGGATTTCCTGTCACGTCACCATGCTGTCACTGACTGTTCGCGTGCAGAAGTGTCGCTTTTACCACAATGTGAATCACTGCTGACCAGCTCTCATCACTTTGCCGACAAACTCATTGTTAATGCCGACACAACCATACCCCCTGAGTCGTCGATGGCTGTTGTCCTGTCGTCTGATGCCGCATCTTACGCCACTGTAGTGTTCACGCCGTCCGATTTGTTTGCTCAGCGCAAAGGCATTGTTCTTCCGTTTGCAGTGCTTACTATAACATCTGGGTCACCAGTGATTCTGGTCACCAACTACTACCAGTACCCGATCAGCCCATTGCGTGGGGAGACCGTAGGATACTTCCAGGCGGTCGACTACGTTGACGATCTCGATGTTCCTACCGACTCCCTCCATCACGTTGACGCCATCGCTTGGGTCTCCGGCTCATCACCTTCAGTGGGTTTCGACAACGCCATCGACCCTGCTCTTCCCCCTTCTCATCGCCGCCAACTTCTCGCTCTCCTTCACAAGTTTGTCTCGTCTTTCGACTATCATTAGACGTCACTGGGCCGTGCCACCGGTGTTTGTCACACCATCGAAACCGGTTCCCCCTCCCCCTTGCGACAGCGCCCGTATCGTGTCTCCGCCGAAGAGCGCCGAATCATCACGGAGCAAGTGGACGACAGGCTCAAACGTAGAGTCATCCGTCCCTCTCTAAGTCCTTGGTCTTCACCTGTCGTATTGGTGAGGAAAAAAAGATGGCTCCATTCGCTTTTGTGTTCACTACAGACGCCTAAACAAGATAATGAGAAAAGACGTTTATCCCCTGCCTCGGATCGATGACGCACTCGACGGTTTACAAGGCGCAGAATATTTCAGTTCCTTGGATCTGCGCTCTGGGTACTGGCAAGTTCCTATGGCCGAACCTGACCGTCCGAAAACTGCATTCTTTACACCCGGTGGCCTCTACGAGTTTAACGTCATGCCCTTCAGGCTGTGTAACGCGCCTGCTACTTTTGAGCGTATGATCGACACCATCCTTCGCGGCCACAAATGGAAGACCTGTTTATGTTACCACGACGACATCGTCGTCTTCTCAACCGATTTTCCGACACACCTCGCTCGCCTGCATGAGATTCTGACCTGTCTCGCATCTGCCGGCCTACAGCTTAACCTCAAAAAGTGCCGTTTTGCTGCGAGCAAGCTAACCATCTTGGGTCACGTTATCTCAAAAGAAGGCGTCCTCCCAGACCCAGACAAGCTCCGCGCCGTTGCAGACTTCCCAAAGCCCACGTCTATAAAAACCCTGAGAAGTTTTATTAGCTTATGCTCCTATTTTCGTCGCTTCGTACGCAATTTTGCATCCATCATGGCGCCCTTGACAAGTTTACTTTCCGCCAGTAAGGGCATAGCAGCGTGGTCACCCGAATGTGATGCAGCATTTCAGAAGTTGCGCCACTTGTTGACCTCACCACCGATTCTTCGCCACTACGATCCTGATGCTCCCACTGAAGTTCATACTGACGCCAGCGGAGTTGGCCTTGGCGCGGTCTTAGCGCAACGGAAAGCTGGCTATGATGAATACGTCGTCGCTTATGCGAGCCGTACTCTAAAGAAAGCAGAATTAAATTACTCCGTCACAGAAACGGAGTGCCTAGCGATCATCTGAGCACTAGGCAAGTTTCGCCCATACCTTTACGGTCGTTCTTTCGCCGTAGTTACTGACCATCATGCCCTTTGTTGGCTTTCTTCCTTGAAAGACCACCCGCCGTGGTTGTTCAGTGGCTATGGTGTTAGGCTGCTGAGCACGAGGTCGCGGGATCGAATCCCGGCCACGGCGGCCGCATTTCGATGGGGGCGAAATGCGAAAACACCCGTGTACTTAGATTTAGGTGCACGTTAAAGAACCCCAGGTGGTCGAAATTCCCAGAGTCCTCCGCTACGGCGTGCCTCATAATTAGAAAGTGGTTTTGGCACGTAAAGCCCCATAATTTAATGTAATTTTTTCCTTGAAAGACCCGACTGGACGCTTGAAACGTTGGGCGCTTCGCTTGCAAGAGTACGACATCCGCGTCATGTACCGCTCCTGTCGCAAGCACTCCGACGCTGATGCGCTCTCTCGCTCCCCACTGACGCCTGATTTGGCGTCTTTGTCACCTTCCTCGTCCACACTGTCACCGTTGGCCATCACTGACATGCTCACAGAGCAGTGCAAGGACCCAACACTTGTAATGTTACTTGACTACCTTGCCGCTCCGTCTGTCGCCCCTTCGACACGAGCACTGCGTCGCCAAGCAACCCACTTTTCCCTGAGGGACAACATTCTATATCGCCTCAACTACATCCCCGACGGTCGGAAATGGCTCCTTGTTATACCTCGTCATATGCGCTCTGACATCTGCGCGTCTTTTCACGCTGATCCCCTAAGCGCTCATGCCGGCGTCCTCAAAAGTTACACACGGTTGCGTCAGCGCTATTATTGGCGAGGCATGTACAACTTTATGCAAAAGTACATTCAGTCTTGTACTACATGCCAACAAGGCAAGACACCTACCCAGCGTTTACCGGGACCGTTGCAGCCGCTACCGTACCCATCTCGTCCGTTCGACCGCGTCGGCATCGACCTCTACGACCCGCTTCCATGTAGCGGGTGTGGAAACCGGTGGATTATTGTCGGCGTAGACCACCTTACTCGCTACGCTGAGACTGCAGCTCTGCAAGCAGCGACCACCCGTGACGTTGGTTTCTTCATCCTTCGCAATTTTGTTCTTCGCCACGGTGCTCCCCGAGAACTACTGAGGGATAAAGGCTGTGTCTTTCTGTCGGAGGGCGTCCAAGCCTTCTTTACTGAGTGCAGGATAATTCACCGCAAATCGACCGCGTACCATCCCCAAACCAACGGTTTGACCGAGCGGTTCAATCGCACTCTTGGCGACATGTTGCGGATGTACATTTCATCCGATCACTCCAATTGGGACACTGTACTCCCTTTTGTTACATTCGCATACAACACCGCGACGCAAGCGACCACCGGCTTCTCTCCCTTTTTCCTTGTGTATGACCGTGAGCCTTCATGCCCATTGGACACCATACTGCCGTACCAACCTGACGCTATAGAGTATACTCCGCTTTCCGAAGTCGCCAAATATGCTGAAGATTGCCGTCAGCTGGCACGTGCCCTTACTAGTGATACACAAGCACGCCAAAAGACAAGACATGACCATGCTCATCAACCACCGCACAACTTTGCTCCTGGTTCACTTGTGTGGCTTTGGATACCAGCCCACGTTCCCGGCCTTTTTTCTAAACTCCTGGTGCGTTATCACGGTCCGTACCGTATCATCGAGGCTACTTCTTTGGTCAACTACATTGTCGAGCCGTTCACAGCGTCACCAGACCTGCGTCGTCATGGCCGAGAGACAGTACATGTAAACCGCCTGAAACCCTATTACGACCCACTCATCTTCCACGCGCCCTGAGTCGCCAGGATGGCTACGCTTCGATCCCGGGGCATTGTACTGAAGCAGACGCGCCCCTGTGTATGGGCCGACTGAAGAGGAAAACGAAGGACCGTGCCTTGATCGCGAGTGAGCCCCGTGCTACGGACAGCCCTTGCACTGCCTTTACCTAGCGGTCCACAACGTTGTGAACGACAATACACCTCGTCGCAAATCATACAGACAAATCTGCGGTCTATATTATATACGCCGACGACACAAGTGTGTTTTTCTCTGGACAATCAAGCATCTATTTAGCTAAACGGGCGAATAGAGCATTGGGACTAATAAACACCTGGGCAAATGAAAAGGATCTAAAAATTAACGTTAATAAGACTAAGGCGGTGATCTTTTACCCACTTCAAAAAGTTTTTGATCTTCCATCCCTTGTAATCAATAACACTGCAATTGAAGTCGTTCGTCATTTTAAAACTCTGGGAATCATTTTCGCAGAGAATATGTCGTGGGTCGACCACGTTGCCTACCTTGTGCAGAAGCTTTCGCGCACGGCTGTGTATTTGCTTCGCTATTGTTCATCTTTTCCCATTTCAGCCAAGAGAGAGAGAGAATAAACATTTTTATTGGGTGAATGCAGCTTTGGAGAGGCGTCCATTCCAGAATGCCTTGAGCTCGGGCAGCGTCCTGGGCCCTCGCAATCAGCCGTTGCTGATCCTCGAGGTCGGAGCTGACCAAGGCTCTCTCCCAAAGCTCGTTAGTGGGGTAAGGGTTCGGAGGATTGAATGGTGCCGCTCTGCAACCCCCTACTATGTGCCTGAGGGACCCGGGCTCTGCGCAGAAGCGGCATTGCGGAGAGAATTGTGTAGGGTCTATGAGGTGTTTTCTGGTTGGGTGGGGGAATGTATTAACCTGTTGAGCTCGGAGGAATCGCTCCTGCTCTCTAGGTAGTGACTTGTGTGGGGGTGCAACAGGGAATTCGGGAGCAGCATATTGGCTGAAATGGAAGCTAACCCGCAGAACACATGCACCCATTTCAGCCAATATGCTGCTCCCGAATTCCCGGTTTTCCTCGATCATGAATTACGGCGCTCTGGTATGGGAAACGACAACAGTTGAAGATATTGAGAAGCTATCGCGTTTACAGAAACGTGTAATCCGCATAATAGCTAAGGCTCCTCGCTATTCGCACACAGCAGAACTTTTTACTAGATTTACCATTAACCGTATACATTCTTTATACGCCTATAGACTGATGCGTTATTACAAGTCGGAAATAGTTAAGCACGACAATTCATTAGCTGAATTAGCCGGGCTTACAACGCACCATCCTGTGTATTGTACACGAAATCCAGAAAAATGGAAAGTTAATGTATGCCGCACAAATTATGGAAAACAGATGTTGAAATGTCGCTTATCGTCAATCCTGAACGAACTGTATGAAGAACACCGATGTGATAAATAAATCATTCAGAGACGGATGGACGGACGGACGGACGGACGGACGGATGGATGGATGGATGGATGGATGGATGGATGGATGGATGGATGGATGGATGGATGGATGGATGGATGGATGGATGGATGGATGGATGGATGGATGGATGGAACTTTCTTGTACGTCCGGCAAGGTTTAAGCGACCCGGGCTCAGGTATTCCACGGGAAAACGTCAAGGCTAGTCAAGGCCCTGCCGCAGCGCCGCCTCACGGGCTTGCTGGACTGCCTATTCAGAGATTTACGTAGAATATTTCTGTAAACTGAACGAAAATGTACGTAGCAATATGATTACTTCTTTTTCTGTATTGTGTCATGTGTAATGCCAGTGTTTTCTTATCACGCATATTTTGTACTCGCGCCTACTTAGTTTTGGTGTAATTCGCATTGTCCTATAGTGTTTCTTTTCTTCTTTTTTTCCTCTTTTAGGTCTTTTCTTTGTTTCACGGATATTTGTGTACACCATATCATTCATGTTTCCGAGCCTGATATATTTTGCCTTCGTTATTTATATCCCAACTTTGTATTTGTTTTTTTTTGTGTGCCCATTTCTGTCCGTGAACAGCTGCGTCCTGCAAATTCACTGTCTGTATTTTAACATGCTGCGCGTTCCACTGTATGCCTTGTACGGGGCACGGACACGCGTCAAGCTTTTTCAGGGCTTTTTGTCCATTCCCCTAAGCTTCTCAGGATGTTTTAATAAACTGATTTGATTTGTCGATGAGGGTCTGTTGGCTTCGTAGTGGACTGTTTTGATTACGCAACGTCATTTGTTAAATTTTCACCCTATTTTCGAGAGCCTGGAAGGCCGCAGTTTCGGCCGACGAGATTTGGAGCTGCTCGCGGTTGTCGATGCCCTTGATCCGCTTGCCACATCCGAGGTACGGTTGGTAATATCGATTAATCGATTAAGAGTGTCTCGCAAAACTATTAACCTTCATCGATGTGCCCCTTTCATTCAATCGACGTAGTCGATTAGACAAGTTCGATTAATCGTTTTCCAGAGTTTGGCAGAAGTGGTACGAAAACTTCGAAATTGTACCACAATGGCGGAGGTGTCTGCACAGCTGTAGTAGAGCGACTGTTTTTTGCGAGTCCCAAGCGATGCCGAGCCAAGCGCTTCCCCTCTGTTCCCCCACCACCGAAGCTTGAAATGTGCTCGCAATTCAAGGCATAGCAGAGCAACCCAGTCGTTTATCGTCGTGCCGCTTCGGTGCATTCGAGCCAGCGTTCGAGCGTTCGAGCAGCGTTCGAGCCGCTTCGGTGCATGCTTCTGACATGGCGATGCAGTTCATGTCGGTTGCAGCAAATCAATAATTTTCGAGCGTCTATTCTCGCATGCTGGTTGTGTGGCCAATCAAAGAAGATATCGGTTTCACCCAAACAATCCAGCCAATTGACATTCTTTCGCTTTGTAGAAAAGAGCACGTGGCTTAATATCCTAAATCAGTACTCTTCTTTTCATCGGTGCATATTCAAATTTGTTTCATATTTTAGTTGGACTTAACCTCGCACTTTAGCCATTTTTTTTTATTTCTTGTTTCACTGTACTGTACAGGGATTCACTAGATCCGTGTGTCTTGCTTAATTCTGCTCTAGGTGCCATTGCTAACAAATATTTTTCTATCTTTTCAAAGGTTGCTAGGGCCAACTGCACTTAGTCTTTAACAAACTAAAGATAATTCTTTATCAAACTTGATACACTCGTATTTCTAACTTGTTTCCAGATCTCACACATTAAATTAAGGTCCTACGAAAGTATGTAACTGCGTTTGAACCTTCTTAAGATGTCCGGCAAAAATGTCGATTAATTAATCGACGAAAAACCCTCCATTGAAAGGAAATAATCGATTAAGGACTAAAATGATCAATAATTAATCGTGAATCGAATAAAAAAGTTAATCGACCATCCCTAATCCCAGTAGATCACGCACTTTGGCGAGCGCGAGAGCGATCGGAGTCTGGCCGCCTTAGAGTCTGTCCATGCGTTGCTGTGGTATCTTGAATGGCGACGGGGAGGGTTTTAGTGTTTTCTCTCAATCTTAGCTTGCCGTTTCATGCCTTTCTCCGCATAACTTACAGGCAGGTTTGCACTCATGGTCCGTGGCTTTGCCACGTTTATAGCAGAAGGCTGGCAGTGGTCTTGGGCAGACAGCCTGGCGCTGTCCCGTGTTGCCGCATATCCTGCGGTATTGCACTGAATTGCAGTAGGGTCGGCATCGAAAGTCGAGACTCTGGAAGTGGATGTAGTAAGGAACGTGCGGTCCTTGGAAAAAGATCACGGCAGCAGACGATTGTCCCAGCATACGGGCGTGGAGGACCGTGTGCTTTGCTGGTGCGCGAAAACTTACATTGAGTTCTTGTTCACGCTTTTCAGGCAAGATTCCGCTTATTGCGCCTCTGGATACATCGCCCGGGGTTCTCGTGTTGCCTTATACGGCGAAGAAAGTGTCGTCAAGTTGTATTCTGCTGATACTTTCGAGATTCTTGGCGTCTTTCCAGTCGGCCGTGCTTGCAGTAACCAGGTTCTCGATTCTCTGTACTTGAACGCACAGTTTTTCGCCCAGGTCTTGCTGCGAGAAACCGCCGACACTTTCCACATGACGGTGGCATTGTTCCCCCTTCGCAAGCTCGAGGCCTGCTTTTGGGCGGTATCCGACTTTGCTGTCGTCGATTGGTAGAGGCGGTATCCTGGGCATGCGCTGTTGGGGTGGTGGTGGCTTTCCTTGTCGTTTGTTCCCTGGCTGGGTTGCTTTCTTGCGTAGTTTTATTATCTGCGCCCTTGCCTTTTCTGCCCCTCGTGATCTAGATGCTCTCGAACGTTCAATCGTTCTTCCGCTGCTTGCGTCACAATGCCAGGTAGTTCCTGCGTTGTTTAATTTGTTCGGGTCCACCTGCATTGTGTTAAATTTGTATCTTCCAGCTGTTTTCTCGATATTGCAATTGCTTCTACTGCTGCTTGGCTCCTCTCGAGAGCTCTTAATCGCCGCGTAGGCAGGCGCCCGTGCTATGCTCACAGATACGCTCAAGCGAGGCGAGCACGCGCCACGGAGTTGAGGCGGCTCGTTCGGCGTTGGGCTTACCAGGCGGGTGTGCGGGTGTGCGGCCCTTGCAGAAATCAGCAAATAGGGCACTCACTCGGTGGTGGTTAGCGTAAGCCGAATCCTCTCATCTTGCCGGTTATGCAGTTGGCAAAATTAGGCTCGTCCCTGGCCGTGACCCTGCTTCAGAGGCACGAGAAGCGGGAGCCCATGTGAAGCACGTCTGCTCTCCACGGCCACCTAGCGGGCATTTTTCATACACAAAGGAGACGCAAGAAAAAAAAAGGGGGGGGGGGAAGAACATGACAGCAAAAAGCCCACAGCCGCACCGCCGGCTAGTCCTGTCCTCAACGTCCACGCAAAAGCATGGCACGCTTTTGAGTTTTCTTCCCTCAAAGAGGCAACGTGGTCGTACAGTTCGATGTGGTGAATGAACCAACGATATTCGACGACTTCAATTTTTTTTAAATACCCGGAATCAATCCTTTGCCACATATCTTGCTCTGAATCTGTAGTGCGAAACGGTTCATCTGCCTTGTGTGCCTTTGCCGCAAAAAACGTTCTTGGCGTGATGCTTGTCCCCTTGATTCCTTCGGTACCTATTTGGGTCAAGAGTCCTCTGCAGCAGGAGCATGGCGCATGCCTTTATTTTAGATGTCATTCACCCGATTCATTAAATGGAGTCTGTGTGACTGCTCTCTCCTCTCTTTAGAAGATCTCATAGGTAGCCGGTGTCCAAAATGGCACTCAGAAGCGTTAAGTTGAAGGCTAGTTGGCCTTCCTAAGGACTTCAAGAATAGCGACCAAGCGACTGAGGTGGCTGTCAAACGTATGGGAAAATACGATGACATCGTCTAGATTACCTAGGCAGATGGCCCACTTAGAGACCCGTAGGAGAGAGTCCATCATTCTTTCGAAAGTTGCTGGGGCATTACAAAGTCCGAAAGGCATAACCTTAAAATGGTAAAGGCCGTCCGGTGTAACAAAAGCGGTCTTCTGATGGTAGAGTTCATCAACCGCAATCTGCCAATAGCCGGATGGGAGGTCGATTGAACATATTTGGATCCGTGAAGGCAGTCGAGAGCGTCATCAGTCCGCGGGAGACAGTACACATCCTTTTTCGCGATCTTGTTCAGTTAACGGTAGTCGACACAATATCGCCAGCTGCCATCCTTCTTCCTGACCAAGAGAACCGGCGATGCCCGAGGACTCGAAGAGGGCTCAATTACACTTTTGTTTAGCATGTTGTCTACTTCAGTTTGAATAACGTCGCGTTCTGCGTGAGACACGCGATAAGGTCGTCGGCAGATAGGACTATAGCATCACCGGTGTTAATCTTATGAGTCACAACGGCAGTCTGTCCCAGCGGGCGATCCTCAAAGTCAAAGACGTCGCGATAAGACACGAGGACGCGACAGAGATCCGCAGCCTGTTCGGGAAGCAGGTCATGAGCGATCATCTTTGGAATCCGAGATCGGACGCTGCGGAACTCATCGGACGCTGCGGAACTCATCGGACAGCAGGGGGCTGGAGACGAGGACGAAACATCTAATACAGAGATGGCGTTATCGTCGGTCGAAGAAGCATTGCCGAGCGACATGCCCTTCGGGATAGCTTGCGTACATGAACCAAACGTTAAAATAGGAAGGAATACGCGGTTGTCGGCAATATTCAGCAGGAAAGGCACGGCAACTGTGCGTAGCAGGAGAACATTGACATTAGGAGTCAGCATATAGTCACCGTCAGGAACAGATGGGAAGCACGACAAAAGTATATACATAGAGGCTTGAGGTGGCAACCGTACGATGTCTGCAAAACATAAACGAGGCTCAGATGATTTTGGAGGACAGCAGTAATGAGGCAGCTGGATTTGTAGGAGGCAAGCAGCGCAGTCAATCAGTTCTGAATGGTCCGATAAGAAGTCGAGGCCGAAGATCAAGTCATGGGAACACCGCTCAAGAACAGCAAATAAAACCGTAGTGTTGAAACCTGCAACAGTTATTCAGGCAGTGCGCATGCCAATGATAATGGGCGTTGCTTAGTCGGCGACCCTGATAGCACGGGATACGGCAGGTGTAAGGACCTTCTTCAGGTGGCAACGAAGATGGCTGCTCATTACCGAAATCCGCGCTCCAGTATCAACAACCGCTGGGACATACACACCGTGAACTTCAGCATCGACTATATTGCGTCTGGTCGGCCGGGTGAGAGAGGCTTTGGCGCATGCGTCGACAATGCAGCGTCACCTCCGGGAGCTGCATCCTTTAGTTTTCCGGAGGTACGCGCCCAGGTCGGAAAGACGGCGACAGGCAACGGGACTGGTGTGACCTGGACGACAGGCGACGACTTTACGGCGACCGGTACTGGTGATTGCTCAGCGACGCTGAACGACGGCGCCATGCTGTCGTACCGACCGTGGCGTGCAGGTTCGGCTCGGCTTGCGGCTGGAAATGGCGAAAACCGCCGTCTGGACGAGGGCTGTTCGAGAACGGCATCGGGGACGAGTGGCTACGACAGTATCGGGCGACATGACCAACGCGGTGACAACTGAAGCAAATAGGTCGGTCATCCGGCGTTCGCCACTCTGCCGTGTTGCGAGAACCTCGAGGGACTTGTTGATTTCTGGTATGCACGAGCGAACGACGTTCGGTCGGCTGGGAACTGGCCACGGTGCAAACTAGTTGTAAGCCGACATTGGCGAGTACTTGGTGCACAACAGCCTGAACAAGGGGAACCATAGGAGCACATGTATCGTTGACAGGTGGGTACAGAGCCGCAGGACACATGGCTACTAACTCATTGCGTACAATCTTCGTCAGCTACTCTGAAGGCTGCTGCTGCTGCTGCGCAGGAGAGCCCTGTCAGTCTTCACAAGACGATGTTGCAGCCATATTGGAAAGCCGTGCAAATTACTGGTAGATACGACGGCATTGCACCTGCTTGAAACGTTTTCACTCCGTGATAATGTCATTAATCGAAGTACAGTTCTTACAAATCAGTAGACTGAAGGCTTCATCGGCGATGCTCTTAAGACATGCTTGACTTTCTGAGACTCGGGCACTTCAGCGTCGGCCTTGCGGCAGAGTGCCAGCATGTCTTGTATGTAGGCGACGTAACCCTCGGTGGACGTTTGAACTCTTGACGCCAACTCTTTCCTGGCGACGACCTTCCGACCCAGTGGTTTCTGGAAGAGACCTCGCAGCATCTGCTTGCAGGTGTCCCAGAAACGGTGTTCTTCGTGGTTTCGAAACCACATTCGCGCAGTTCCCGCCAAGTAAAAAGTTATGTTCGCCAGCATCACTGTGGGATCCTATTTGTTGTGAATGCTCACCACCCGCTCATACATCTCCAGCAAGTCGTCGACGCGGATGCACGAGAGTCATCACGCGGATGCACGAGAGTCGACGCGGGCGTTGCCGAACAAGGCACCGTCTGCTGCAACATCGGTGAAGAACCGAAGCGGCGGCCACTGCGAAGCTCCGTTCTGAGTCGTCACCCGGCAACTGCACCAAATATTACGAAGAGGAAGCCCGACGCGCAAACGTATGTGTAACTATTCACATAGGAAAAAGTTAGTGGTACACGCGCAAGCTAGTTCAAAGGTCACATATCCAGTATACAGTCTCCCACTTTCTCTTCATCTCCCTCTTGCGCGCACGGTCCCGCCCAAATGCACCGCACCAGCGTCAAGAAGATAGCATGTAGGTACAGTGTGCCTGTGCCCCGTAAAAAACTTGCTGCCATACTGCAGAATCCCCTCTGACAGGGAAAAAGCTGGTGGCTGCCCCAAGAAGCACGCTCGGGCATTTGTGAAATGCGCTACGCCATCGTAAATGAAATTCCGTAGTCTTTCGGGAAGTCATACATCGGGCAAAATGGACGCTGCGTTAATGATCGTGCAAGGGAGCATGAGCTTCCGATAAGAAACAATGGTACCACGCACAGGCCATGCGCATTGCCGTTTCTCCATGTGCGCTCCTATACTTCCGGGGAATCAGGCAGTTCTTTGCCAGAGAGCTGACGAAAGCGTCGCCTCTAAAGGTTGTTGTTGTTGTTGTTGTCCTGAGTGGCCGTGGCACATACCCACAGTGGGGGATTGGCCAAGAATCGGGCGGTTTAATTTGGTGCCTAAAAATAATAATGATAACAAGGGAGTTAACAATTTGGACGTGTGAGCTTAAAAGTAAACGTTTTGTGTCTGGAGCAAAAAATAGATAATCAGATGAAAACCGGGTATAAGAAAATAATAATAATAATAACAATAATAATTAATAATAGATAAGAAATAAAAGAAAGCTATGGTAGGGAGGGAGAACGATCAATCTAACATGGAAATCGATTGGTTTCAATTAGGTAATTTTGGATCGCCAAGCAAACATTTCTGTGGCTGAACCCAACAATGGAGGCTCCAAAAGATAGGATCACAGGCACTGATAATGCATACGTGAGCGATACGTCAACTTCTTTGTTTGGTAGCGAGAACACGTCCTTCCACTGCGTGTTTTAGTGGTGCAGTCGTCTTATACAACTCTCACTGTTTTTGTGTATTGAATGTGCGCGCCTCATTGCGCATTGTGCTAATGTGCTTTCTGACTGAACAAGAATTTCAGTTTCGCCCAAAATGCAAAGGACTGACTGCAACCGCAAGGTGAGGCGCCGTGCCTGAACCACTCAGATACAGTGTTCGAGCTATATAGGCTGGTCCGACTACATACACGGGTTACATACGCAGGTGCGTCAAAATTTTTGCCACCCTGAAACGAATTGACAACACGCCGTGTACAACAATGACACCGAAATGACAGCGCACAGGCGCCAGTACGCTGCCTGCAAAGAGCCAAGCCAGTAAACTTACATCACTGTCAGGTTTGAGCACTGATATTGTCTTGCACTTTTAATATTATGACGTCTTTGTCGGAGTGGTGTTTATTTGGCCCTAGTACACGGCATCGAATCAGCAAAGGCACACACCCGATGATGATGATCACACGGAAGCGAAAAGGATCGATCAAGTTAGGATGATGATGATGATAATAATATACAGATGAAGAAGACAAGCGTAATAAACGCCCACACTAAATATATTCTGTGCGTTGTAGCAAGGGAGTCGTAAATGCGTGGCATAGGGTACACGACCTTTCGAGTGATCTTATTGAGGGCCCGGTAACCGACGCATGACCTTCTGTTGTAGCATGTGCGCGACATTTTCTTCTGTGATATTCCGCTCGGCTAAAGACACACGATGCGGACGTCGGCGCACTACAGACGCCTCGCCTGTGTGAATGCGATGCACTGCAACTGTGGTTTGGCCCAGAGTCGACGAATGGGCATCAAAACAATTTACGTGTTTGTTCAACAAAGCAAGCAGCTGCTGCATTTGTGAGTGTGGCAAGTCACTGCTGATGGCTGCAGTAAGGGCGGAGGGGGAAGCAGTAGCATAAGTAAAAGGGTCAGTGGAGGACGTAGGTTTAAGGGTGATGTGTCATACTACGTGCACCACGTGGCTATCATCGAGGCGACGGGAGCTGCCATATACTACGTGCGCCACGTGCATATCAGCGAGGCGACAGGAGCTCCCACTTGGACGAATCAAGAATTCGACGAGGGGGACTTGAAGAAGCACCCAGCCATCTGAATCCGCTAGGGCAAGGCGCATGCGCCTTGCCATAGCGGATTAGTCGCGAAACGTTTTGGGAGGGTCGCGCGCTGGAAAGTTCCTCGAAAAAAAAAAAAAGGCGCTCAGACGCGCGCTGCTGCAAACGCTCGAGCAGTGCACCGCGTTGAAACTCTACTGGCAGCTCGACGTCGGTGCGGTGCCGAAAACGTGCGTAGCGAAAGACTGCAACTCCACTTTAATAGAGAAAGCGGCCAGGACATCGTCCGAGTTGTCCAGACTGCACCGTGAGCTAGGTAGCTGCCGCCTTTCATTGATGGCTAGCAAATTCAACGAAAGACCCGTGCGTTACACTTGGGCGACACTTAAGTACATCAGGTTGCTGACGAATTCTTCTTGCAGCGTCGGTCCTCACTTGCTGGCGGTGGCAGCGCGTGCCTGACTGCACGTGCTCGTGCGCGCCAACACTGGGTCGATACGAGACCGACAAGATGCTCACTCCAACGATTGACCGACCGACTAGCGATCGGCCAGGTAGAACCAAACTAACAACGCATGAAATAGAGTTAACATCAACCGAACCCGTAAGATCAAAGCCTTGCAGGGTGTCTCCACGACAGAGAGAAATTATGGAGGCAGAGATACAGCGCATGCTAGAGTTGGGAGTCATTGAGCCTGCTGAGAGTGACTACACGTCATCGCTAATACTTGCAGAAACCCCTAATAAGGACCCTCGTCCGTGTGTTGACTACAGGAAGTTAAATGCCATCACTAGGGATCCGCTGTACCCGATATCCAACATTGAGGAACGAATTGAAAGAGTTAGCGCTGCTAAATACATTTCAACTATACATCTCGTGCGGGGATACTGGCAAGTTCCCCTTTCAGAAAGTGCCAGCCGCTACGCCGCCGTTATCTCACCTGTAGGCACTTTTCGCCCTCTCGCCCTCAGTTTCGGGCTGAAGAACGCGCCGTTTAGCTTCTCTAAGTTAATGGATATTGTCCTAAAAGACTTGCAGGAGTTCGCTTTGCCATATCTTGATGATGTAGCAATTTTTTCGGACAGCTGGGAACAGCACGTATCGCACCTCAAACAGGTGTTCTCACGGTTGAGGGAAGCCAGCTTAACGATGAAAGGGGAAAAGTGTAGGTTTGGCTGCTCGCAGGTTACCTATCTGGGCCATGTTGTCGGTCAGGGCATGAGACGACCGGCCGAGCTGAAAATAGCTACGATTGGATAATTTTCTCAGCCGCGCACGACAACAGGCATTCGTTCATTTTTGGGACTTGTGGGGTACTATCAACGGTACATTCCGAATTACTCGCAAATGACAAGTTCTTTAATGGACTCCCTCCGAAAGGGAGCATCGAATACCGTGCACTGGGATGAGGACAAAGAGAACGCTTTCCAAAATTTGAAAACGCTATTGGTTTCTCGTTCTGTGCTCCGCGCGCCAGACTACACAAAGGAATTCATTGTTCAGTGCGACGCAAGCGACAGGGGTATGGGCGTGGTACTTAGGTCGGCGACGATAACGAGGAACATCCTATTGTCACGCGGTAGTGACGCTGAAGAAGGCAGCAAAACTGTGATTAACGAAACTAGCGTTTCATCGGGCGAACTTGCGCCCTCAAAAGCAGGCTACACTCAAAGGAGAGCAATAGCGGCGAACACGATCGGCGGTCGTCGAAAATCTGATCAGCGGGTCAAGCGCGTCGGCTTTTATAAATCAGTCGTCGAACGTACCAGCGTAATCGCTGGGATCCGCGTGCCTTCCACAAAGTCCTACATTATTCGCGTCGCGCACACATGCAATCAGATTACCGACAGCGGATGGAACCAGCGACAACATTCCAGAAACTTCCGATACATGCAGGCCCGTCCTGCGCTGTGCGATAACATTTGTTAGGCGGTGAAACGCGTCGCCCGATAAAGACAAGTACACGTGTCACTATCCTCTATGCCAGCCGTAAACTAACTGTAAGAGAGGAAGCCTACAGCGCTTCGGAGAAGGAATGTGCTTGTTTAGTTTGGGCAGACCAGAAGTTGTCGTTTTACTTGTACGGAGCGAGGTTCACCTTCGAGACCGACCACTGTGCTCTGATGTGGCTCAATCTAATGTCACACAAAAATGTCTGCTTGCTCCGATGGAGCCTCACTCTCCCAGAGTACAACTTCTCCGTTAGATATAAGAAGGGAAAGTTGGATATCAATGCAGATGGTTTGAGCAGGCTAATTTAAATTCTGCGTTTAGGGATCCCGCCTGAATTTTAGGGTTGTTATTGTTAATTTTGTTAAGCCAAGAAGATCCCCTCTCATTTAGTAGGACTCCCTCCATGATTACCCAATTTGTCAGCACGAAATTCCTTCCAAATTGGCGTAGCGAAATGTAGCATTTTTTGTTTCGGCATTTATGTTTTATTTGAAGCCTACCGGGTCTACAGAGAGATCCAAGATACGTCATCTCGGCGCAGAGCTCTGTTGTGGAGTTCGTTTTACGGTTGCCTGTCTTTGTTGGATGTTTTCTGGTGGTGTCATCATCTCGCAGCTGGTCGCTGCAAGCCAAGTCATCCCCCCCCCGCTTACCACCAGCCATTCTCTTCCTGCCCAGCGGTTATCAGCACTGGCCAGTCAAGAAAGAGAGAGAGAAGTTTAATGATACGAAATACCAAGAGGTCGGCCTGAGGTATATTCCTCTAGCCAGCTACTCGGCATTGGGGGAAGGGGAAGAGGGAAAGAAAGAGGGAAGAAAGAGGCGCATGATGGGTGACGATGCCGATAGAAGGAAGATGTAGAACATATGGCAAGCAATTTGGCATGCTTAAAGTCTGCAATCCTGGCCCGTAATTTTTAAACAGTTCACTAATGCCTGGATGGCCTTCAAACTCGATTGAGTCAAGATTTTCCGGGCCATGGAGGAGCTGTTACGAACGGCCGGAAAGGGTACCGACCTTTAAAATTTTCTCAACCAGACGCAGCTGCGAGGTTGGTGAGTTCCCGACAAGCGACCATGGAACCCTTCCCCACTTGCCGCGGGGACTCGTTTTGTAGGGACGACGATGTGCCGCGTCAACACCCCCTCGGCGCCGCTATGACTAAACGCGGTCGGCGTACCAGGTATTGTTCATGGATTCGCCGTGGCCGCTGTTTGAAGCAGGGGAGCCCCTGGAAGATATTTTGCGCTGCCGTCTCACGCAGCTTAGAAGACGCAAGACAATGGAGAACCACGACCACTCTGCGGGGGTCAGCTCGGGGATTAAGCCACGC
The DNA here is from genome assembly GCF_023375885.2 of Dermacentor andersoni. NCBI lineage: Eukaryota > Metazoa > Arthropoda > Arachnida > Ixodida > Ixodidae > Dermacentor > Dermacentor andersoni. The sequence goes on from NC_092815.1 coordinate 235,847,361, forward strand.
CTACTTAGGGCAAGACCCAGTTCTGCGAAGGCCGTGTCGCATCGGTGGGGGCAGTGAAACCTGTGCGGAAGTGAGTGTGTAACCCTCCCCCTTAAAGGCGGGTCGGCTACGATGACGTTGGACGCTCCGAATTGGCGGTGAACTGCCGTTTTTCCCTCACCTGGGGATCTAGGGAGGACAGAGTGTTTATAACCAGCTGTTGTGCGGCTGCTGGGTCGGCTTTTCTCTCGCAGTCATGCTAGACTGATGTACTGCAACGTACTTATGTAGATACTGTAAATAAACCCATATTCCTCGTTCTCGATGAGAACAAGTCTCTCACTTCAACAACGTCCTCAGCGTGGATGAGTTGGACGACGGCATGGGCCAGCTACCATCTAATTCATGCCCGACTCCAATCCTTGCAGGGGGCAGAGGAAGGAGTCGTCGGATGTGGCGGGCTATTCACAGAGGCATCTGCATTTTTTAAAGTCTGGCTGCGTCGGGAGCGTCGCTTTCTAACGGCCGCAGCAGCTTCCCGACGAGACGAACGGCCTCTCGCCACCTGCTTCAAGACAGCCCTTTCCTTCTTCATTTTGGGGCAGTCCTTTGAGGTAATATCATGGGACCCAATGTAATTGGAGCGTTTGACAACCGTGGCTACAGGGGAGTCTGCAGCGTGTATTCTTTCTGTATTAGCCCTTATACACGTATTTTAACCGACAAGGGGCCGTTCCGCCGAATTGGCTTGGTTTGGTTTGCCCTCTATGGTGGCGCATACCCACTGCGGGGGATCGGCCAAGAATTGAATGGTATTAGGAAATTGCTGTTAACACTTAAATTGGTTAAATTGTCAAGAGCAAATAAATAAAAAGTAACATATGAAGAACATAAGAAAATCTCCCTGAAACAACTATCCATTCTTCCACGGGTGATCATACATCCCTGTGGTACATTCCAAGAGAGGAGGCTCCTAAAGAACAAGAAAGAATTGGGGGCGAGCTCCACCACTGGAAAAGCTAGCGCCACCGTCGGCATGACGTAGCATGAGGGATCACGTGGACACAGCGGCCGCGTCGGCTGCTTCGGAAGCGCCGAAGCGAGCTGAAAACGAAAGTTTAAAGTCCCAGCTGCGCCGCGGTTCTGATTAAGTGATGAGGCTTTACAGCCTAGGGTGTCTGCTTGACAACATTTGAAAGTACTAAAATAGGTAGTGGCTGCCTTTGGAGGCGTGCAGCATGTTAGGCTACTGCTCGGTGCCTCAGTGCCGGACGTACGCAACGGAGCCCGGTGTCAGCCTTATTCACACGTAGCCGCAGGGAAAGGAGCTGCGTGAAGCTTGCTTGGCGAAACTTAGAACCGGCAGACAGCCATCGGCTACAACTCGAGTATGCAGCAAGCACAGACGCGAGGAACATTTCTGCTACGGCGCCGGGACTGCGCGATGTTCAGTGGGTAGCAGAAAACGCGCACTGAGACGCTCGCCCGCTGCCCGGCTAATGTCATGACGGTTTGGTCTATGACCTATGAACTTGTTGATACTAGATTCTGGTGAGTTCACTGGGATGGAAAGGGAGCGCTAAGACGCACATTAAGAAAAGTCACGGCATATTGTCATGTTTGTGTTATGAATTAATGCACTGGATTACGAAAAAGAAGCAGAGGGAAATCACACGCTGAGAAGACCGATAAGCATACAGTGCGTCGCACCTTGAGAATATTGAAATGTCCTAGAATTTAGAAGACAAAAAAAGATTGAATAGTCGCGACGGCACATCACAGTCGCCGTAGGCGTCGACGTCTCTATAAGGAAATTATTTTTGAACAGTTCTGATAGCGTCCACGCAACAATGGTTGCTAGTGTACTGTGAAATGCTCATATGATGCGGCCTAGAGCTCACGGCCCGGTGCGAACACGCGCTCACACCGAAAGCAAAACATTGTGCGTGGACATGCATGCAGACGCGCAGTCGGTCGCTGCGAACCCGTTCGATCGCTGCATTGAGGCTTCATTCTTTTATGCCCCATTTGGTTATACAGACAACCCACTATAACAACATATTTCACACAGTTTACTCTCAGTGTTTGGCTACCTTTCACGCAAGAAGCCGGTTCGGGAGACTCCATCGCGGCGACCGCGCGCAGTGGCGTTCACTGTACATATTCGGTAAAGAGATAGCGTCTGTAAACGATTCTGTGCTTTCACTTTGCCCAAGATTATTATATCGACAGCCAGAAACTTCTCTAGTTTTCAGAGTACCTACATAAATGTCCAGGAGGGCTGCCGCGTGGTGTTCTTATTGAGCGCCCTAAGCGAAACCTATGAGGAGCGCGCCGCGTGATCCCTCATACTACGCAAGAGAGACGCTTCCGACAGATGGCGACTCCGTAACTCCTCGCCGCCAATAGGAGCTATGCACATGACGTCAGACGCAAGCGGCGCTAGCGTCGGTTGAGCCGTCCCCCCCCCCCCCCCCACCATTGCTGCGGTCTCGCCAGCTGCGTGGTAGATAGTTGTTTATTCTATGGTGTGGTGTTGTGTAGCTCGCTGCAAGACGCCGCGTCTGTGCCTTCTTCCCACGCTTTCAGCGTAATCCATGTGAGCGGCGCTGTGAATTCTGCCAAAATGCGTTTAAGTGCCTATGCACACGAACTGTCCGAGGAATACAGATCTCGCTACCTGCAAAAGCTGCGCTTGTGCGACGGCGTCGACACGCTTGATCTCCGAGGTGAAGAAGTTCGGCGCGATGCCGATCTCTAGCCACGCGTCGACTTCACATAAAAGACTGCCTTGTTCATGCAACAAGTTTCGTAACAAGAGAGCAGTTCAAGGCATACAAGGCAATGGAGGCCCATAATTATCTAACCAGCGGTTGGGTCCAGCAGCCGTGCCTGAAGGTGCTATCTGACGGCCGCGTCGTCATCGTTTGCCAGGTAAGTAAGTGCGATTTGCAGACGTGTTTGTGCACGCTTGCGAAATGCTTGAATGATGCGCTGAAAGGAACGCACACGGTCGTCCACGCTGTGGGATTCTCACCCGTGCTCTTGGGACAAAGGTACGACAACACAGTAGTGCAAACAATTACAAGGGCATTTATTGCACATTTCATAGGTCAATGCCTGCTAGCCGAGTTGCTATCCACAAAACATGCCGATGGGTGCGCGACAAATCGCGAAAGTCCGACTCACCACGACCGGATAGCGAGCGAATATGTTCGCCCCACGCTGGGCACCAACGCCTGGTCGTTCGCGTGTACGGTCACGCGAACGAGGCTCGCGAGACGGTCTCGTAGAAGCATAGATCGGTGCACGCGCGGAACGTCCACGCCGCTTGCATACCTCGAACCAAAGAGGAAGAGCCTTCTCCTTTCTGTGCCCAAGTAACCCCGCTGTTAGGTGGCGTTCGCAGCGCAACACTCACGCCATCTCTCGTACTGCGCCTCAACCAGACCGACTGCCGCGGGCATCACGCAGGCCACGCGGCGAAGACGGATTGCAGGAGACGGGAGCTATGAGGGAAAACAACATGTCAGGGGACGCGTGAGAGTCGCGCATCCCCACAACTCTTAGCTAGAACACGTGGCAAAGTTCTGACTGGTGTTGCAGAAGTCGTGGAGCGCGATAGTGCTGAACTTAGCTTCACAAGTTGGCAGCTGGACGTAATTATATTTATTCAATCCTGTTCTTTTTTTCTATTAGTAACAACGTGTCATTATTTCGCATTAATGGCGGCGCATCCAGGACACCAAAGCGGCAACGGGGACCTCAAAGCTAGAACCCGGACTTGTCGGTGGGTACTGCGTGTGCCAGGACAGAACCACCTAGTCTCGGTGTTTCTGGCCAGGAGAGTATAAGATCGGCTGTCCGCCAAAGCGGACAGCCAATTTTTTATGCGAATACCCCCTGGCACGCTTCGGTCGCCGCGGCCCCAACCCACGGGCCGCCCGGCTTCCACCTTTGATTCCCCTGCTACCCCTTGGGTTACATATGTGCCCTCCTGGAGCAGTACCTGCAAAAAATCTAATATGACGTCGCAACGAGAATTGTCGCAACGAGAAAAGCGGCCCGCTACTTATACAACACCAGCTAGAACCTTGCCGAACGCGCGAGCATGTGGCCGCGTCCTTCAGAGGGCCGGTGCGTCCATCGGAGACGCACGACTAAGCTAAGTGGAAGACGAAGAGAAGCACGAGCTTCGGGTCTCTTTATGCCTGTACCGCATTGCTGTGATGAGCGGCCGTGTAGGACGCACTGGGCTTCTGAAAATTACGACCACGAGCTCTCGTGTTCTAGCTAAGAGGGAACGACCGTGACACAGGGGTTGACAGTATATAGTTCGGCAATGTGTGTTCTTGGTGCAGATTACGCGCGGCTGCGAGTGTTTGACGCTTGTGAAAAAGTGCCGCTGAGGCATGCTTTCTCATTTCATGTGGTTCGCTAATGCAGCACATATAGAGCACGACATTTTTTTATCAGTAAAGTTTAGGCTCAGATTACTGTTTCCACACACGACCAAAATGCTTCAGATGTCCGAGTGCAAGTGGGTTCAAGTGTGGCGCAAGGCAGTAATCCGCCTAATTTTAATCCTGTCTTCATCGTGCAATACCTTGCTTTTGGCCATATTTACATTACATACTTTAATGACAGAAATGCTGGAAGTGTTCAAGGAGTTCAGATCTCATTCCTGGTCCGTTTTACTTAACTCCCTCATTGTCGGATGCAGAGTGGATCCAAAAAAACTTATTAATTGAAAAAAAGATCAGCGGCGGCACTAAAATGGCATCTTAAAGAAAAAGGCAAACTTGTGTAAAAAAGAATGTTCTCGTTTTTTTTTTTTTTTTTTGTACCTAAAGGGTTTTGTGTGTCTTGCTGTGGCATATCTCATTATATTGTTTTACACTTCTGAAGCCTCTCCGAACCTCGTGAAGCATTATGCAGTGTTTTTGGCATTAAGCAGCTTTGTTATTTATGCAGGTCCGGCATTCCCAGTCAGTCAATGACAAGCCGCTGACACCTTGGCTTGTCATCAAGGAGGATGGTGAAGTGCAAGCTGCGCACTGTACTTGCAAGGCAGGCCTCGGAGAAGCCTGCTCTCTCATTGCAGCAGTTCGAGCGGAAAGACCGCACGGACCACAGGTATGGACCATACCTCAGGCATTGTGGACAAGCCGGAACGACGCTGGCGCCCTCTGGGGGACCAGTCCCAATGCATACCTCCTATATTCAGAAAGGAAAGACTTAAACGAAGTTGGCTAAACCTTGATTCTAATTTCTTTTTTCCGGTAAAGAAGACGGCGGCAGAATAAGAATAAATTATCTATGGTTTCATCTTCTCCAGAGATTGGGCACCAAGGGGAGGGCGCCAGACCCAGCCCTGTGACGATAGAAATTTAATACGGGTATTCGACAGCGTAATCGGGTAAAAATTACTTCAATTTCTTGTGTGAAAGGAATTTTCGTGCCAAGGGAATAGGAAGTGTCGATATTCTGAAAAAAATAGTTCGGTTCAAAAACTTTAGAATAATTTCATAACTCCTGAATCTAGCAGTAGTTAGCAAGCTGATGTGGGAAGTAATGATAGTACATGGTCATTGAGAGCCGCTTTCGTGAGACTGTCAGCCATTTCGTTCATGCATAATCGCTTATGTGCGGGCACCCAAAGCAATCTAACTAAATTTATGTGGGCAGGCACTAGACAATGAAACGTGCGTTAAAGGTTAGTTCCCTTACTTACATAAAAATAAAGAATCCGTTATTATGGCTACCGTTCATATTGATGAACTTAGTTTGCGTAAGGCTACCGCTACAGCTAGAAATTCGGCCAGAAATACGGATAGGTCCGGGATCCTTGTCTAGTCTTGTTTCCAAACACTTATGTACGCCGACTATGAGGGATTGGACAAGAAGCAGAAGAAGCAGGCGTATTCCAGTATGTTTAGAATTAAAACAAAACTAAATTTGAATAATATAGAGCGGGGGAGTAAAGAAATGCGATTTAGAAATTTTTAAAAACATATCGTTAAGAATTTTGAGATAGAATAATTTTACATAAAGAAGTGAAATAATAGAAATAATTGATAATTTTAGAAATTCTGCAGGGTACTATTTCGGTATTTCTAATAAAATTGTAAACCACGAGAAAAGCATCCCTGTGGCTAGGTCCCAGTGAAGTCGCCCCAAAAGAAAGAATGGTTGGCGAGATTAGCGATTGCCCAAGTTTTCGAAATGAGTTCTTTTAGTTTTCTTTGTATGAAAAGTCGGCGGCATGAGATGATCAATGGACTCAGCTGCATTGCAAAAGCAACATCGAGGGGACACAGTGAGACCAGACCAGTGTAAGTAAAAGTTTAGGGGCGGTATGCGACAACTCAATTTTGTGAAGGAAACTTCCAATTGCCTTGAAAGACACCAGTTGTTCTTCCACGGGAAACAAAGAGGGTAGAATTATGAAGAGGATGTTAGCATGGATACTGCAGAATTTTGTGACATAGAGAAATGTCTGTACTTCGCCGTGGTGACATAAGCTGATGTCGGCCAAACAGATATTACAGGGCTATTGAGGGATGCTCGTGCGAGCTGAATCGATCATTTCATTCAAGTGCAACTCACAATATCCTGGAACCCAAAGCAAGTATACTTGCCTTAAGTAAGGAGGTACCATCGAGCAAAATGTTCGCAGAATTCTTGAATTTGAACATGCAATTAGGTGCTGTGCATACATACAACGAGTCGGTCACAATTACAGCTAATGGGTCATCTTGGGGAAGCTTTCGTAATGCTAGTATAATCACTAATAATTCTGCCTGAAATATGGGTGTGAAGTCGGGAACGCGAAGAGCGTAACACCATCGAAGAGATTCAGAGAAGATACCCACTCCTGCCTTCTCATTGCACATAGAAGCATCAGTAGTTACTATATTGTCAGTGGCTAGCTGGTGTAGGGGGTCTTCTAAGATATTAATGAGATGTCTGCTAATAGTTTAGCATGATTTGGAAATAAGTGCTCGAACTCAATTTTGAGGTCTTGTAAGGCATCATTCGAATGGCAAACCTGACGTATGGACACATTCAATTGCTGTAACTGTGCTTGAACAAACATTATGTGAGGGCTGTGTAATCTCGACCACAATATTTCAAAGAACTCAGACGGTTCAGTGATAAATACATATGCGTCATCATCATTATCAGCCTACTTTATGCACACTGCAGGACGAATATCTCTCCCTGCGATCCCCAATTACCTTTGTCCTGCACCAACTGATTCCAACTTGCGCCTACAGATTTCCTCATTCCCTCACTCCACCTAGTTTTCTGCCATTCTCGACTGCGCTTCCCTTCTCTTGGCACCAATTCTGCAACTCTAATGGTCCACCGGTTATCTATCCTACGCATTACATGACCTGCATAGCTCCACTTCTTCCCTTTAACGTCAATTAGAATATCGGCTATACCCATTTGCTATCTGATCCAAACCATTCTCTTTCTGTCTCTAAACGTTATGCGTAGCATTCTTCGTTCCATCGCTCCTTGCGCGGTTCTTAACTTCTTCTCAAGCTTCTTTGTCAGTCCCCAAGTTTCTGCCCCATATGTCAGCACCGGTAAGATGCACTGATTGTACATTTTCCTTTTCAATGATAATGGTAAGCTTCCAGTCAGGAGTTGAATTTGTCTGCCGTGTGCGCTCCAACTCATTTTTATTCTTCTGTGAATTTCCTTCTCATAATCAGGGTCCTCTGTGAGTAATTGACCTAGGTAAACGTACTCCTTCACAGACTCAAGAGGCTAACTTGCGATCTTGAACTCTTGTTCTCTTGCCCGGTTATTTATTATTATCTTTGTCTTCTGCATAATAATCTTCAACCCCACTCTTACACTCTCTCTGTTAAGGCCCTCAATCACTTGTTGTAACTCGTCTCCAGTGTTGCTCAACAGAACAATGTCATCTGCAAACCGAAGGTTGCCGAGATATTCGCCGTTGGCGCTTACTGCTAAGCCTTCCGACTTTAATAGCTTGAATGCTTCTTCCAAGTACGCAGTGAATAGCATTGGAGACATAGTGTCTCCTTGTCTGACCCCTTTCTTTATAGATATCTTCCTACTTTTCTTATGTAGAATTAAGGTGGCTGTGGAAGCTCTAGACATTTTCCAAGGTATTTACGTAAGCGGCCTGTAATCCTTGATTACGTAAGGCCTTGATGACTGCTGGTATCTCAACTGAATCAAATGCCTTTTCGCAATTTATGTAAGCCATATAGAGAGGCTGATTCCAATCTGCGGATTTTTCGATTACCTGACTGATGACATGGATGCGATCCATTGTAGAGTATCCCTTCCTGAAACCTGCCTGTTCCCATGGTTGACTAAAGTCCAGTGTTGCCCTTACTGTATTGGAGATTATCTAGGTGAATATTTTATATAATACTGGAAGTAAGCTAATTGGCCTATAATTTTTCAATTCTTTAACGTCTCCCTTTTTATGGATTAGTATAATGTTCACATTCTTCCAGTTTTCTGGGACCCTTGAAGACGATAGACACTTCGTATAGAGAGCCGCCAGTTTTTCATTCAATATGTATCCTCCATCTTTGATTAAATTGACTGTTATTCCATCTTCTCCTGCCGCTCTTCCCCGTTTCACGTCTTGCAAAGCCGTTCTGACCTTTATAGGAGGAGTCTCTGCAACCTAGCTGTTCATTACTGCTTCGAATGGAGGTATAGTGGCTCCTCTGGGTACTGTACAGGTCAGTATAGAATTCTTCCGCTGCTTTTACTACACCTTCGAGATTGCTTATGATATTACCCTGCTTATCTTTTGTTTTGTCCTATGGTTCGTCCTATGCCAAGTTTCCTTCTCACTGATTTCAGGCTGCGTCCATTTTTTACGGCTTCCTCAGTCTTTCTCACGCTATAATTTCGAATATCCCTTATTTTCGCCTTGTTGATCAGTTTTGACAGTTCCGTGAATTCTATCATATCTCCTGAGTTGGACACTTTGATTCTTTGTCGTTTCTTTATTAGGTCCTTTGTTACTTGGGAGAGCTTGCCTACTGGTTGCCTTGGTGCCTTGCCTCCAACTTCAGTTTCTGCCTCTGAAGCTAGCCTAGTCACAGTTTCATTTAGTACCTCTATGTCATCTTCATCTATCTATTCTGAGGCTGCATATTTGTTTCGAAAGCCTGCATTTGTCTGCTTTTACCCTTACTGCATCTAGGTTGACCTGTTTCTTCTTGACCAATTTTACTCTTTCGTTCTTCAAATTGAGGTGAATCCTAGCCCTCACTAACATATGATCACTGCACTTTACTCTACGTAACACTTCTACATCCTGCATTCTGCTGGGAACGGCAGAAAGTATTAAATTAATTTCATTTCTTGTTTCACCCTTAGGGCGTTTCCAGGTCCACTTTCTGTTGCTACGCTTCCTGAAGAAGGCGTTCATTATTCGCAGCTTATTCTTTTCTGCAAATTCTACCATCTCTCCTCTAGCATTCGTAAATCAACGCCATATGGTTGCCAATTGTTTGTTCACCAGCCTGCTTTTTCCCCACTTTTGCATTGAAGATGCCCATTACTACAGTATACTGAGTTTGCCCTTTTCTCATCGTTAATTCAACATCATCATGAAACTGATCTACTTATCATCGTGACTGGATGTTGGAGCGTAGGCCTGTATTACGACTACAGCTACCCTCTCATTATTGCTGTAGAATTCGTCACTGTTGCCCGCTATGTCCTTATGGATTAGGAATCCTACCCAGTATTGCTTCTTATTTGGGAGACCTCTATAGCAGAGGACATGGCCGTTACTCAGCAATGTATAAGCCTCACCAGTCAGTCCTAATCTCACTAAGACCGATGATATCCCAAACAATGCTTGGTATTTCCTCAAAGAGTCCTGCTAAGCTAGCCTCACTCGACAGAGTTCGGCAATTAAAGGTTGACAGGGTCCAATTCCATTGGCGGCCTGTCCGGACCCAGAGATTATTAGTACCCTCTGCTGTGTTACAGGTCTGACCACCGCCTTGGTCAGGTGCTCCGCAGCCGCTGTAGACTGAGGGCCATGGGTTAATTGTAGGAATCATTTGGGAGGCAGTGGCCGAATACTGCACCAGGCAGGCATGCCAATTCCTGTTCTGGTGGCCTTTGTTGAAGCTTAGTCGGCTTTCCTAATTTGATTGCACCTGGATTAGTATAGCCCCACTCGCTCTCGGCATCTTTTGCCGGTGTCAGGCATCACTCCAAGACTGCAGTTGTAGTGCACCGGGGGATGTGCAAGTCGAGCTCACCAACCTCAAAGTAGTAGTAGTAGTAGTAGTACTATAAACTTTATTTTGTAGCCGCCGTGGTTGCTCAGTGGCTATGGTGTTGGGCTGCTGAGCACGAGGTCGCGGGATCGAATCCCGGCCACGGTGGCCGCATTCCGATGGGGGCTAAATGCGAAAACGCCCGTGTACTTAGATTTAGGTGCACGTTAAGAAACCAAGGTGGTCGAAATTTCCGGAGTCCTTCACTACGGCGTGCCTCATAATCAGAAAGTGGTTTTGGCACGGTAAATCCCATAATTTCAAACTTTATTTTGTCCGAGATGGAGTTTAGGCAGGAGGGGGTGGGAGGGCCCGTCTTCGTCTTCCTCAGACGGCGGCCAGGCCGGAACATGGCGGAACAGCTTCTGAGGTGCACAAAATGTGATGAGCCTGCTCAGTCAAGGAACCAGCCGGCTGAGACGCACAGATTTGCACTGCTACCGTATGTGCATGATGTCTCCCGTAGGCTAAAGAAGATTGGGCAGCGTGCAGGAATCAGTCATTTTCTCAGCCCCGGAAAAGCTGGCAAGGCTCTGTAACCGAGGACGCTTTGGCGGCGTGCTCGGCTATCTGGGCGGCCCGGAGTGGGAGATCCGGGTCTGAGCTGAGCAGTGCAGTCTCCCACTGCTCTTGGGTAGTGTTAGGAAGGGGAGGCAACAATCTAGTGCGTTTTCTGGTCCTTATCAGGGGACATGCCCCCATGATGCGGTGAAGATCGGCTATACCTGCGTATAATTTACAATCCGTTGCATATAACCTGGGATAGAGGTGACTGTACACTACTGGGTTTGGGAAAGTGTGCATCTGTAAAAAACGCCAGGTCACTGATTGCTTTTTATCTAAATTTTTGTGAGCAGCAGGGTAAAGCCCCTTGGTATGGCGGTAAAATTTTCTTGTAGGATACCATGCGGTCCCTGCCTGAGTGGCGGAGGGATTCGAACTGATCATCGGAAGAAGTTGTCGTGCGGCCGCAGATGGCCAGATCTCGCGCCGCACTGTGACCAGCTTCGTTTCCCGGAAGACCGGAGTGCGCCGATGCCCAAACGAGTTGCGTCCATCTGCGCCAGGTTTCGGGTACCCTGGCCAGAATTTTGAGGGCATCAGGCGAAATGCGCCCTTTCGTGAAATTTCGTATAGCTGTCGTTGAATCACCGACTATGAATTTGGCTGCGGAGGAAGCGTACGCCAAGGCGATTGCGACTTCCTCCCCAACCTCCGGCGAGCTTGTAATAACTGAGCTTGCAGCGATGATTTGGTTTTGCTGATTTAGCTGCTGTCATAGCGTCTCGGTCACGATGCTCGGCAGCGTCTACATAGGCCACGTCCTTAAAAGTTTACAAAGCGTTTTTTTTTTAAAGGATTTGGCTCTTTCCGGCCTGCGCTCCTGGTTGTGCAGAGGGTGAGTGTTCTTAGGTAATGGTGGGACATGGTATGTGTTTTCTTAACTCTGTGGGAATGTCCCGCTTTGTTCCGAATTGGGTGTTGTATGTAATCCCGAGTGATTTAAGAATGTGTTGCCCCGTCGGAGAACGCGGGAGTCTCTCCAGTTGGGCAATTCTTTGGGCTTCCATGAGCTCTTCAAGAGTATTGGGTACTCCTAGAGCCTCAAACTTTTCGTTTGCGGTCGTAATATGGAGGAATAGAGCCTGCTCGTATGCTCTCCTGATGATGAGGCTAATTTTGCAGCGTTCATAACTCTTTAGCAGCAGGAATGGGGTAGCGTACACTATTCTGCTTATGACAAAAGCCTGTACCAATCTGAGTTGATTAGGGTGGTTGCTTGGGCTAGTTGGTAATTCATGATAAAAATGACATACAGCGCAAAGGAAAAGGACAGCGAGAGACGACATACACAGCGCTGACTTCCAACGTTTTATTGCGTTGCCATATCGTGTGTATATGTACAAGAGGGGGCTTGCGCAGAAAATGAAAGGCAGTCACAAGAGGTGTTCCAAGAGCAAGTCACTGTACGAAGAACATGGTTACTTGCAAAAAACGAACGTTACGATTTCTATCTGTTGAGATACGTGACTTCACTAGGATTCAGCGCGATAGAGGGGTCACTAACGCACACACTACCCAGTTTTCTGATGAAATCAGCTTCTATAATTTCCCGGGTGAGGTGTGAGCTGTCTCGTTAAAACTTCCGTATCTTCAGAGGGGCACGCAGCCACAGTCCAGGCAATGGATGCCCAAGTGGCCTTGAACAGTGTTATGGACGTTGTTACAGTGCTCTCCTAAACGATCGTTTAAGCACCTGCCTGCTTGTCCAACATATTTACCGCCGCAAGACAGGGGAATTTGGTAAACCACATTCGTTGCGCATGTCACAAAACATTTTTTGTGCCCGACAGAGCAACAACTCTCACGTGATTTAGGCGCGTTTACACGCTTACAGAGCCTTGCCAGCTTTTCCGGGGCTGAGAAAATGAATGATTCCTGCACGCTGCCCAATCTTCTTTAGCCTACGGGAGACATCATGCACATACGGTAGCAGTGCAAATCTGTGCGTCTCAACCGGCTGGTTCCTTGACTGAGCAGGCTCATCACATTTTGTGCACCTCAGAAGCTGTTCCGCCATGGCTGAAGGCCAAAGGGTAGCCAGCCTAAGAAAGGCGATCAACCTGTTCAGCAAGACTATGTTGCATCTCGTGTGAGCAAGATTTATTGAGGCTGTTATCGAGGCATAACGTTATCCCTCGTTGAACGAGCTTTGAGTGTGCGGAGGTAAAGGGTAATAGTGGCTTCTTACTTCGCTTTTTGTTGCAGAATGCAACGATGACTTTGGATTAGTTGGCTTTCAGAATGGTACGTGCAGGTGTTTCTGTTAGCGGCTTTCTTGGATTGCTGACCTTCTATTTGAAATCAACTTTCACTTCATGGAATGAACGAAATTACATACAAAGGAACGGTGTTTGTATAGGATCATGCCTGGCACCGGCACTAAGTGATATTTATCTAGCTCATCATGATCGCAATATTCATGGTCACCTAGGTGCGTCCCCTGTTGTCAAGGTTTGTGGACGACTACCTGGTATTTATTCATTGCACTGATCACGCTTTCGAGCCTGCTGTTTCGGAAGTCTTGGAGATCTTTGAGAAAGAGCTGCAGCCTCTACAACTTACGCATGAGATCCCCATTGATTTCTTGCACTTTCTAGATCTCAGTCTGTGCCTTGCTAACAAACATGTGTTCTGGTGCTTTGAACCGAGAAGAAACGACCAGATAACGCCCTGGATCGCGAGCCATTTTGGCAAACTCTTCGGCCAGCTCTTTGAAGGAGGGACGTGAACCAGCGTCAAGCATCCAGCACTTGATCATGAACATGTAGACATCAATGGTGCAAAATGATGGCTGGTTGAGCCTCTCTCCCTTCTCGAGCAGGTCGGGTACATCGCGCGCAGAAACGTTTTCGTAAGGACGCATACCGTATATCAGTAGCTCCCATACAGTCACGCCGAATGCCCAGACATCACTCTTGCGCGTGAAGATGTGGTGCTGGATGCATTCCAATGCTAGCCATTTGATTGACATCTTGCCGCCAGCTGCCTTGTACTCAAACTCATTGTTGTTGAGCAGCTTAGCCAAACCGAAATCGGTGATCTTCACACAGCCGGGTGTTTGAAGCAAGACATTCCTTAGGGCAAGGTCGCGATGAACCATGCGCTTTTCCTCCAGGTAGGCCATGCCCCGAGCAATCTGGGTGCACCAGTTCAGCAGTGGTTTGGAGCCGATCTTGTCCTGGTTGTTGCGCACATAGTCGAGGAGGCAGCCAAGGGGCATCAGCTGTGTCCCCCCAATCAGCTGTGATGTTAGGCAAACTGCCAGCAGCTTGAGAACATTCGGGTGGTCCACACTCGCCATTATGTACGCCTCTTCCAAAAACTCCTTGTTTGTGTTAGGTGCCGTGTCCTCGCGAAGAACTTTGATGGCAACAGTAATTCTCATATTTTCACCCTCGGGCACCCAAGCTTTGTTATGCCATCCGGACACGGAGCGGAGTGCGTTCGTAGACCGTGTATGGCCTCATTGACTTCCGCTTCCGTGATCGGTTCGTCGATTATTGGGTTTCGATCTCGCATGTATGCGGGTAAGGGCATTTTGGAATGGTTTCCGATGTATAGATTCTCGAGTTCGTTTATTAGGTCTGTGTGTGATCCCGGGTAATTAGATTGTTTTGACAAGATTATGCCTCTGCGTAGTTTTACTGTTCTTGGCATCGAGTAGACATCTAAGTATGCGCCATGTTTTGGCCATGCCTATTTGTGCTTCTATCACTTGCCCTGTGCCAGCAATTTTGGCGGGTTAGCTGGTGAGCATAGCCTTCAATTCAAGATTCTCAACAAAAAAAAAATATTCATACGACGATTCGAACTTGCAACTATGGCACCGAGCATCCAACATAGATGTCAAATAATCCCGTAAGCGGCGAGCGAAGTCCAGCCCAGAGGGCCCCACATGCCCAAGAGGTCCTTCGATTTAGCCGCTTGGCTGATCGTCATAGGTTGCACAATAGTGTCGTTCTCAGTGGTCTTAACATCGTGGTTCAGGAATCTCGCGCACGCATGCTGCCATGAACGCGCCTAGGTACGATATATTTTCGGCGAACTTGAACAGCACTTAAAATGTCGGTGAAAACGAAAAGGAAGAAAGTGGAGAAAGGTTTCAGCGCTTACCGAGAAGTCCTGAGCCGCGCATACGCGGAGATGCACCCGTCCGCTTATTGTCGTATCTGCCTGCCGCTGGCCATCGTTTGCATATATACCGAAACTTTTGCTCCCGAGTAAATACGAGTGGCAAGACGGGCCGCCGCCAGAACAATATGGCTGAGCCGCGCGTAAAGCAGGCGACCTTGACTGCGCCTAGGCGTATTCGACCTCTTTCCTACACAGGAGGTTAATGACATGGGCCTCAAATTTGATATTTTGTCGGACGGTTTTCCTGGCTTAGTATATAATTACCACTCCCTCCTCCCCTTGTTTTGGAATTACTCCTTATTCCCATGCGGTGGTTATACATTCCAGCACAGCCACCTGACGATTACCTGACAAGTTTATCAACATTGCGTACGTGATTCCACCTGCTCCGGAGGTAGTGTTCCTTTTAAAACTCTGCAAGGCTGCATGTAACTCCCGAAAGGAAAAAGGCGAGTTGACGCCTTGGGCATTGTCATTTCCGTAATCAACGTAATCTAGCAAGGAACGATTGTCGCTATCGAGTGGAAAAGAGTGTGCAAAAATTTTGCAGCTAGCACTTCTGCATTTCTATTCTCCAACATTTACAGTTTAGTTACCACACGTCTTGGTTTTTCCTGGCCTAGAAGGGTCACTATTTGCCAAACCTTCGCAGTATGCAGCGGTCCATTAAGGTGATTAGATTTGAAGCCACTTCTCGGTTAATTTCTGGCCATAATGTTGCACTTCTATTGAGATTTTGTGTAATGCCTTGATTTTTTTTTTCCCCATTTCCTTAGTTTTCTTTTTGTACAGAGTTAACGTCGTCTACCCAAGTATCTGTGTCATCCCCTAGGTGTCTGTAATAGTTGGAGTTCGGATTTCGTCCCATTTGGTAAACTTTCTTTTACTAAAATTTATGTCCGTGGTTTGTCCTCTTTTCAATACAAGCTGCGTTGCAAGGGTATAATGATCGCTACCAGAGTTTTCTAGGCTGCTCTCCCATATAGCATACATACGTCCTCTGAGCCCGGGTTACCTGTGTCGATGCTATTGCCCGTTCTAGTAGCAATCGCGATATTGTTTAATAGAGCAGCTTGTACACTGTTCATAACGGATTCCAACTTCTTGCCATTCGGTGCCGTCCAGTCAAGCTTAACAGTCAAGCTTTACTTGGACTGATTAAGTCTCCTGCTAATAGGGTATTTTTTAGGCCCTTTGTGTTTTTGAGCCAGTGAATGTTATTTGGCTTGTTAGGAAGCCAGTACGAATTTATAAATATTTCCTGCGTGCACTTGTTACTCTGCATAGCCTCCTACCGTGTCCAGCTGTAATTGCGCTAAGTAATTCGTAACTTAAATTGCGGTCATGCCTGGTGTATTATTGTTATTTGTTACCCTCCTACATTTCCTTTTAATTCTAGGTTGATGAAATAGCACAGGTCCAGTGAAAGAAGTCCTGATCGAAGATTGGCATAACATCTTTCTATGAAAAATGGCAAACACTGGCTTTTTCCCAGTGCCATGACAAGTGCTCTTGCTAAGGGACAGCAGTCTGAAGTTTTTTTCCGGGTTGTCAGGCGAGACCCCAATCGCTCAGCCAGTGAACACAAGGCGAAGCAAGAGCGCGGGGCTGAGATGATCCTTTTATTGTCGCCTAGATGCGAGACGGATAGAGCATGATGCGCACCCGCCGTCCCATGGCGGCTGCGGGGAGGTTGCGTCGGAACTTGGCACGCACAATGCCACTGTTACCGTGAGCACGTGTCACTTTGCCCCAGATGGCCCGCACCTTGGAGTACTGCTTCTTGCGGCCAGGCACCCGTGTCTTGCTGCGAGGGGGACAAACAAGAATGAGCAAAGTCGTAAACATGTGTACTACATTGCGTAAGGACACTAGTCTAGGTACGCTAACTATATATAGCGACCTAACCTTCTGACTGACCGAGTAGATTTAATGTTTTAAGAGGGGACATGGGTTGTGGAGATTATTACCTGCATCTTATGGCCAAATCTGATGAAAGTATACAAGCTTACTTAGTTTCTCGTGCTGATTTCAAATATGCAACAATCTTTCTTGTAGGTTCATTAGTTCGGGAGATTGACGGTGCTGCCACTCTATTGTTTCCGGAGACAATGGAAAAAAAACTGCTGAGCAGAAATTGAATATTATTGCATAGCTAGATACTATAATGTGCAATAACTGCAATGCTGCAAAAAGTTTTCAAATGAAATTTTAATTAGCCATTCTGCAGGTGATCAAAATTCTTTCCTCGACCTAAGGCTACCACACCAAAAGAAAATTCATAAAATGGAAATATACATACGCACAAATTTGAAATTCTGCTCTCAGCACTTTGTAATATGTAGATTAGGCTTTCTGCTAAAGAAAGAATTAGTGCTCTAGCTGTTCTAGATCATGAGATATCACTTCGACAGTCTAATGAAGTGACCCAAAAACATGTTTTGAGAAAAGTGAGAAAACGTGCAAAACCCTACTTTATTTACAAATTTACAGCTGTAACAGCTCAGTAGGCACCAGGCATGTAGTCCTGCCGACTCCCAGCCCCGGTGTGCCGCTTTTTGAGGGACTGGCGCAAATTTTCTGATGCTTTGCATTTCTTGGCTGATGCTGTCATTTGACGCCTATCTTTCTCGGCCATGAGGGTGCGACTTTGCTCGCTCGGATTTAGACATAGTTCTTTCATTATGTCCTTTGAGGCCCTTGCCTTTGCACACAACGATGTTCCCAGTATGACCCACGTTCAGTTCGGCGTAAAGTTCGCGAACCGACCGCGCGCAGTCGCTCGTCAGATTACGCGCCGCGCGATCGGCCGCTGGCGTCAACTTCGTCTTCACGAAGCTCTGGCACGTTTTCGTGTGAAGAGCCCGACGGCTGATGCCCATCAACGAGACAAACGTCATTGAGCGCGGTCTGTCGGTTCTCCGTTGCCTGCATGGCTCGCGTAGCCAAAACGTTCACAGCAAAGGGTTTCATTCGTTCAGCACTGTGAACGCGCGGCGAGCTCCACACCGACGCAATCTCTCCACAATTTGCGCACATAAAACGCAGCTTCACAGCGAGTCCGTATTCCCGCTCGTCTCGGACGATTTATAAGGCACCACTGCAGATGTTGCAGTTCGCAAATGTTAATAAAGTGTTCACGGCACTCAAATCCGCAATCGTAAACGTAGTCCCATCAGGCGGGCGAAGTGCATCGTCGGTACTGTCACCCACACTCGCGTTTCCTCTCCGTCGCTGGAGCGGAAGACAACTCCGATAGCTTTGCTTTGGCTTTCGCTTCCTCCTCCTTCCGCTTGGAGGGTTGCCGGTAGATCGTATCTTGCCGTACGCGAGCGCTGGGTCGAAGGGTCAACGGCAGGCGGACTTGTCACAGTATCCGCAGCAGCCGATCCGGTCGTTAGGCCTGCCGTTGCTGCATCGACGATTTCGGCATCGGTCGCTGAGGTTGTGGCGTCCTGAGCGTTTTGCAGTGTTGAGCAGCGTTTTTCGAAGTTTTCGATGAGTGTCCGTCCCACTTTTTGCGCACCAAACTTGTGCCGCGTTCGAAATTTGCGTTCCGTTTCAGATATCGCGTTGACACTGGGGCAAGATGGCGCACCTCAGTGCGCGGCTCCAAGCGCGGAGCAGACGATGGCCATGCAGTTCCGCCAATCGGGAGGCAAGCTCAAGTCACGTGCACCGAGTGACGAATAGGAGGGCGTTCTAGTACCTTTCTTTGCCGCGCATTTTATAAGTGGCCAATGGCTGAATGGGGCCCGTTCTGGCGGGAATTTGAAGGGAAAAGTCGCCTCTTTCAAATGAGACCAAGATGTCCGCGCTAGCACACGTGGAAGAGCAGGCGCGCGTTTCGGAAAATATGCCGTTTCAGCGCAAGTTCCGCCTGAAATTCAGCTAGTACATGTCGTATAAGGCGTCACTGCGGCTAAAATACTGATGTTATCGGTATGAAATTAACAATATAGATGCAATAATAGCTGTACATCCCAAAAATGCAAGAAAAAAAATCGAGTTTTTTTCGCGATTTTTGGTCGCCACAACCCGTGTCCCCCCTTAAGACAGCACCAGTGATAATTTATTTGGGGGGGGGGAAAGAAAAACCAGATTTGTGCGACCTTAGAGAATCGCAGCTTAATTTCTGGCGAATCTGTTTCTTCCAAGTAGTTGCACTAAGAATTTCAGTTGTCTGTAATTAAACCACATACATTAAAATGTTGCCCACATCAATTTATCCGCATATAACGCTAAGTCAAGCACTTTATTATGGCACTTGGTTGCAAAAGCTGTATTTGATCCAGTTTGCGCAGATTTGCCATACTGTTCCCCCCATTCTGGCTAAATTTTATCTTGGTGGCATTTCTAGTTCTCCCAGGGCTGAAAGGTAACTTCTGCGCCATTCTTAGAACACTTATAACACTTCAGACTGCTTGCATACATAATTTGCTGCCAAAGCCATTAACAAGTTAAACTAACCACCTTAAACTTTGTCTACACATTACAAATAACTTGCCCCTAATGTCAAACAGCAAATCCAAACAAAGTGCCTTTTTTTACTTCACTGAGGACACCGGGAAAGCCTACTATGAACCTAAAATAATGTACGAAAGTATGAAAAAAAGAGGCCAGCAATTGTCTGCAATGCTTAATTACCTTAAGGCATAAGCTTCATCCCACATTAGAGCAAACATTCCTGCTCTTTGCAGCAAATGTAAGCTATGTGTAACAGAGTTTTCCTGGGACACTAGGAAACAAGGCGTAAAATGACTCTATAATGCTCTCGAGCGCTTGATGAAGGAATTTCTTACATAGGCTGTTCATGCTCTCACATTTCACTTTGCATTCCCCATTCGCCCGTTTACAGCATACTTAATCCTGGTGGCAGTTATAGTTCCCTCAAGAGAGCAGGTTGAGTTCTGCGTTACTCAAAAAAATTACTCTAAACGCTCAGAATCGCTTGCATTCATAAATTACTGCAAAGGTCACAATTAAACCAGCCAGCCACTTTGTACTTCGCCTACACATCACCCATAACCTGAAAATTTGACCATGTATGACCATGGTGCCTTGTTTAGTTCAGCAAGCACAGTTGGGAAATGTACTACAAAACTTGTGCAGGGCCTTGAAAATAATGAAATAAAAACGAAAGTTTTGTAAATACTTTTAACGCTTCCAATCAAGCCAGAAACGAAGTTTTCCCACATTTAACAATTAAACATCCTTCACAAGTGTAAGTAAACATAATGTGGTAGGAGACAGGGCCATTCAAACAGCAACACCTGGCTAAACAATTCACGGCAGAAAGACAACTATGAAACAACAGAGGCCCACGACAGCAAGGTAGTTCGCAGGTTGAGAAATCAATTCCTTGGCAGGGACAAGTGGCTATCTGGCAAGGTGTGCAAAATAAACATGACAGTACCTGCAGCAGATACCACAAAAATCGCCCAAAATCTTGACAGCTACTGCTGTATAACTGATCCTTGAAGGTAGAGCTACATGTGAAGAACCATTCTTCCACCAAACATTGAACAAAACAAAAACAATCACACTGATTCCTGCACCACGCAGCGGCTGCTTTCCTCATTGACCGTGGGAACCATGCAAACTGCAAACGCATCAGGCTATACTGACACAATTACCAATACATCAAGCTACATGGATACAAAAATGCTTGAGGTTTCATGAGCAAGTGCAAACTCGTAAATGCGAACACGGTACTTCCACTACAGTTAAATGGACCCGATAGTTTACTCAATTGTTGGGCGCAGTTGATATCTCTTTCAGGCGATTGAGCAAGAAGTGTACATTGGCCTGCAAATTCAGCAATGTATGCCGAGCGCTACGTGAAACACATTGTCAAGTCGATGGCGCCATGCTGCTCCTATCAAACGCTGGCTACAAAGGGATAGGTGGCTGGCAGATTACCTAGCCGGCAATGACTGAATGGTGCAGAAGCCAGCTACCTCGCAGCCCTCTAAAAGATAGCACATGCATCATGTTCGCACAGACCTGCAACGAAGGTGGTCAATTAACCACATTTACCAAACTCTAACGCACACTTTTTATGAAGAAATGTCGATCCAAAAATAGCATTCCCGTTAGAATCGCGTACAAACTGAAACCCGCCCCATAGCTTCCCATCACCATTACAAGGCGGTGGCAGCTCACTTGTTGCTGGCAACCATGGTAGCATGTTTCCTCATCATTTTCTGCAATCGCAGCAGCCATTTTCTATCGGTTGGACTGCTGCCTTTGTTACAGTGAGCTGTACCTGTGTGGCCTACTCATATATTCGTTCCGCAGACTATTTTGCTCAATAATTTCCGGGTAAATGGATGTAGCGGCCACGAGGACGCATCGTTTTCACTACGAGAATGGCTTTAAGTGGAAAGTGATCCTACACACGGAGGAGAGCAGAGAGCTACAGAAGTCGATTTCTGCAAACCAGAAACTTGCATTTGTGACTGGCGAAACTCAAGTACATTTTCGTTAGTAAAATGTCAAGTAAAGGCCACCACGGTCAGCAAACAGGAAGGTTGCAAGACCATGAAGTCAAGCTCATCAACTTCATCAGGAAGCTCAGAGTGGACCACATGCGCATGACCACAGAGGCGCTGAAGGTAAAGGCCCTTGGTTTTGCCGAGTCGAGACCTTCCGAGAAGCCAGATTAAAGCAAGCCCTAACTGGATTAGCAGATTTATGAAAAAGTATTTTCTTTGCGAAGGTGGACTGGCACGTGCCGGAAGGCACTGCAGGAATTCAAAGAAAAGCTGATTTCTTTTCAGCAGTATGTTATATTGCTGCGACACAGAAACGCATATCAACTCAATGAATGAATGTGTGTTTAGTGGAGCAAGGGCCAGGTGTGGCCAAAGAGCGACATGACCGATACAGCTGTGTTAAGCGCTGATTGGTGAGTTACTATGATGGGGTGTAAGATGCCTGTAAAGTGGCCTAAAATTAATCGCTATCGTAGGAGCGTAAATTGATATATGGTGTAAAATTATGACAGTGATACGTGGAGTGGTCTGTGGGTATATTACGAATGACAAGTGATCATGGGGCTAAAATTCAAGGATACGGAAATAGCACATATGTCTCCTTAAGGCCTTTGAGCCCAAAGGCTGGGAGGCAAGTGCTTTCTTTTATGGCAGCTACCGCAGCAGAAACCTCTGTTAAGAGGCTGTGCTATGGATTTCCTGGGGCTATAACACGAAAACTATGTATATCTTTTAAAAATTTAAACAGGGATTGATATTTAAAGAGAGGTTCTATACCTATGAACATTTGAGGATGGAGTGGAATTCGCTGCCGATGTGGTAATGGAAAATGCTTTTTCCTATTTGCGTCTAATTCCCTACATTGCATCAGGATGTGAAGCACGGTAAGTGGCTCACCACTTTTATCACACGTGGGTGGATCACCACCGGACAAGAGGTATGCGTGTGCTGTATGTGTGTCCTATCCTAAGTCTGCAAAGTGTTACTTCTGTATGGCGGTTCTTTGATACCGGCGGCCAGTTGCCAAGATACGGCTTGATAACATGTAGTTTATTCTCAGCCAGATCAGCAATGCCGACCAGATTCCAATGTATATTGACATGCCTACCAACAGTGGAGTCAATGGGGGCCAAACAAGTTCGCTTGCTTTTTCCGGCAATGAAAAGACACAGGCAATGACAATGCTAACCTGTACAACAGATGGCCACAAGTTGGCACCCTTGTTTTTAAGTACAAGATGCTCCCAAAGGCTTCAAGCCTTCCCCAAGGTGTCACACTATGCGCCAAAGAGAAAGGTTGACTGGACAGACTGTATGTGGCGCAAGAGGCCCGGCACTAGCATAGGGTTGGGCTCGATGCTCAGTGCCTATAAGGGGAGACGCGGGTCTTGAAATGACAAAAAATCGCAAAAAAGTCGATTTTCGGAAAAGTGCGTTTTCGCTACGTTTATACATTCAAGAATCCCTCCGCGAAATCTAGAACCTAAATTTAATCGGAAAATAATAAAAAAACACACTTATACGGGCCACGGTGGCCGCGGAATTAGCAAAAAATCGCCAAAAATGTTCGAACTTCGCGCCGTCGTCATTTGTGAACGCGTTGGCCGGCGGGCGCCATTTTGAGCTTGTTTGGAAGCTGCTTTCTTTGTGCGTATTTTGCGTCGGTTCAAAATGGCGTAGGTGAGGAGCAACAGACGCTATCGCGTCATTTCTGAAGGATGCGCCCGTGCCGCTGATTGGCCAAAGCACGCACGCCCCCCGCGCGCCTCGCTCCTATTGGTCCGGCGCCGTTTGAGTGCCGATTCCCGCGTTCCCGACAGGCTGGTCGCTCTCGTGCGCGCTGCGTGTTTGTCTCTGTGGTTTCATCGCGCCGCTCGCTTCTCGACAACGTTCGATGAAGTGTCTTTTTCGCTGCCTGAATGGCTGGAGGAGATCGTCGTCTGAAGACTACTACGCGTCAAGCGTTCGGCAAGGCGCGATGGCGGCCGTGGAATGCGCGATAGAAGACGGATAAGCTTGTCGTGTACCCGGAGTTGCCGGCTGCTGGTCTGCCTGAAGATTCTGCCGGATCGAGTTCCGAGCTGCAATCCAGTACGTCTAGCATCAACACTTCGTCCACCCACGCCTCGCGTGTTGGCGCAGACCGTGTAGATACCGTTTTCTTCACGACCGAAGAAAGAAGCAAGCGCGCAGCGATCGCCGATAAGGCGAAAACGCGCCCGGCGTCGCAGTCTGCAACGGAGCGAAAGTTGGAGCAATGGTTGGAGCTGCTGGGTGTTGACACGAAAGAGGACGTCAGCGACAGCGGAACGGAACTTGCGATCGTGGATTTATCCGTGGTGCAATACTTTTTTGGACTTATGCCGTGTCCCGTGTGCGCCAAGAAAACGCTGATGCTTTCGAAGGACCCCGCCAAGGAGTACGGGCTCTGTGCCAAGCTTGTGCTGGAGTGCTCCACGTGTGGCATGCGCGAAAGGATCGTCGAAAGGATCGTCGGAGGTTCACATGTCCAACAAGGATCACAAAAACAGAAATGCTTTGATAAACAAGCTTGCAAAGAGGCACAAGCCACCAACAGACTCTGCCTACAGTCTTGGGCATTTATAGGTATATGTGTGACCTTTTGCTGAATGCACAATTGTGAGAGTGTGCAAGAGATATAATTTTTTTTTACAATTTAAATTCTGGGATTTTACGTTCCAAAACCGTGATTTGATTGTGGACCAATTTTGACCACTTGGAAAGCGCTACAACACAAGCACATGAAGTTTCTTGCATTTCAGCTCCATTGAAATGTGGCGACCACCACTGGGATTTGATCCCAATTTTTTGTTGTAGCCGTAAACTTTGTGGAAAGGACATATGTTGTTGTGGCCATGAACTCTGCACAACTTTATTTGCATAGGGATGCCATTTGTGTGCCTTCTGTTCAACAAGGAACTAAAATAGGAATGTGAAGCTCATGGTGCTAGCTTTCTGGCATTGCTTTCAATGACTATGCATGATTTTGCAACCAATATCTCAATGTTATTTTTGCAAAATGGCCATATATATGTCATGAACTTGTTGCTGAAAGACAGGGCTACATGGTGGTGCAATTAATATTGCCATATTGTTAGCCCATTAAAAGTTACAGTGAACTGAAAGTTCAAACTCATTTTTCTCAGCTTCATTTTTTTGAACACCGCACACTGCCTTACGGGGGGGGGATCTTCATATGTTCTTTCGAAGTACCAGCAAAATGTTTGGTATCAATATATTTGTGTCGAATGGATCTAGCCGGTGATGCTATTTATTTATTTCTAAAGCTGCCGGCTAAATTTTAATTGCCACTAAATACAAACGAAAATTAGCAGAAATATTTGAATTATGTTTACATCTGTTATTTTTGCATTATAATTGCACTGAGAACAATAAAAATAGCACCACCGGCTAGAGCTACTCTCTGGCGTTCTGGCCATATACTTTGTTTTTCCTTTTGACAAAATTAAGTTTTTGAAAAGTCCCGTAAGAAATTGATTGAATTTCTGTATTAAAAACTTTGCATCATTTGTTCTAATGAAGATATACAAAATCTAATTATATATTTGCAATCAGCAGAAAGAACTGAACAATACTGTTAAACATCATCCCGTTCACACTAAAATTAACAAAATTGGTTTTAAGACCCACATCTCCCCTTAAGTGCCAGCGTGTCAAGGACAAGCTTGCAGCTTGCCACACAAACCTGCTGGTAATACTGGGTGGGATGACTTCCCAGCTGCAGCCACTAGACGTGTGTATCAACAAGCCTGTGAAGGACTGCATTTGGGCACGTTATAGTGAGTGGCTGATGAATGAATGCCACATTCACAGCCAGCAACAGGCTGATGGGTGCCTCGATCGATGATGTGGCAAGGTAGGTGGCAGAAACTTGGATTGCGATTCTATTGGCTATGGTTGTAAAGTCCTTAAAAAAATTCGGCATTTAAAACGCAATGGACAGCAGTGAAGATGTGAAGTTGTGGTCCATAAGTGAAAGGGGGCTATCCGAGAGTGAAAACGAATGAAGTACTGGTCTAATAAAGAGGTTCACTGCAGAAGTTACAAAATTGTTCACGCTTCTTGTTCTTTCGGTCACGGAAGTTGTGTATGCAGTAGAATCGGGGGCACGTTAGACTAGGGTAAATACAGTATTCATCCCATGCCCTTTTCAAATCAGGATATGAAAGTCTACAGTATCTGAAGTGTTAGCATAGCTGAGGTGTTGCTGGTCGGCAAGCCAATCTCTTGACATAGGCTGCAGTCAATGCTTCAGGCACTTCGCAGCCAGCTATGTTCAAGTTCTACATCTAACACAACTTTATATATATCAACACAAATTGGAAGCAGGCACAGTCTAAGATCGTTGAAGCCCAGAAACTTGTTAAGAGCTGTTTCCATTGAAATAATGTTCTGCACACAAATCACTCCCACAACACAATGTCCAAGGGGAGCACAGCTGCTTGCATGTTGAGAACACCCCTTCGGCAGGACACAATGAATATTTTACCCAACCAAGGGGCTTGATTTTTTTATTACAACCATATGAACAGAAGAGGTGTAGGGGAAATTAACTGTTATACTTTATTTGAAGAGAATGGGAAATAAAAGTGAACAAAAGACGGCTTGCCACAGGTGGCAGCCACCTTCTGCATCATGTGTGCAATGCTCTACCATTGAGCTACAGCAACAGTCCTGGCCAGTTTTTCGGGTATGTGTGTGTGTGTGAGCTCAATATAGTGACCTAATCTTCCGAGTGACTGAGCAGGTTCTATGTTCTAATAAAATTGACAAAGATGAAGCATCAGCTAACACTCCCGCAACTAGATCTAAGTATACATACATGAATATACCCAGGAGAGTTGACAGGAAAGCCAGCTGCTGTGGTAGCTTAAGGGGGGACATGGGTTGTGGAGATTATTACCTGCATCTTATGGCCAAATCTGATGAAAATATACAAGCTTACTTAGTTTTTCGTGCTGATTTCAAATATGCAATAATCTTTCTTGTAGGTTCATTAGTTCAGGAGATTGACGGTGCTGCCACTCTATTGTTTCCGGAGACAATGGAAAAAAAACTGCTGAGCAGAAATTGAATATTATTGCATAGCTAGATACTATAATGTGCAATAACTGCAATGCTGCAAAAAAGTTTTCAAATGAAATTTTAATTAGCCATTCTGCAGGTGATCAAAATTCTTTCCTTGACCTAAGGCTACCACACCAAAAGAAAATTCATAGAATGGAAATATACATACGCACAAATTTGAAATTCTGCTCTCAGCACTTTGTAATATGTAGATTAGGCTTTCTGCTAAAGAAAGAATTAGTGCTCTAGCTGTTCTAGATCATGAGATATCACTTCGACAGTCTAGTGAAGTGACCCAAAAACATGTTTTGAGAAAAGTGAGAAAATGTGCAAAACCCTACTTTATTTACAAATTTACAGCTGTAACAGCTCAGTAGGCACCAGGCATGTAGTCCTGCTGACTCCCAGCTCCGGTGTGCCGCTTTTTGAGGGACTGGCGCAATTCAAATATGCAATAATCTTTCTTGTAGGTTCATTAGTTCAGGAGATTGACGGTGCTGCCAATCTATTGTTTCCGGAGACAATGGAAACAAAACTGCTGAGCAGAAATTGAATATTATTGCATAGCTAGATACTATAATGTGCAATAACTGCAATGCTGCAAAAAGTTCTCAAATGAAATTTTAATTAGCCATTCTGCAGGTGATCAAAATTCTTTCCTTGACCTAAGGCTACCACACCAAAAGAAAATTCATAAAATGGAAATATACATACGCACAAATTTGAAATTCTGCTCTCAGCACTTTGTAATATGTAGATTAGGCTTTCTGCTAAAGAAAGAATTAGTGCTCTAGCTGTTCTAGATCATGAGATATCACTTCGACAGTCTAGTGAAGTGACCCAAAAACATGTTTTGAGAAAAGTGAGAAAACGTGCAAAACCCTACTTTATTTACAAATTTACAGCTGTAACAGCTCAGTAGGCACCAGGCATGTAGTCCTGCTGACTCCCAGCTCCGGTGTGCCGCTTTTTGAGGGACTGGCGCAAATTTTGTGATGCTTTGCATTTCTTGGCTGATGCTGTCATTTGACGCCTATATTTCTCGGCCATGAGGGTGCGACTTTGCTCGCTCGGATTTAGACATAGTTCTTTCATTATGTCCTTTGAGGCCCTTGCCCTTGCACACAGCGATGTTCCCAGTATGACCCACGTTCAGTTCGGCGTAAAGTTCGCGAACCGACCGCGCGCAGTCGCTCGTCAGATTACGCGACGCGCGATCGGCCGCTGGCGTCAACTTCGTCTTCACGTAGCTCTGGCACGTTTTCGTGTGAAGAGCCCGACGGCTGATGCCCATCAACGAGACAAACGTCATTGAGCGCGGTCTGTCGGTTCTCCGCTGCCTGCATGGCACGCGTAGCCAAAACGTTCACAGCAAAGGGTTTCATTCGTTCAGCACTGTGAACGCGCGGCGAGCTCCACACCGACGCAATCTCTCCACAATTTGCGCACATAAAACGCAGCTTCACAGCGAGTCCATATTCCCGCTCGTCTCGGACGATTTATAAGGCACCACTGCAGATGTTGCAGTTCGCAAATGTTAATAATGTGTTCACGGCACTCAAATCCACAATCGTAAACGTAGTCCCATCAGGCGGGCGAAGTGCATCGTCGGTGCTGTCACCCACACTCGCGTTTCCTCTCCGTCGCTGGAGCGGAAGACAACTCCGATAGCTTTGCTTTGGCTTTCGCTTCCTCCTCCTCCCGCTTGGAGGGTTGCCGGTAGATCGTATCTTGCCGTACGCGAGCGCTGGGTCGAAGGGTCAACGGCTGGCGGACTTGTCACAGTATCCGCAGCAGCCGATGCGGTCGTTAGGCCTGCCGTTGCTGCATCGACGATTTCGGCATCGGTCGCTGAGGTTGTGGCGTCCTGAGCGTTTTGCAGTGTTGAGCAGCGTTTTTTGAAGTTTTCGATGAGTGTCCGTCCCACTTTTTGCGCACCAAACTTGTGCCGCGTTCGAAATTTGCGTTCCGTTTCAGATATCGCGTTGACACTGGGGCAAGATGGCGCATCTCAGTGCGCGGCTCCAAGCGCGGAGCAGACGATGGCCATGCAGTTCCGCCAATCGGGAGGCAAGCTCAAGTCACGTGCACCGAGTGACGAATAGGAGGGCGTTCTAGTACCTTTCTTTGCCGCGCATTTTATAAGTGGCCAATGGCTGAATGGGGCCCGTTCTGGCGGGAATTTGAAGGGAAAAGTCGGCTCTTTCAAATGAGACCAAGATGTCCGCGCTAGCACACGTGGAAGAGCAGGCGCGCGTTTCGGAAAATATGCCGTTTCAGCGCAAGTTCCGCCTGAAATTCAGCTAGTACATGTCGTATAAGGCGTCACTGCGGCTAAAATACTGATGTTATCGGTATGAAATTAACAATATAGATGCAATAATAGCTGTACATTCCAAAAATGCAAGAAAAAAAATCGAGCTTTTTTCGCGATTTTTGGTCGCCACAACCCGTGTCCCCCCTTAACAGGGTCCTGAACCACCCCTCGGGCTTAGTGGAAAAACACAGTCCGCAAATAGCACGTGCTGCTGTGAACTCGTCAGCCAAATTGTGCAGTTGTGTGCTGCACGTGGAGCTCGCAAGCAAAGCGCGAAGTCACGTTTTTCTCAGACGCTTTCTTTTCAACAGAAGCCTGCTCCTCACTCTTTTCTGGGCGCTTTATTTCATTAGTATAGCAGATTCGCATACGCAACTGCTATTGGTCAATAGCAGACATCAATTACGAAGGGTGTTTGGATCAGTGCACATCTTCCCGACTGTTACTATGTATATTTACTGACGCAGTGTAATAAACAGGCTGAAGTGAAAATCTGCTTTCAAATTCCATAATAATTATGTACTTCCAAAAGAACCGGACTATCGCCTGCTCACGCACGGCTGCAGCCGCCCACACAGGAATTGAAACTTTGGCCACCCTACTTATCAATGTCGTAGATGTCTTGCTAATTACGAATAGTTTTGAACACTCAACAAGTCTCTAACCACACTAAACTTAAGGTAAGACCGTATGCATTCTTGCCAGCATGCTCACTGCTGGCTGCTCCACATTTGATGCCCTGGCAGACTTTGCTTCATATTGAGGTATTGATAGCGCTTCAAAATGCGCAAGTTGGATGTGGCTACTATCCATTGGTCAAGCTGATGCAGGACTAAGCCTATACACACCATGTAGCACAGCCAGACTGGAGCACATGAACATGAGCGAGGACTCAAGCCCTGTCGTGCACAAAGCAAACGCTGCGCATACACAGTACAAGTTGCATGGAGCTGTAGGGCGCGATCTTGTACGCGTTCCAAAATAGAACAGAGGCGGTCCGTTCCACCGAGCCGCACACGATTGGTCAATTTGAACTGGATGAACGCCATGACGTCAATTGTGGCGCAATATCTGCTGTCAATCAGTCCGTGTCGTCTGCTATCGGACGAACGCTACGGAAAGGACCGCCTATTTCGTGACACAAAGAACGGATCGCCTCCGTTCGACTTTGGAACGCGTACAAGATCGCACCCGTAGTGTCCTACATAGCATAGATACCACAGCCGCCGCGACGAGTCTGCTGGCTGTGCGCCCTGCAGTTCGCCGAGGACAACGGCATTTGGCACGTTGTAGGCATCAAAATACGTAGTAGTTGCACCTACGTGAACATCGAAAATCAAATTTTAACTGCGTATCGCGGTGACATTCAGTAGGCAGAGCGTTGTGGCCAAGCCCCGCCGTAGCCTTCGTAGTGCAAGTCATTCCTTTGTTTATTAATGTGTCTACAATTAAAGGAGGACAATTACTTTCCCCTGTGCTTTCCTTGGCTTCATTGCCCGTTTGCCTAATTTGGTCCTAGGTACCACACAGCAAGTACCATGTTTACTCGCATAATGATTGCACTCGCGTGATGATCACACCCCTAAATTGTCTCGTCAAAATTCTACTTTTTCAATTTCCCGTGTAATGATCGCACCCTGAACTTGTTGCAGCGATATGTCGTGCGCCAAGTCTAGCTAATGATGATATGCTTACCATCTGTCGAATGCTATGCGAACGATTCTTGAAGACATACCAAGCGGTCTGCACGCACCCAACATTCTTAAGCAGGCGCCCCATTTCATTCCTTTTACCACTTTCCGCACTTCCATGAAAAAAAAAAAATCTACAACCAAGCTTGCCTCGGCTTTATAATTTGTAGGCTTCATTATGGTTTTGGTCAACAACAACAACATGAAGGGCGCCTTTCGGTTCCTTTAATCTGCACTCGTTGGCATGCAACAAATCGCGAGCGGCAACGCTAGTGGCCACGTTTACACTGATATGTTAGAAGTGTACCCTATTCATACACCAAGGCTTGTAACGCAGCTAAGATATTCGCCCACCCTTAGCGGAAACGTGCTGTATTAGGACAGCAGTGAAGACATATGCCGCAGTTTCCGCAGCATGCCCGCAATGTGTTTCTATGTCACTGGCAGCTAAGCGCGCCCATCAGTTTCTTCCCCTCAAAGTGGAAATGGCTAAGTTATTTTTACAAACTTGCCGACATTAACGATATTCATTACTGATACGGAAGAAAGTGTTTCAATGCGCGTAATGTACTCACGAGAAGAAAAATAATCGCGTTAGACTTGCTCTACCGGTCACCATTTTTGTTTTGGTGTCCCGCACTGACAGCGACAGCCGCCTGCTTGTCATCCCGCAGCAAATGCGGGATGAAAAAACAAAATGTTTCTTTTCGTGAGAAATTTAACCCGCGTAATTATCGCACCCCTGACTTTGCATCAATTTTTTTAAATAAAGAAAGTGCGATCATTATGCAAGTAAATACGGTACAAGCACATGCATTTTCACCCATACAATGCAGCAGCCACTACATTTCGTTCAAACAAGGAAAGAAGCACTCGCACCAGGCAAATGTCTGCCAAGCAGGGCTATGATAAGCCATGCACAGCTGGCATCTGTGCCACTGTCTTGGCAGAATTCATTGTTGCAAGGTTGTGATAGGCAAGGTGTCACGTGGTTTCACACCATGCCCTCGTTCCCTTGCCCACACCACACAACTTGGATCACTCACTGGTCCACTGCAAAAACCATCATTTTCCAGTGCCTCCCAGCGCATTTTTACAACAGTGTCACCGCCGACCTGGTGCCACCGAGCCTCCCCACTTCAGGTCAAATGGCTAGCTTGGCCCCTCCCCTTCACCCATATGCCTGCTTCACAGTAAGTGAATGGTGGTGTAGACTTTTCGTACCCCTTATCTCAGCTCGGCAGCAAAGCCTCGGGCATTATCCCAACGGTCTTCTTGAGATTTGTTCTCTATATTGCAGCATGAAGGCCTAGTAACATGTCACCTGATTTGAATATATGGGGATATACACAGGCAGCACACTCATTTCTGACAGCTCATGCTTTGAGAAATTCAAACACTCACTGATGCAGTAAACAAACACATGAACGCGTCGAAACATTAGTGGCAATTGAAGCTACTTTCATGATTTATAAACTAATTTGATTAAATTTACATGAAAGTATCTTATTATGCTACTATCAGATCTGAAATCATTTCTCTGCTGTTATAATTTTTGGTTTACAACAGTTGGCACCCTTCAATTGTTAACTCCCGATACTGAGCAACAATGATTTGTAACAGTCACCGGACAAGTCAGCCAATACCGTGTTTAACACTAAACGAAAAAACACTCAACATGCACCCACAACAAACATGTAGTCAGTGACTACTGGTGCGCGGTCGGAGATCGATGTTCGGAGTGCGCATTCAGTTGCGCCGCACACGATTGACTGACTTCACGCAGCTGACAAAGTCAGCGTGGCCTAGGCCAATCACGCACGGCAAAACTGAATGCTTGAACGCTTGTACGCATCAAACCCACTTGACCATTGCCTTGACAAAGACAGAGTCTGGTGCCAATCCTGTCGCATCAATCCTGCTTCAATGTTGCTACCGTGGCTGTCAGCATCAATGGTCAGGCACCATGGCAGTTATCGACAATGTTTGTGCCACAATGTGCTGCTTTCTGCGCGCTTTTTCACACATTTACACGTGCTTTGAAACGCCCGCCTCTCACTTGGCATTGCACACCAACAGACCTTTTCAAGATGGTGTCTACTGACACTGACAGCGATGTAGACCAATGGCATGGCTGCACTGTACTTCTCCCCTTTCTTGGTACTTTTCAACGAGGCATTCAATGTTGCCCATATTTTTTCTAGTGTGGCAATCATTAACACATTAAGGCCCAAGCAAAATCTACCAGTTACATTTTGTTGATTTTTTGTGTCAGACGATCTTTTCACAGACTGTAAATACACTGTGAAAGTTTTGCGAGTGGCGTTTTATTCTTTGAAACGCTACGACAGTGTACTTTAACAAGTACGCTGGGCCTTTATAGGAGCAAAATGTAGATCACAAAATGTATATGCTATATCTTGGAGCTTCCAAAAATAAAAAGGCTTGCAGCAAAAAGTTAAACGAAATTTTGCGCAAGCCCGCATAACCTTCCGGTAGCAAAATTAGCATTTTAGTGGGAAATAGTGTTTCTTACAGAGGTTTTTTTACTTATAAAGTGGGTAACATGACTTCATCAAGTAACAAGGAAGGGCTTTGCTGTTGCTTTCAGAGACGCACGTAACACAAATATATTATTGATGTTAATCTAGACATGATAATTGGCGATGAGAATAAGCATTCAAAACTAAAGCATTTGGTAATTGTGGTAATTGAAACATTCAAAACACAGGTGACATCTCCTCCAATGACAGTCAGTTCTTGCATTACAATCCTGTTGTACAATTGCTAGGTTATTTTCGTCAGAATTTTCTGTCATTCCAAAACGGATCTACGTCTGGTTCACCAATCTGGGTTGCCCTACTTTTATTGCATAACTCATCTCGATTGGCATAGGAATATACATAGTCTGTTGTTTTCTGTTCCCTCTTACTCATCTTCCAATTTGTTAATAAAGGATGCATGAATCATTTTTCTTTTTAGATACAGTAAAATCTGGTTACTATGAACACCACATTAACGAATTTTTCAGATTTATTATTTTTTTAAATCCCCGCCATAATGACTATATGTTCAATGTGAAAAACTTTCAGTACTATGAATTTCAGATTACCTAATATTTCAGAATAACGTACGTAATTTAATCCCATAATCACCAAGATGCTTCGTTATTACGAAGTTCCATTGAAGTTTCAGTACCCAATCCCCGAGGCTTACACTTATCATCATCATCCGCAGCAGCAGCCATGCGCTGGGGAACCCGCTTCAACGGGTACAGCCCCAACAGCATCAGCGTGAGCGTCTCGTATGGTCATGTTCGGACTCTCCTACTACGTCGTAGGCCTAGCGTCGCCCCGTTGATAGCGATCAGCAGGAGCTGCAAAGTTATTGGTGCTGTGATTGTCTTGTGCGTTCGCTTTGCTGATAATGAGTTCTCCTGGCCCCCCATGAAGCGACGCCAGTTTTCACTCAAAGAAAAAGTGGACATTCTGACGCAACTGAATCCTGGAAGAAAGCAAGTCGACCTGTGCAGGGAGCGTGATATTCCCCCGTCAACAATGGCAACGATGCTCAAGCATCGGGAAAAGATAATGAAATTGCATCGAGAGTCACAGCTGGCTCCCTCAAGAAGACACAGCTTGGCAACTACCAGAACGTCGACGACGCCGTCCTCACGTGGTTTAAAGATGCCAGACAAAATGATGTGCCCTTGTCAGGCCCGATTATTCAAGAGGAGGCGCTACTGTTCGCAGTCGCCTTGGACATCTCCAGTTTCAATGCAAGTGCCAGATGGCTTTACCGCTTCCGGCAAAGAAATGGCGTTGCGCAGCAGGTTGCTTGTGGCGAAGGCAGGAGATGCCAGGAGTGCCTGGAGGAACGAGCGCTTTCAAGAGATCACCGAGTCTTTCTCTCCAGACGACATTTTCAACGGCGACGAAACGGCTTTCGTTTATCAGTTGTTGCCTGATAAAACAATGAACTTCAAAGGTGACAGGTGCAAGGGCGGAAAGAAATCACATCTCCACGTATCAGCTCTGTTCTGCTGCAACTACACAGGCATGGAAAAACTTAAGCCGCTAGTTGTTGGCAAGTCTGCTAAGCCGTGCTGCTTGAAAAACATCTCGTTGCCTTGCAACAAACAAGCCAAGCCAACAAACAAGCATGGATGACAAGAATTGTTCACTCAGTGGCTGCTGCAACTCGACGACACAGTGAAGAAAGAAAAATTCTCATCGCTAACAATTGCTCGGCACATATCGTGAACGTGCGATTGAGCAATGTGCAACTTGAACTTATGCCCCCGAATTGTACTTCTTTGCTGCAACCTTTGGACCAGGGCATCATCAGATGTGTGAAGCCCGAATTTCAAAAGCATCTTGTGCAGCACCTCCTGATCAATATTCGAGTGAAGCTACCCACGCAGGTAAACATCCGCCAAGCTGCAGAAATGCTTACAGGGTCGTGGTGGAACATGAAGGAAAGCACGATCGGCAACTGCTGGCAAAAGGCAGGCCTTTTAAAGGCTTCAGCTATGCCACAAGACTGCGAGGACATGAAGGAGCTCAACCCAGAACTGTGGAATGAGCTTACAGAGAAGCTCCCCGTTGACACCGCGGTGACCTTCGATGATTACACTGACAGCAACAGCACAGTGGCTACATCCACGGAGCTCACCAACGAAGACATCGTGAATAAAGTGCGTGAGCAAGAAGATTGCAGTAGTGACGAAGACTATGCCGACACTGGATCGACACACAAAGAGAAAAAGACTGTTTCCAGCTCAGATGTTTAGTTTTTCTAGAAAAGACACGATCATTCCTCGGGCGCTGTAAAGATGTCCCCGATGACATTCAGAGGAAAGTCGAGGATGATGGAGGCGTTCGTCCTGCAGCGCTTGCTGTCTACTTGCCAGAAGAAGATTACAGACTTCAAGCAATAAATTGTAGTTAAACTGCCCAGCGTTTTCTTATTATTTACGTACGAACACGTGCATCTGCTGCAAAGGTATGCATGCCTGCCAACCTGGCGAGATCGACTTTTTATTCACACCAACGAGGTGGGGGGGGCGGGGGGGTGCATTTACTGTTTCAACTTGCGGCGGGATCAGGGGGTGTTTCATACAAACTTTCAGGCAGCGTTTGACGAGTCCTTTTGCAGGGGCCTTGCAGTAGCAGACTTTACTCACTTCAAAAATTTGTCGGAGTAGCTTTGCTCAAAACATGGTCCACAGTGACAGCCCTTCACTAGCAGCAGGTGTTAGAGGATTGTGTTGCACATTGATGAGCGGAATTCAGTCCTAGTTTTTCGCACCGTGCTAAAAATACCCTCACTCTGCGTAGCTATGTGGTATCACAAGTAAATCCAGCATCACCTTAGCAACTCGGTGAAATATGTTTTCAGTCAGTGTTTTTCATTTTTCCAACCACAGACCACTGCACATCCCCCCTTTCTTAATCCAGAATGTCCTCTGGAAGACTGTACGCCTGTAATGTGGCAAACTCAACTTCGAGAGCATCTAAAGCGTCTTCAGCAGATTCACAGGAATCTCTGGGCAGCAGCTGAGGGAAACGCTGAATAAAGAAATGAAGACTCAAGAGCAATGCCTGTGAAATAAATTTCAGGTTGGCCCCCTCCGCATTCTTCAGAGTTGCGTTTCAGAGTTGCATCCACACCCACAACACTTCGCCTCGTCGCATTTCGGAAACATTTTCCGTAGAAGAGGCCCAAAGTGGTCCTGACACTAAGGGGTAGGTTGTGTTTGATGACAAAGAATCCCGTAACCAGGCACTCCACACCTATGACACTGTCTTCGCAGTTGTTCCAGAGAAAGTTCACTATGTTGCCTTGCTGCTTGCTCAGCGGTGCGAACATAGCTTTGATGCTTCGCCGTGAAAACATGCAGTTTCAAGTCGCCTCTGCCACCGTGTGACACGCTGATATCGCATCCACACATTGTACAAAATGATTTCAAAAAGCACAGAAATTCAGAAGTATAAGATCGCAAAAACGTCTGCAGATACCTTTTCTTGGGCTTTGATAGCGCCATGGCATCAAGCACACGAGGATTCTAACTTTACACGCTGCACCGCACACAGACGGCCTAATTAACACTAAGCATACACACAAGCAGCAGCAAAAAGATGCACCATGGAGGAAGGCATGCATGAAATATGCATGACATTGGCTCTGGCTTTGGTCGGCTTACTAGGCATAGTAGTCGGCTGCTTAGTCGATGATACCGATGGTTCTAGTGGAGCCGTTGTTGGTGATGCTGACGATTACAATGCGGCTGTACATTCCGCGGCGCCGGTTTCGCAAAAACCATTACTGCGCGAACAGAGACCACATTTCAGGAGATATAAGACAGTGATCATACAATCTGAAAGTTCAGTAAAAAATTGGGAGTCCCGGGCGAATCGAAAGGGTTGGCAGGTATGTTAAGACGTCCTCGCCTCTGGGCGAGGATTCTCTTAGCTGCTCCATATGATATTGACGTACGATTCTCGCTAAAAAATTTGTGTCATGTTTGTGAAGTCATTACAACGTGGTGCTGTCCGAGCAGACTTGCCACACAGAATGCCTTTTTGCATGTGCATTTTTTACTCCGCTGAATTCTTTCTTATTACCTTTTGCAGTGTAGCAGTTAATAATGTACACCCCGAGGGACTACACCCAGCCAACTCAGCCTTTCCACCGGTGCCTATCTACCTTGACTGGCGCTGCTTCACCTTTAGCTATATCGTTTCTTTCATGCCATTTGAAAAAATACTCACAAGTTGGTAAGAATTTATCTTTGGAAGTTTCCAAGTAGGTCACTAAGGAAACCTCAGGCTGCAAGAACTGCAGTGGGAATGGCAGTTCGTCCACTTATGCAGCGGAAATGCATTGGCACTGCAGCGCTAAATTGCGCTTTTATTACCCTGTGCATTTCGTGACTTTATTGACTAGCTTATGCATTTCCATTAAACATTTATAATTACTCTTCTTCAGGCAACTTTGATGGCACTTATTCAGCTATGACTTGTATTATGATATTAATATTATTATGGTATTATGATATTATGTATTATGATAGCAAGATCACTACAATGTGTGTTCGCATCATACCATGTGAAGTCGTTTGAGATATATCTGCACCAACAAAGTGCGCCTGTTATTAAGGTGCAGAAACAATATTATGGCAAAGGAGAAAAAAATTCGATCGAGACATTGCATTAATCAACAAAACAAAGCAGCTACTTAACACGAGCTCCACTTCGTATAACTGGGCTTTGGTGCGCTTATCTGCAGAACGCATCTGGCATGTATGCTCACTGGGTTGTCCCATAATTCTGGTAGCATCGTGTATGAGCATGTCTGCTTCTCACAGGGGCCTACGCCTTTCCTGCAGCTGCCACTGCTGAAGTAGCAGTCTGGCACCTGAACGAAGGGTAAATCCAAGCCACGAACTTCAGTTGCCCTTGCTGCAAAAGCGCCCACTTGGTGGCCATCAGTAACGCCTCTCCGGTCAGCACACTACGCGCATGGCAACACCACAAATACAGCAATGAGGTCCCAATTACAGCTCTCACTGGGCAACACTCACTTCTTCGCAGTGTAGACGAAGACAGCACGCTTCCCAAGGTAGAAACCTGTGTCACGGCGTGCATCAACACCCTCAATCTTCAGCAGGGATGTGTGCTCATGCTGGTTGCGAAGACCCCTCCGGTATCCAACAAACACCGCCTTGCAGTACAACCTGCACACAGCACACCAGACCAGCGAGTTGGAACATGTGGGCGCCCAACTTACTAGCTCAAAACATAATCTGACAGTGTGACATGCTTCCGCTCTAGCCAATATAAACAGTCACAGTCTGCGCAGGGAATTCTATAAACAACGCCTGGAAATATTTCTTTCTTGAGCCGGTCTTTCACGTGCACCAAGTAAGAAAAGTTTCCAGCGCTGTTTGTAGAATTCCCTGCGCAGGCTGCAACGACGTTTATACCAGCGAGAGCAGAAATATTAATAAGACGGCTGAAAGACCATATGAATAACGTCAGAAAGAAGAATTTTGCCTCCAACACACTTGCGGAATATGTGGCAACTTCTAATCATGAGGTTGATTGGGCCAAGGCAAGCATAATTGCAAAAGAAAGCAAGTGATGTTCCTGTCAGTACCTGGAATCGCTTCTATCCAGACCACGAGAAAAACGCTAGGCAGGAATGATGGCAATCTTCCACCTGCGTACGCTAGGTGCCTCGGTCACTTACTAAAATGGACATAAGCTCGCCTCGTCAAGTCACTTTTTTGTGAACAAGGCTTCCGTACGGAAGCCAAATATGTCTTGAAGTTTTTCGGACCTTTTCATTTTTGGTCGGCGTTTTCCTGTCATCCTTTTCATTGTGCCTCCTCCCTACCAGACAAATTATCGTTGAACCATCGATTTCATTAACTCAGTGCAACTGTTAACTGCAATGAAACCTAAATGCTGTGAGTGCAAATACGGTAAAGGCCTTGAACACCCGACAAGGAAACGAAAGCAACCTGCTCTTCACGTCAACACAAAGATTGGCACATTGCATGTTTATATTACTTTTTCCCGACTAAATTCCGACTAAAAAACAATCCCTGAAGTAGGTAACAGATGATAGTTTCTTTCCTCGACGTGAAAGATAGGTGCTAATGTCTACTTACTAGCCGTCGCATAACCACAGCATCCAACGAGCTTCCAACGTCACACCTAACTATCGTTTTAGCGGTCGCCAATAAACTCGCGTGAAAAATTCGCCCTTGTAGAACCCGCAATGATGAGCGTTCCAGTACAATGAAGCACCCTGCAAACTACTTTTAGACGACGCCAACTGGACTTTATTGACAAATTAATGAACTTCCCGAAAAAATGAAAAGGTGCACGCGCACACACACAATGACGATTAGCAAGTGCAATTCACTGCATGGAACAGTATTGCAGTGATCGCGCCAGAACGCTCAGAGTCTGCGCGCTCGCTAGAAGAAACATCAACAGCACTCTCACCTGCACAGTGGCCTCTTCCTGCCGCTATCTTTGGCTTCTGCTGGTGCGGCGGACTTATCCGCCTTAGAAGCCTCGGCGGGCACTCTGGTGGGTTTCTCCTTGGCCATGTCTGGCACTGCACACACATGCGACGGTCACGTTTGGCACTCACCGATTCAACAGGCCACCACACTAGCGACGCAATGTTATCGCGCCCAAAGCACTTGACAACTGCGACTGACGGTCAGCATGCTAACGCATCCCTGCTCTATCGACTGCAATGTCAGGTGAGAAAGCAGGAGGACCAAATGAGAGACGATGCACGGCGTTTCGCTAATACGGCTAATCTGCACATAGCGACAGGGCACGACGCGATCGGAACGAATCCGCGTAAGTAAAGCGCAAAAAATTTATCTAGCCCCTAGCATGCCAGGTTCAATTGTTTAGCGATAAATCCTTTAAATTATTTTTACCTTGGGATTGCTTCCGTAAGACAAAATATCACATTCATACAGCAAGAAATCAGACGTGTTCCATACCTTCGAAACGAATATGGACGAAAGGAACGTTTTTGTCTAGATTTGACTTTAAGCGAACTAGTGGTGGCGCTACTCTCTTGGTACAAATATTTACAAATTTCGGGGGTGAAAAACGTAAGCCAAACCTACCGGCACTAAGTAAAAACACGAGTTATATAAAAAAGATATTGGCGCTTCTGCTATAAAAGGTTCTGTTAAATTGCTCAGCATTCGAGGGACGAGCACGACCGGTCAAAAACGACCAAAAACGGAGACGTACAAAAACAAAGTTCACACTGGATAGGCAGAAAATTTCGTTATAAAAATTCATCATGTGTTTCTTGTTTAACCTAGGTAGGACATTAGGTAGTAAGTAATTAAGTAAGTTTGTTCCTAGTCTCTTTTAATGCAAGGCAGGTGTTTTAGGCGCCACAGGAAAAAATAAAGTACAATAGCAAGGGTTTGATGGCGCAGCCCACTGCCCTGCTACAAGGAGACACTCATAACATCCATCCACTTACCCGTTCTCTTTTTTTTTCTTTTTTTTTGTATGATGACAGTTTACAGATTGGCTTCTCGTCTGCCATAGAGTTTTCGTCTGCTATATACGGCAAGAATGTTGTAATAGTATGGTGTACTGTGTCGTCCCTACAGTAAAACAATGGGAACAGGAGGGACGCTTCTGCGACGGCGTCACCACTAGGGCGCTGCGATCGACCGGCGTGCCAAGCGCGCGACATTTAAACATGTTACGTAAAACGTTCTGCGCTGTTAAACTAAAACGCTTTCAAAACCCAATTGACATCATTATAATTTTTAAAAAGATACTACAAACTTATAGCATACATCAATAACGCCGTCTAAGCATGCACGTTTTCAACCGCAGATCATGAAATGTTCCTGATCGATCGTCTGCTCAGTGTTTCGGTTGCACAAGACAAACAAACACTCGTCTGCTCGTTCTGTTCGGTAAGCACGCATATGTTTTCAGTATTTCGAAACACACGGGGATGAGAAGTCCGGAAGGAGCACTTGCACTGTGCCTGGGAGGTTGCACGGGATTCCTTTCATGTTGCACCAGCCAGAAAAGCGGTCGCAAGGTTCCACTGAAGAAAAAAAATACTGCTCTGCGACGAATACCGCCGCCATCGTTTGGATGTTTCGCTCCACAAAAGGTCGCCGAAGGGCAAGAAAACAGCCAATGTCCTCAATCTGTCCGATCTGAGGCAGCCCGGAGTTGTTCTGTTATGCAGGAATTTCAATGCGCACACACACACACACACACACACACGCACAAAAGAAAACATTCACAAAGCCAGCGCTTAAACAACTATAAATGCTGATCCCGGAGGCCCTGTGTTGCACCATTATTTTTCCTCGTGCCAGCAATGACTCCAGGCTGCAGCGATAGTTGGCGCTGCAGTAGAGCGTCGTGTAAAGCCCCGTCGTGCTCTAGCACACCCGGCCGTCATTGCAGAAAGAGGCACGTTTTCACTGCGTGCTTGGAAGAAGTATTCAAGCTATTAAAATGGGAAGGTTTAGGAGTAAGGATCGACGGCGAATACCTCAGCAACCTTCGGTTTGCCGATGACATTGTTCTATTCAGTAACGAGTTACAACAAATGATTGAAGACCTTAACAGGGAGAGTGTAAGAGTGGGGCTGAAGATTAATATGCATTAGAACAAAGCTAATGATAAATAACCGGGCAAGGGAACAAGAGTTCAAGATCGCAAGTCAGCCTCTAGAGTCTGTGAAGGAGTACGTTTACGTTGGTCAGCTAATCACAGGGAACCCTGACCATGAGAAGGAAATTCACAGAAGAATAAAAATGGGTTGGATCGCATACGGCAGACATCGTGAGCTCCTGACTGGGAGCTTACCGTTATCATTGAAAAGGGAGGTATGCAATCAGTGCATTTTACCGGATTTTACCGGTGCTGACATATGGGGCAGAGACTTGGAGACTGAAAAAGAAGCTTGCGAACAAGTTAAGGACCACGCAAAGAGCAATGGAACGAAGAATGCTAGGCATAACTTTAAGAGACAGAAAGAGAGCTGTTTGGATCAGAGAGCAAACGGGTATAGACGATATTCTAATAGACATTAAGAGAAAAAAATGGCGCTGGGCAGGTCATGTAATGCGCAGATTAGATAACCGTTGGACCATTAGGGTGACAATGTGTACCAAGAGAAGGGAAGCTCAGTAGAGGACGGCAGAAGACTAGGTGGTGCGACGAAATTAGGAAATTTGTGGGTGCTAGTTGGAATCGGTTGGCACAGGACAGGGGTAATTGGAGATCGCAGGGAGAGGCCTTCGTCCTGCAGTGGACATAAATTAGGATGATGATGATGATGATGATGATGATGATGATGATGATTCGCTGCCGAATGACACACTGTCCTATTCCAGTACACCATAGTAATAGGGTGGTTGGGGTTGAGAAGCGGCAGGTTGGCGAACCGAAAAACTTAATTAAAGCGTTGTCAGCTGAACCGCAACCGAACAGACGTTTTTTTTCCGCCATCTTGTAAGTTTTTGTAAGAACCGTTCCGGGCAGACTGTCGCTGCCTTGGCGAGAGCGCACAACGTGTCAATTTAGCGCCGCGCGCTCAGTGTTGCAGGTTTTGCCTCGGAAACAGTGATCATAGTCTGGCTTACTAAAGTGTACGCATGGTCGGCTCAACAGCAGCTACATATGGTCGGCGCTAGACTATAATATTCTAGTACACTCTAGTTCAAATTTAGCACAAAATTGCTTTCTTCTTCTTTTTTTTATGTGCGTTCGACGTCGTTCAATAAATGACTTCATCGCAGTCGCGACGCTGCGGGTGCGTGGCTATATATTTCTAGGGACCATACTATCGCTTGCCTGGTCGTCTTCCACACGCTGTCGGCAACTACATAGGCACGGACGAACCATGCACAACAATGACGACTGCCCAGTGAAGTGTCCGTGGGACGTCTCCTAATCGTGTCCCGATATCCGAGCACCGTTTTGGAGACAAATATATAGGCCATCTGCCGGAGGTCCGGTTTCCGATACGCTGCGAAGGACGTACAGTGAACCACAAAATTTTACGGAACACGATATCTGAGGAAAAGACGAATATCTGCGGAGTCTGCACCCTACTATTCGCATTTACAGCCTCTACCAGTATATGTGAACAACATTGTGATGTTCTGTTTACTGACTGCTTTGACAGGCTGCTCGTAAATTGAACGTTTTCTGAGATGCCGTACGTGGTCCGTAAATTTTTGTGGTTGACTGTACGTTCGTCCCAAGACTATTGCATCTGGACTTTCTTGTGGCCCACACATGAATACTTGTCCTCCAAGCAGAAGAAAATGTATTTTCCGGTTTCCCTAGGACAGAATTCTCAGTTGTTCAATATTTTAATGCGAAACTATACGTACGGGGTACTGTTTTTAGGCCATAGATAAGTCTCTTTAAAGATCAGGCAATTGTACTTAGACCTTGAGCTGGATTACTCGAAGCTGCGGACATTATACTCGCATGAGAAATAGAAAGGCATATTCTGCTAATTAACAAAAACGCCAATTAATTTTCTAGTTAATTAATTTACGTAACATATATCGTAAGCCACGAATTGTAGCCTCTGAGTTTCCAAGGAATATCCACGTGTAACGAAATCAAGGAAAGCATCCATAGAGACAATTATATATAATTCTAACTGAAATGTAGAAATAACAAGAAACATATGTAAATGAAATTGGCGGCCACTCGATTGCCACTGCGCCTATTCATTCAGATCGGTGCATATATTCGAATGCTTTTAGGAATGAGCCACAGAAGCATTTCAATAATTAAAACATTTAATGCTTTTGAAAAAGAAAAGAATAATTGTGAGGATGGAAACTAACGGTTCAAGATCCTGAGCCCAGTCTGCATGCACTATACGCGCAACATTATAATTTTAAGAAAATGGGTGTACAAGTGTGATTTAATTAGAAAATGTCTGCTGCCTGTCAACGCCTGAAAACGTTTGAAAACAGTTTACTAACGTGCAAGCTTCCGTGCATAGGATATATATATTATTACGATATGCTCAAGCGATGCTCAAGAAATGAGCCGCCGCGAGAACGACGACGAAGTTGGTCGGTGCGCTTGGCGCGAGCGAGTGTCAGCCTGGCTGCCTGGCTCCAGTGTAACTAGCCTGTAAATAGCCTCTTCTGTCTGTGTCTTTCCACACGCAACATTCTGGTGGAGGTCAGCGATCCCCGTCCTCACCACGGAACTCAGAAGTGGTCGGCACACCGAGCTTGTCACCATGCCTCCCGGTGACGCGCCCACCTCTGCAACGGCTTCGGCATGTCCCACTGCTCCAATCGTCACGGTCGCCCCACATCGCGACCCAGGTGTGTTCTCTGGCCTGGAGGGCCAGGATGTTGACGACTGGATCAAACTCTATGAACACGCCAGTGCTAATAACAGGTGGGACCCAACGATTATGCTCGCCAATGTCATCTTTTATCTCGGCGGCACCCCACGCGTGTGGCACCAAACGCATGACGACGAGATAACCAGTTGGGACAATTTCAAAGA
Organism: Dermacentor andersoni; assembly: GCF_023375885.2. NCBI lineage: Eukaryota > Metazoa > Arthropoda > Arachnida > Ixodida > Ixodidae > Dermacentor > Dermacentor andersoni. The sequence continues at coordinate 235,892,036 of NC_092815.1, forward strand.
GAAGCTACGGGAACTGTTCGGCGACCCCATTGGGCGCAAGGCTGCCGCGAGAAAGGCTCTTGCGTCTCGTGTACAGTCATCTACGGAGCCGTACGTTTCCTACATCCTCGACGTCTTAGCTCTATGCCGCAAAGCTGACGATGGTATGTCCGAAGCCGATAAAGTGTCACATATTCTAAAAGGCATCGCCGACGACGCTTTCAATTTGCTTGTTTTCGGCAATGTCCCGACTATCGACGCCATCATCAAAGAATGCCGTCGCCTTGAGCAAGCTAAGAGCCGCCGTATTCCACACCACATCACACGGCTACCCAATACTGCTGCTACGTCGACATGTGAGGGTCGACCACGTCAGACCACCACCTCTGACGACGTCACCAGTATTGTTCGCCGCGAACTCGAGGCCACTTGTTCGCCAGCTTTCTCCACGACGCCTCCCGATCCGCCAGCAACCACCATGGCGATGATCCAGGCCGTCGTCCGACAGGAATTTCAGAACATGGGTCTGAACTCTGTGTGTTCCACGTCTCAACCCAACGTTTCCCGGTTCTCTAGCGGCCCTCCTCGTCCTCGGCAGTCTTCTTCCGCCACATCTCGCCGCAACCCGTCCGATTGGCGTACCCCTGATGACCGGCCGATCTGCTTCCACTGCTGTCGCATCGGCCACGTCGCTCGTCACTGCCGCAACCGATGGCCACCAACTCCTCGGACATACACCGCCGCTTATTCCCGCACCGTTGGACCTTCCGTTCCCTATACCAGCCGCCATGAATCCACTGCCGCTGATGCTCCTGCTCCGAACCTTCGGTACAGCCGCTCGCCCTCACCTCGACGCCATCAGTCTCGTTCGCCCCAACCCCGTCGCTTCTCTTCGCCGCCTATCGCCTCCCGGATCCAGCCGGAAAACTAGGCACTGCAGCTTCTGGAGGTGAAGCTGCATTATCGACCCTGTCCTCAAATCCTCTGCTCACGTTACCCACGAACCGAAACCTTCTTGACGTTGACGTTGACGGCTATCCTGTCACGGCACTCATCGATACAGGAGCACATCTTTCAATTATGAGAGCTGCCTTCCGACGACGACTGAACAAGCTCCTCACCCCAGCGTCGGCCCGCGTCGTACGCGTTGCGGATGGTGGTACTGTGCCTATCATCGGCATGTGTATGGCACGTGTCAGCATCGCCGGCCGCCACACTCCTGTCCTCTTCACCGTAATTGCTCATTGCCCCCACGACCTCATTCTCGGCCTCGATTTTCTCTCCGCACATTCTGCTCTTATTGACTGCTCTTCCGGTACCCTTCGCCTTGAGTTGCCGATGCTCGCAGAACCTTCTGACGCACCCCACTGCCGCTTACGTCCCACCGGTTTTCTCCGCCTGCAGCCGAAGTCAATAGCCTACATTCAACTGTTGTCTTTCCCACCAGTTCCTGATGGCGAGTACCTCGTCACTCCTCTGCCCGACATTCCAGTAAGGTATGACGTTACAGTGCCTCACAGTATACTTAATATTACTGGGAACCGTACTCGAATGCCTGTCTGTAACTTTCGATTGGCAAAGCAAATTCTACCGCAAGGTATTTGCCTTGCCAGCGTTGATTGTCTCGACGACCAATACGTGGCAGCGTTATCGGCCGATAATTCTCGCGAGCTTAGCAGGCCCCTCGCGCCATCCTCGGGTGCCGATCCCAATATAAAGAAAATGGTTGCAACGGACCTGTCCTCGGCGCAGGCTGAAGAGCTTTGCCAAGTATTATCGTCCTACCGAGATATTTTCGACATCGACGATCGCCCTTTAGGCCAGACGCTCGCGGTCAAGCATCGTATTACTGGCGATGCTACGCCTATTCACCGACGACCGTATCGAGTTTCTGCGTCAGAACGCCGAGTAATTCAAAACGAAGTCAACAAAATGCTCGATAAAAACATCATTGAGCCTTCTTCGAGTCCCTGGGCGTCACCTGTGGTGTTGGTTAAGAAGAAGGACGGCACGTGGCGCTTCTGTGTAGACTACCGTCATCTGAACAGCATTACAAAGAAGGACGTCTACCCGCTCCCACGTATAGACGACGCCCTTGACTGCCTGCACGGTTCCAGCTATTTCTCGTCTATTGATCTTCGTTCGGAATACTGGCAGATTGCTGCTGACGATATGGACAGAGTAAAAACCGCGTTCATCACACCTGACGGCCTATACCAATTTAAAGTAATGCCGTTTGGATTATGCAACGCCCCTGCCACCTTCGAGCGTATGATGGACTCCTTGCTCCAAGGTTTCAAATGGTCCACATGCCTCTGCTACCTCGACGACGTCATCGTCTTCTCGCCAACGTTCGACATCCACCTTGAACGTCTCACAACTATACTTGATGTATTTCGAAAGGCGAAGCTGCAACTTAACTCATCCAAATGTCGTTTTGGCCACCGGCAAATTACTCTTCTGGGCCATCTCGTTGATGCTTCCGGAGTACAGCCTGATCCCGACAGAACTCGCGCTGTCAGAGAGTTTCCGGTTCCGAAGACAGCCGCAGACGTTCGAAGTTTTGTAGGGCTATGCTCGTACTTTCGTCGTTTTATTCAAGATTTTGCGGCAATTGCTAGACCCCTCACTAATCTTTTGAAGAAAGGCGTACAATTCTCGTGGGGTACTGCAGAAGCCGCCGCCTTCTCTCGTCTCGTTACTCTTCTCTCCTCACCACCCATTCTCGCCCACTTCGACCCTGATGCCCCTACGGAATTGCGTACAGATGCCAGCGGTCATGGCGTAGGTGCCGTCTTAGCCCAGCGTCATCGTGGCCAGGATCGCGTAATTGCTTATGCGAGCCGCCTCCTCACACCATCGGAGCGCAACTATTCCATTACGGAACGAGAATGCCTTGCTGTAGTCTGGGCGGTTCCGAAGTTCCGTCCTTACCTTTACGGTCGCCCTTTTTCCGTAGTAACTGACCATCATGCTCTCTGCTGGCTCTCTTCGCTAAAAGATCCTACAGGTCGGCTTGGTCGCTGGGCTTTGAGGCTACAAGAATTTTCATATTCCGTGGTGTACAAGAGTGGCCGCCTGCACAAAGACGCTGACAGCTTGTCGCGTTACCCTGTTGACGACTCTGACTCCTCTAATATTGCCAGTGCTTCTTGCGTATTCTCTGTATCACAGCTGCTTCATTTTGCCGACGAGCAACGCCGTGACGCCTACATCAGAGCACTCATCGACCGTTTTGAGCACTCTCCGGCCGATGCTACTCTACGCCTCTTCGTCCTCCGCGACGGTACTCTGTACCGTCGTAACCTTCATCCGGACGGCTCTGAGTTCCTACTTGTAATACCTAAACACCTCCGCTCCATCGTTATAGAAGAGCTCCACGACGCACCAACGGCAGGACATCTCGGCGTCTCTCGAACCTATGACCGTGTACGTCGCCGTTTTTTCTGGCCTGGTCTTGCCCGTTCCGTACGACGTTACGTCGCCGCTTGTGAAGTTTGCCAACGACGCAAGAAGCCTTCCCAGCTCCCCGCTGGTTACCTGCAGCCACTCGACATTCCTGCCGAGCCCTTTCATCGTGTCGGCTTAGACCTTCTCGGCCCATTTCCGGAATCTACATCAGGAAACAAGTGGGTTGCAGTCGCGGTGGACTACGCGACCCGCTACGCCGTAACTCGTGCTCTTCCGACCAGTTGCGCAACTGATGTTGCGGACTTCCTCCTACATGATATTATTTTGATGCATGGTGCTCCGCGTCAATTGCTAACGGACCGTGGCCGTACGTTTTTGGCCAAAGTCATCGACGACATCATGCGTGCCTGCTCAATACGTCACAAATTTACCACCTCCTACCATCCCCAAACGAACGGCCTCACTGAGCGCTTGAACCGCACCCTTACAGACATGCTATCCAAATACGTTTCCGACGACCACCGTGACTGGGACCTGGCTCTACCTTACATTACCTTTGCATACAACTCTTCCCGTCTCGAAACTGCTGGCTTTTCCCCGTTTTACCTCTTGTATAGCCGCGAACCAACGCTACCACTGGACACTGTGCTTCCGTCCGCCACAGCTTCAACTAGCGCTTATGCCCGTGATGCAATCGCCCATGCTGACCACGCTCGCCAACTTGCGCGCAGTCGTCTACAAGTGTCTCAAGACAAGCAGAAGCAACGCTACGACCTCCGTCACCGTGATGTCCATTTTGTGCCCGGCAGCCTCGTGTTGCTTTGGTCACCTTCGCGTAAAGTGGGCCTATGTGAAAAACTCCTTTCTTGTTACACAGGCCCATATCGCGTGCTCCGCAATGTGACCGATGTCACCTATGAAATCGTTTTAGCCACGCCCACTACGTCCTCCGCTGTGACAACCAGGGACATCGTCCACGTCGCCCGACTCAAGCCCTACAACTCTCCACGCGCCTTTGATATTTAACAGCACCGTGACGGTGCTTTTGCCGCCGGGGGGTAGTATTAAGATATGCTCAAGCGATGCTCAAGAAATGAGCCGCCGCGAGAACGACGACGAAGTTGGTCGGTGCGCTTGGCGCGAGCGAGTGTCAGCCTGGCTGCCTGGCTCCAGTGTAAATAGCCTGTAAATAACCTCTTCTGTCTGTGTCTTTCCACACGCAACAATAAATATATATATATATATATATATATATATATATATATAAACGAGAAGAAAGGGGGTTAACCGAGGGACCCGATTTTTATTAGTCATATCATGAGAAGCCAACAAACACTGACACCAAGGACAACATAAGGGAAATTGCATGTGCTTAATAATTGAAATAAAGTGACGATAAATTAATGGAAATTAAACTGGATGAAAAACAACAACATTGTTATATATATATATATATATATATATATATATATATATATATATATATATATATATACATTCTATGCACGGAAGCTTGCACGTTAGTAAACCTTAATTGTGAAAGTGGTATGGGCTAATTCTAGCTGGCACCTTTCCGAGGCCTTTGTATCCTATCTGTCGGTATACATGCAGTTCCCAGAATATGGTAAATGTAACATGCGATAAACGAGTCAGAACTCATAAGTCACAAGCAGTGATTTTTATGGCACGACGCAAGCAGTTGCAGTAGGCTACTGTACGTCGCACAAGTAATTCGTCACTATAGAGAGTGGAACCTTACGCAAAATTGCTATTTTTTTTCCATCTCCTTGGTGCCTAATTAATACATATAAGCACGAACTACTGGTGTAGACACATTTTAGTGGCATTTTCATTGTGCCTATAGTTAAATGCTTATTTAGTGTTTGGTGCACGTATTGAATTTTCAGAGCCTAACAATTTTTCCACGTTTTGTCCTAGCCTTATTTTATTTATGTTGTCGCCCCCTGCAGGGGCAACTTGGCTGGAGGCAGCCGATTATACCACAAGCACGTCGGTGGCTTTGCAGCACCGCTCTGAAAATGGCTCAAATTTCGCTGTGCCGTGAACTTTCCGTCGATCTGGGGCACGTTATATAAAGAGGCGCCCTGTGGTAAAGGTTAATCCGGAGCCCCCCACTGTGCGGCCTGCCTCATAACCGAATCATCATTTTGGCACGTGAAACCCCAGAATTCGACTTTTGTGGGTGACTTGAATTGACTACATTAAGGGCATTAGTGGGAATCGCTATGCAGGAGGTAGTCATCAGTGAGCCTGGTGTTTTATCTCTACTGTTACGTTTCGCCTACGACGCGCGGTATAGCCGGCGCGGATGCAACGGACGCCGGGGCTTCGTTCAAAGCGGCGGACATTTTGGCCAGTTCAGCGCTGCTGCAACGCCTCCTGCCAAGCGCGTCCAGGCATGTTTCAATGCCACGTGTCTTCGTGTGTGCGTGTGTGTGTGTGTGCATGTTGGTGCCCACGCTTGTCAAGGCGCGGCAGCCGGGGAGAGGAGCTCCCCAAGTGTGAAGCGAGGAGGTCTGACCGGCGCCGGCCCGGCGGCTGCGTCACCTTCTAGTCTCGACGAGCCCGAGCGCCGCCGTCACATGGCCTCATCCAGAGACATTCCTTCTTGCCCGCGACTGCGAGAGTATAAAAGCAGCTGCTCCCGGACGCCGAGAGGCTCCGATTTCTTCTGTCGAGTAACGTGCTCTCCCGTCTCTCCACTTCGGTCGACCTGACCGCCCGCTCTTTTGCGATGCTAGAATAAACAAGTTGTTCTGTTAGCAGTCGACTCATGCTTTGACGGGACCTTCGGATGCTTCCAGTTGTGCCCCAGGCCGCCAGGCCAACGCTACCCTTGGGGCTTGCGACCCATATGCAACAACTGGTGCCAGCGGTGAGATCGCGACAACGGAGGCCAGCAGCGAAGATATGCGGTTGACTGTATGCTGAGCAGCACAACGACCATCCGGGAGCAGTGCAACGAGCCCTGTGTGATGACTGGTTGCCTGCAGCGGAACGACTGCGCTGAATTCTTGGCTGCGAGGTTTGGTGAGTGCGGGACTTTCTTCTTCTGAGTTTTGCCGGGCTCTTGTTAGTGTCAGAAACAGAGCTGGTAATTGTGGTTGTCGTTGCTGCCCGGTTAGTTTGCGGCAAGACAATAGAAGGCAGTAGAGAAAGCAGCATTCAGAGCAGCCATGGATTTGAAGTCGTTGCGCAAACCGAAATTGCTGGAGCTTGCAAGAGAGTTGAGTCTGGATGTCTCAGACAAACTCAGAAAACCAGAACTGCTAAGGGCTATTCTTGAGTTAGAAGCTGAGGATGACGAGCTGTCGGAATGCCTTGAGACCATTGAGGAGAGGGCAAAAAGACAGGAGCGCGAACTTAAAGAGCAAAAAGAGAAACAGGAGCGCGAACTTAAAGAGCAAAAAGAGAAACAGGAGCGCGAACTTAAAGAACAGAAAGAAAAAGAAGAGCGCGACCGTCAACACGCTTTGGAAATGAAGCGTCTCGAGGTAGAGATGGAACGCGCTCGTAATGGAAGTGAGGCAAGTACGGTGCAGGAGAACGAGTATCGTTCAAAATGACTGACCTGATGCGGCCGTTTAAGCTTGGAGAGGACATTGGTTTGTTCCTGGTTAACTTTGAGCGAACGTGCGAGAAGCAGGGGTTCCCTCGGGAAACGTGGCCACAGTGCTTGCTCACTTTGTTACCCGGCGAGGCGGCCGACGTAGTCGCTCGCTTGAAGAGAGAGGAGGCAGAGGATTTCGACAAAGTGAAATCGAGTCTGCTAAAAAAGTACAGGCTGTCAGCGGAGGCGTTCCGTCGGAAGTTTCGGGAAAATGAGAAAGGCAGAAGTGAGTCATATACAGAGTTTGCCTACAGGCTAATGTCAAACATGCAGGAGTGGCTCAAAGAAGAGAAAGCGTTTGGTGACCACGAGAAAGTTCTGCAGCGTTTCGGGCTGGAACAGTTTTATAGTCGGTTACCTGAGAACGTGCGGTACTGGGTCTTGGATAGGCCAGACGTTAGTACGGTGGCTAGAGCCGCCGAGCTAGCCGAGGAGTTTGTGACGCGTCGGGCTCGCGGAGCTAAGGACGGTCAAAAGGGTGAATTTGGCTCCAAGTTTGAGATGCCGAAGTTCACTCCCATGAGAGCAAGGGGGAACACACGTAGTGCGGATGCGAGTGAAAGCAGTCCGACCGAACCTAAGGAGACGGCGGCAGCCGAAGCCGAACGCAGAAAGCGGTTCGAGACGAGGCAAGCGCGCGTGTGTTATACGTGCCAGAAGCCGGGTCACTTTTCGGCGCAGTGTCCAGAAACAAAAACAAAAGTCGTGCTTTTGTCATTATGCAGCACTGACGAGAACATGAAGCTTCTCGAGCCTTACATGCGAGACCTCCTCGTGAACGGGAAAGAGTGCCGAGTGCTTCGCGATTCCGCAGCTACGATGGATGTAGTTCACCCTTCTTACGTAGAAACCGATATGTTCACGGGCGAGTGCGCATGGATCAAGCAAGCCGTGGAAGCTCATAGCGTGTGTCTGCCCGTAGCAAAAGTGCTTATTGAAGGACCTTTCGGAGCACTTGAGACGGAGACCGCAGTGTCATCTATGCTGCCCCCCAGTACCCGTACCTATTTTCGAACAGGTCCGATCACCTCCTGCGCGAAAAGGGGTTTTTGTTTGGTGAGGCTAGCGTTCAGGCCTTAACCAGATCGAAGGTTCGGGAGCTAGCTGCAAAGGCGGTAGTTGCGGGGCCGACGTTGTCGAACAATCAGAAAGGGTAAGAGGCGCAGCAAGCTGATATTCTGAGCACGTCCGAACTGAATACAATTGAGCCTGTAGCGTTGAAGGCACCAGATACTGGAGAGGAAATGCCCGACACGGGAAAGTTAGAAGAGCTATCTGCAGATTTGCTCATCGCGCCTACGTCAGACGGACTTAATAGGTTGCTAAAAGTCAGCCGGTCGGCTTTGATAGCCGAGCAAAAGAAGGATGGCAGCCTAGAAAACATACGCTGCATTGTCAAGGAAGGTATCGCCAAGAAAAATGCTCGCTTTGTGGAAAGAGGTGGGGTCCTGTACCGGAAGTATTTAGACCGCAGAGGAGTGGAGTTCGATCAGCTGATCGTGCCTCAGTGCTACCGTCAGGATCTGTTGCGCTTGTCGCATGGGGGTTCGTGGTCCGGACACCTAGGAGTTAAGAAAACTAAGGACCGTCTCTTGCAAGAGTACTATTGGCCAGGGTGTTTTCGGGACGCAGACCACTTTGTGAGGACATGTGACACCTGTCAGCGGGTGGGCAAACCAGGGGACAAATCGAGGGCGCCGTTGAAGTTGGTACGTATCATTACGGAGCCTTTTAGACGGCCCGTTAGTGATACAGTGGGACCTCTGCCGGTAACAACCACGGGGTACAGACACATTTTGACTGTGATCTGCCCAGCGACAAAGTTCCCTGAAGCAGTGCCGCTTAAAGAACTCAGCTCAGTTGAGATAGTCAATGCACTACTGTCGATATTTGCGCGAGTTGGTTTTCCTGCGGAAATCCAATCAGATCAGGGCACAGTGTTTACTAGCGCTTTGACGACAACTTTTCTCGAAAGGTGCGGGGTAAAGCTGTTACACAGTTCAGTGTACCACCCACAGTCGAATTCCGTTGAGAAGCTCCACTCCGTCATGAAGCGCGTGTTGAGAGCATTGTGTTTTGAACAACAAACTGACTGGGACCTGTGTCTGCCTGGGGTGATGTTTGCCTTAAGGACCGCGCCGCATGCGGCTACGGGGTTTTCGCCAGCTGAGCTGGTGTACGGTCGCTCGCTGCGGTCTCCGCTTCGCATGCTTCGAGAATCGTGGGAAGGCAGGGGCGACGACCCAGTCGTGGTGGAGTACGTGCTTAGGCTCCTCGAACGCTTAAGAAGGGCACAGGAGTTGTCAGGTGAAGCAATGGCAAAGGCCCAGCAGAGGGCCAAGGTTTATTATGATCGGACAGCCAGGGCCCGTCGTTTTGAGGTGGGCGATGAGGTAATGATATTGCGCACATCGCTAAAGAACAAACTCGACGTGCAGTGGGAGGGCCCAGCACGGATTGTTCAAAAACTGTCGGACGTCAACTACGTGGTGAGTCTGCCAGGAAAACGGAAAGCACAGCAAGTTTACCACTATAATCTGCTCAAACCCTATAGACAACGGGAAGCAGTGGTGTGCATGATGGTAAACGTTCCCGAAGAGCTTCCGGTCGAGCTTCCGGGACTAGGCTCAGTGACGAACAGGAAAGACACCGATCAAGTCATTAGTGACTTAATCAGCAAAGCACCGCTGTCGCCTGGGCAGAAAACCGAACTACACCAGCTCTTACAAGAGTTTCAAGGTCAATTCTCTGAGAGGCCTGGTAGGACTTCTGTCCTTACTCATGATATAGAACTTACCTCCCCAGAGCCAGTACGATCCAAGGCGTACCGGGTGTCACCCCGCCAGCACGATATTATGGAGGCTGAGGTAAAGAAAATGATACAGCTCGGTGTTATTGAGGCGGGTGAGAGTGATTATACCTCCCCTTTGATTTTAGTTGAGGTACCGGGCAAGGAACCTCGTCCTTGCGTCGACTACCGCAGGCTTAATTCCATCACTAAGGATCAAATTTATCCGATCCCTAACATCGAGGAGCGCCTTGAGAAAGTTAGTAGCGCTCAGTTTATTTCCACCCTAGATCTTGTCAGGGGTTATTGGCAGGTTCCACTTACAGAAGAGGCTAGTAGGTATGCGGCGTTCATTTCACCAATGGGAACATTCCGTCCTAAAGTGTTGAGTTTTGGTTTGAAGAACGCGCCATACTGTTTTTCAAGCCTCATGGATAAAGTGTTGCGGGGACAGCAAGAATTCGCTTTACCGTATTTAGACGCAGGCACGTACCCAGGATGTTTTTTCGGGGGGGGGGCCCACCACCTCCACCATCATCATCAATCTGTTTTAAGTCAACTGCAGGACGAAGGCCTCTCCATGCGGTCTCCAATTACCCCTGTCCTGCGCCAACCGATTCCAAGTAGCGCCCGCGAATTTCCTAATTTCATCGCTCCACCTAGTGTTTTGTCGTCCTCGATTTCATTTCCTTTCTCTTGGTACCCATTCTGTAACCCTAATGGTCCAAGGGTTATCTAACCGGCGCATTACATGACCTGCCCAGCTACATTTTTTCCTCTTGATGTCAATTAGAATATCGTCTATACCCGTTCGCTCTCTGATCCAAACCGCTCTCTTTCTCTCTTAACGTTATGCCTAGCAATCTTCGTTCGATCGCTCTTTGCGCGGTCCTTAACTTGCTCTCAAGTCTCTGCCCCATATGTCAACACTGGCAAAATGCACTGATTGCACACCTTACTCTTCAATAAAAATGGTAAGCTTCCAGTCAGGAGCTGGCAATGTCTGCCGTATGCGATCCAACCTATTTTTCTACTTCTGTGAATTTCCTTCTCATGATCAGGGTTCCCTGTGATTAATTGACCTAGGTAAACGTACTCCTTCCCAGTCTCTAGTGGCCGACTGGCGATCCTGAGCTCTTGTTCCTTTGCCCGGCTATTTATCATTCTCTTCATCTTCTGCATATTAATATTCAACCCCACTCTTACACTCTCTCTGTTAAGGTCTCCAATCATTTGTTGTAACTCGTCTGCATTGTTGTTGAATAGAACAATGTCATCGGCAAACCGAAGGTTGCTGAGATATTTGCCGTCGATCTTTACTCCTAAGCCTTCGCAGTTTAATAGCTTGAATTCTTCTAAGCACGCAGTGAATAGCTTTGGAGAAATCGTGTCTCCCTGTCTGACCCCTTTCTTTATAGGTACCTCCCTGCTTTTCTTGTGTAGAATTAAGGTAGCTGTAGAACCTATGTAGATATTCTTACGCGAAGGACGAGTCAGTAAGACGAGAAACTATTTACAGATTATATTTACAACAACAGTTGCAGCGCTGACCGGTTAGATTCACAGCGCGAGCCCAGTTCGTTCTTCCTCCTCTTTTCTGGAGTGATGGCGCCTACGCGCCTCGTTCAAACAAACAAATACCACACGCACGTAGCAATATTTTCCAAGCTTTTTACGTAAGCCTTCTGTACTCCTTGATTACGTAGTGCCTCTATGATTGTTGGTATCTCTACTGAATCAAATGCCTTTTCGTAATCTATATAAGCCACATAGAGAGGCTTATTGTACTCAACCTGATTGAGGACATGGATGCGATCCATTGTAAAGTATCTCTTCCTGAAGCCAGCCTGTTTCCTTGGTTGACAAAATCCAGTGTTGCCCTTATTCTATTGGAGATTATTTTGGTAAATATTTTATATAATACTGGGAGCAAGCTAATGGGCCCATAATATTTCAATTCTTTAACGTCTCCTTTTTTGTGGATTCGTATAATGTCTGCATTCTTCCAGTTTTCTGGGACCCTTGCAGTCGATAGACACTTCGTGTAAAGAGCCGCCAGTTTTCCAAGCATTATGTCTCGTCCAGCTTTGATTAAATCGACTGTTATTCCACCTTCTCCTCCCGCTCTTCATCGTTTCATGTCTTGCAGGGCCCTTCTGACCTCATCGCTAGTTATAGGAGAGTTTCTGCATCCTGTTCATTACTGTTTCTAAGTGAGGTATCGTGACTCCTCTGGGTACTGTACACAGGTCAGCTTAGAATTTTTCCGCTGCTTTTACTATATCTTCGAAATTGCTGATGATATTATCCTTCTTATCTTTTAGTGCATACATCATGGTTTGTCCTATGCCAGGTTTCTTTTTTACTGATTTCAGGCTGCGTTCATTTTTTGCGGCTTCTTCAGTCTTTCTCATGTTATAGTTTCGAATATCAGTTATTTTCGCCTTGTTGATCAGTTTTGACAGTTCCGCGAATTGCGTAACGCTGTGCGGCCGCCAGTCCCATACAACCGCGTAGAGCGCAGGACTCTGCGATTCTAGACGTACTGCGCTCACCGCGAAAGGTTAGAAAAACACCCACATAAGCACAGCAGAGAAGTGGCTACGTGAGGCGGTTCGACCGATAACTGTAGAAGCGTCATTCAAAACAAGTAATTGTTCTCCACTTCCAGCGGCGTTTTCTCTACTTCCTTTTTAAATAAAAAGATGTTGATCCATAAATATTCTCATAAACAACGGTTAACTTTTTATTATTCGCTTTTGCTTGCAGTTTGGTTGTTGCCTTGGATCTCTCCCTGAGTAGATCGCTTAATTACTCAACTCCTTGCGATTTTTGTTTCAGGTTGCCAATTTTGCACGAAAAGTGCTATACAATTAGGGAAAAACAGACGAGGTAACGGGCGACAGTCATCTTGCTTATGGGTTTAAGGGTTATTGCAGGGTTTCATGATGGACGCTCTTTCACATTATTTTATTTCCCACCTTATCTAACCCATATCACGTGTATGTGGTTCCGGGCATCTGCCAGCGTCGCGGCGAGCCGTAACTCAAGGAAATAATGAAGCAAAGGGATAAGTTAAACGCAATTGGCATTTTCTCCGGCCGCAACTCGTTCCATGAGAGTACAGACCAGCTGAGTAACAGCCGCATCCCTCTCCTGGTCCCAGGACCAGCCTAAACAAAGAAGGTTGAACTAACAAAAGCAACAGCTATGCGCGTGACGGTTGAATAGATGGTGACAACTGAACGCATCTCGAGTTAATCGCGCGGGTGCGGAATCTATGAGAAAACTGTCATTCACATTACAAGAGATGCCGATAACTACCGCCATCTAAAAGGAGTGAAAAAGGTAGCATAATGCTGACCGATGAACAGCTGCCAAGTCTCAACGTTGATCTGGCGGCGCTTTAGGAATGTGTGAGGAGTGGTGGCGTGGGTGGGGGGGCGGGTATGCCACTTGATTTGGTATGCATATGCCAATATCGTATGCCACTTGACTTGGTATGCACGTACCCAGGGGGGGGGGCCCGGCCCCCCCCCCCCCCCCTGGGTACGTGCCTGTTTAGACGACGTAGCGATATTCTCCGCATCCTGGTCTGAGCATATGGCACACTTGCGGGCAGTGCTAACCCGCCTGCGCGAAGCGGGCTTGACAGTCAAGGCTCCCAAGTGCCAGTTAGCACAGGCCGAGGTTGTCTACCTCGGTCACGTGATTGGTCGGGGTCGTCGCCGCCCCTCTGAAATAAAGGTGGCCGCTGTGCGAGACTTCCCGCAACCGCGCACGAAGACCGATATTCGGTCGTTCTTAGGTGTCGCCGGCTACTATCAGAGGTACATCCCCAGGTACTCTGATATCGCGGCTCCCCTGACGGATGCTCTAAGAAAAACAGAGCCCCAAACAGTCGTCTGGGACGAGACAAAGGCAAGAGCTTTTAGCGCCCTAAAGAGCGCCCTAACAAGCCAGCCTGTGCTACGATCGCCAGACTACACAAAAGGGTTCGTTGTTCAGTGCGATGCTAGTGAGCGAGGCATGGGCGTTGTACTGTGCCAACGGGAAAATGGAGAAGTGGAACACCCCGTCCTGTATGCTAGTCGTAAGCTGACCAGTCGTGAGCAGGCGTACAGCGCCACCGAGAAAGAGTGTGCGTGTATCGTGTGGGCCGTTCAGAAATTGTCATGCTACCTAGCCGGCTCGACGTTTATCATTGAGACGGATCACTGCCCTCTCCAATGGCTGCAGACCATCTCTCCCAAAAATGGCCGCCTCCTGCGCTGGAGCCTCGCTTTGCAACAATATTCCTTTGAGGTGCGTTACAAAAAGGGGAGTCTCAATGGTAACGCCGATGGCTTAAGTCGAAGCCCCTAACGTAGGAATCAGCCTCAAAGTTATTTGTTACTGATGTTTTTCTTCCTGAGGCAGGATTTCTAACATATTGCTTTTGTTTAGTGTTTCAAAGTGATGACGTGCTTTCTAGTGCAATTTTCCAATTTGTGGATGTGTTCTGGGTGCTGCTAGACTACTGTAAGGAACTAGGCAGTAGTATAAAAGGGGAAAGAGCCTGGTATGGCTTAGTGAGGGTTGTGTCGTGCTTGCTGACTGAGCGGTTGAGTTTCGGCGTAGTTCTAACGCTTGCTGGGAACGAGAGAAAAATGGCAACTCTCCCGAAGTCACTTTGCAGTGTCCTGGGTGAACCTGAACGTGAGAACGAGGCCTTCTCTGTGCGCTGCGCTCAAGAAACGCCGAGGGACCACCGACTTCGGTTGTGAGCATCATCGAGCGACATCCCTCCGGACAGCGGATGCAGTCCCCTGACCATCGGGATCTCCTTCCCCCGGCGGGGCGGTCTCTTACGTTTCGCCTACGACGCGCGGTATAGCCGGCGCGGATGCAACGGACGCCGGGGCTTCGTTCAAAGCGGCGGACATTTCGGCCCGTTCAGCGCTGCCGCAACGCCTCCCCGCCAAGCGCGTCCAGGCATGTTTCAATGCCACGTGTATTCGTGTGTGCGTGTGTGTGTGTGTGCATGTTGGTGCCCACGCTTGTCAAGGCGCGGCAGCCGGGGAGAGGAGCTCCCCAAGTGTGAAGCGAGGAGGTCTGACCGGCGCCGGCCCGGCGGCTGCGTCACCTTCTAGTCTCGACGTGCCCGAGCGCCGCCGTCACGTGGCCTCATTTAGAGACGTTCCTTCTTGCCCGCGACTGCGAGAGTATAAAAGCAGCTGCTCCCGGACGCCGAGAGAGGCTCCGATTTCTTCTGTCGAGTAACGTGCTCTCCCGTCTCTCCACTTCGGTCGACCTGACCGCCCGCTCTTTTGCGATGCTAGAATAAACAAGTTGTTCTGTTAGCAGTCGACTCATGCTTTGACGGGACCTTCGGATGCTTCCAGTTGTGCCCCAGGCCGCCAGGCCAACGCTACCCTTGGGGCTTGCGACCCATATGCAACACTACCAACAAATCTTAAAACGGCTTCTCGTGCCGATCATCTTCAACAATGAAATGATAACGAATACATCGCATAGCGTTTATTCCATGTTAAACGTTCTATTGTCCCAGTCACTATCAACTGGCTGCATTCCTAGTGACTAGGAATTTTTCGAAATCACGTGATCGCGTGCTTCTCCGCTCAGTTATTGTCCCATCTTCTTAACCAGCACAAGTTGTAAATTACTCGAACCTATCATGCACATTTTAGTCATCAACTTCCTTAAGACCATACAGTGGCGTATACTAACTATTTATAGAGGGGGGGGGGTAAACCACCCACGATCTGATCTGTGTGTGTGTGTATATATATATATATATATAACAATGAGTGAAGTAGCCTGGAAATGCTTCTGTCAGTTAAATTTATATTTAACAGACCGGGACCTATTTATCATTCACATATGGTGTACCATGGGGGCCCGAAATATCGTCTGAATTTGCATTTATCTCTTGCAACCATATAAAATCTCAAGATGTTACATGGACGAAAGGCAATCAGTAGTGCCTCACAGAGGTCCTGGATCGCGCCCAATAGCAGCAGTACAGTGCACATAAAAAAATTCGCATTTGCTACAAGGAATTTGAACAATTCAAGAAAGAATTGTACTTGCTGCTTAAGTCTGCGGCATAAATGTGACACTAGTTTAGGTAATAGTATTGTTGAGGACATATGCAACGACGTACAATCAACATAAATATTACTTGCAATTTTCCCACACAAAAAAGGAATTGACTCGTCATCCCGGCCCTGCGACAGTGGATGTCCAGCGAATCTGTTGAAAACTACCGCTACATCTGCTGAGGGTATGGATGGGTGGATACACCTTTCTTGTACGTCCGGCAAGGTTTAACGCGACCCGGCTCAGGTCTCCCACGGGGGAACGTCAAGGCCCTGCCTCAACGCCGCCTCACGGGCTTGCTGGACTGCCCTCGTCTGAATTCCGAGGTCTGAGCTGCGCAGAGCGACGGCCCACTTCGACGACAGAGTCTCCGAAGTAACAGCCATCCCTCCTATAACTACATTGCACTCCCACAGCATGTGTTTGAGTGTTGCTGGTCCTTCCTCGCACAATTTGCACGTGTCGTCATGATGCTTATCTGGGAAGATACGTTTCAGACGGAATGGATAAGGGAAGGTGTTCGTCTGGAGTTGTCGCCAGGCGACGGCCTGCCTGCTGTTCAATTTGGGACTCGGCGGTGGGTATATCCTTCTGGCGTTCAATTATGCACTGGTTATGTCGTTGTATCTGGTGAGCCTGTCCCGTTCTGCTCGAGAAGCGTTCGCTATCGTGCGAGAGGCGTTGCCCTGTTCGGCGCGGCGGGTCATGTCTCGCGGGTATGCAATGATTTATTGCTTTACAGCGCCTCCCCCCCCCCCCCCCTCTCAATTTCCGCTTGATTTGATCTCTGTTGGATTTACAGTTCTTTCCAGGGCAACGGGTAAGTTCTTTGTTCGCAAAACACATTCATAAAGCTCCGAATCGCTTGCATGAGCAATTTACTGCAAATACCATAATTAGTCCCCTGTCTTTGAAGTTTACCTACATACATTGCCCATAACGCGCCCTTTATTTTCGCCTAATATATATATAAATCTCGTTTAGCTCACCGAGGACATCGCTGAAACTAAGACGGAACGCGTTATGACGCCTAAAAACAGGGAAAGAAAAACGACAGCTCATTAATTACTTGCAACGCTTCTAACCGGACCAGGGACGTAAAAATTTTGTCACACACTGCAGTTACCATGTCACCCCTTCACTTTCCACAAAATATAAACCTGTTGTAAACTACAGCTATGTCGGGACACAGGGAAGCATAGCTGATAGCGGCCATTTCACACGCTCTAACACTTGAATAAGATATTTTTTTACAAATGCTGCGTTAGATCCAACCGCATTTAACTTCGCACAGAGAGTTTCCATATAGTGTACCACCAATTTTTGCTAAATGTGGTCTCGGTGGCTTGCATAGTACTCCTTAGACACGCTCAAACATTCTGGATTGCTTGCATACGTAATTTATTGTGAAAGCCCCAATTACCCATGTATATTGAACCTCACCACCCCATTACCCATTAACTTGTCCTCACAGCCCCCAAACATAACGAAGCTGCCTCCTTTAGTTCAGTGAGGACACCAGGCGAAACTAATACATCATGCATGGAAAAGCAAAAAGAAAAAAAGATGACGGCTCAATAACTATTCGTAACGCTCCTAAATAAACCAGAAAGTCTAAAACTACGCCACACATTGAACTTAAAGTGCTGCCTATTCCTTCAAGGTATAAAATATCTGAAACGCAGTTCTCTTGGGACATTGGAAAACGTTGATAATTTCGTACATCGCAATTTTATAGCGCTGCATTTGATCAACACGTATTTACCATATCGCACATAAACTTGGCGTATAGTTCGCCTTACGTTCGCAAAACTTTACCTCAGTTGTTGTAATTATGCCAGCGCAGCCGTCCAAGTACACCACTCGTAAATCAGAGTAATAATCCTATGGGCTAATTGCATACACGATTGCAAAATGCGCATTTAACCCACCCACACGGAAGATTGCGTATACACCTTATCCATACCATGCGCCTAATTTTCCTTAGATTATTCAGCTCAACGAGGACACCGGAGAAGCAAACCGCGAATCTCGTCGTATCTCCTCCAGTCACGGCGTGCACGTTTGGGAACGCGACTTATTTTTGCCTTTTCTGTGCAGCACTTGTTGGGAACAGACAACGAACATTAAGCTTTGACTAATATTCTGCTTTCTTAAAGTACACCGATTTCACTTTTGAATTAAATGTATCGCTTCACACGACCGCTTTCATGAAGGCACTAGCGACGGGACGTTCGAAATGGGGCGTTTCGATAGTAATCGCGAAAGATTATTTCTTCCTTTGTTCTAATGCTTGCACCCAATAATTAACCTGTGCATGTAATTCGAGCGGGTGATTATATATATTTAACGAAGAAACGTAGCATGACATACCGTACAATAATATTTAATTGTACTAGTAATTACGATGGCTCTCTATAAAATGCAGAGTCATTCTCCCACCTTCACTTGGATCCTATATGAAGTCTCCAGCATTTTCGGACAAAAATAAGCAAATTTCACACATTTATCGACAGTCGATCGCAATTCGTGACTGAAGGTATTTCAAGAAAATACATGAAAACATAGATCGTTTAGTAATTATTTGCGACACTTGCATTTAAAGCAGGAAAGTGAAAGTTTCGCAACGCCAAAGCTCTTAAAATTATTATATTTTCACGGAATTTGACGTTCGTACCTAGTGCCCTGCTTTATAGGAGTCTAGGGAACATCTAGATGAGCGGCAGTAAATGACAGCCTGGAAGGCTTCAATGTCACTCGGAACATTGTTTCGTACATCGAATACATATAAACACCGCGCCCCGCATATTTTACCGACGATACCTGGGGAAAACAACCAAATAGCGTGTAAACGCATAAAACTTGGGATAAAGCGACCAGTCAGTTACTGTTTTCAGAGTACATAAGCAACCTACACCGTGCAAATTTTCGGTACACATCACCAAAAAGTGGCCCTAATTTTTTCAAAATATGATATGTCTATTGTTTGCTCCTGCCGGGAAACAATAGTGCAGCTCTTATTTAGAAACAGCATGAAAATGAAAGCGTCAGTCAGAAGTGAAACGTACATCTTTAGAAAAAAATCAAGTCAGTGTTCTATTGGTATTGAAATGGATCCGCGAGCTCGACCAAGGTCATTTTACGAGCATAACAACGATAAGTCGCGATTATACAATGAAACGGGATATAAGTTACACCTGTAAGAGCTGGTTTCACTAGATTTCTGATGGTGATAAGATACTAAGACTACAATGCTCCAAGGGACAGAGATTAAATAATTCCGGCATTTGATAATCCAACGATTTCAGGCCATAAGGTAACCTGTCGTTGGACGCTGCTGATTACAATACTTCATCTGGAGCTTCCCCTCACCCGCAAATGAAGTATAACAAGCTGATTGAGTTTTATAATACAGATGTAGCAGTCCCCAAAAACTTGGCACGATGCAAGTTGCGCAAGCTGACAGTTTGTTAGGGCAGGAACTGCCCAGCGCCAGGCGTTATCTGCAACGCGTGCGTGCATGGCCCATTCCGCGTGTCGTCCGCTATACAGGGCGTCCCGAGAAGGCACGAAAGACAAGCGTCGTTGTTCAAGCAGGGATATGCGCAGTAAAGAAAAGCATTACTCACGTGGTCACTGTGCTAATAAAGAATATTTAGCTTCAGGTGTAATTTTAATGGACTTTCCAGCGTGCAGCCGAAAATGCCAGGGCCCGCTTTCAAAATTGGGAGGGGGGGGGCAAATGACATACTTTGCCCCCCCCCATCACTTCTGACAGTGGGGGGGGGGGGGGGGGGGGGGCAAGTGCCCCTCTTACACCCCCCGTACGTACGCCTATGAGGCCATATAACATTATTTTCATGCATCAGCACGGTTTTCGCCAGGGCTACCACTCATGCGACACTCAACTTGCCCGATTTATTAACGACATACACACTCTAAAAACAGTAATGTGGAAAGTTGCGCTAGTTGGTGATTGATCATCGTACCTTGCTGGTGAAGCAGCGCACTGACACGGACACAGAGAAGACACAGAGAACACGACACTCGCTGCACTCGCAACTATTTTATTTCAGAACACACACTTCATATTTATATACCTGCGCTCCCTCAGGCGTCAAAGAAAATAAAGGCAAGATTAAAGGCACTTTTTTTTTTCAAGAGAGGAAACCCAAGCAAGGCAGATGAGGATTATCGTTTGGGGACAAGATAAGCCCCAAAAGGTGTTAACTTTTTTTAGAGTGTAGATGCGATATGTGCATGCTGTCCTAATTGGTTAATGACACTAAATATTTTCAAAACTAAACTCATGTCTTTAGCGAATAGGCCACGAATTCCAACCAAGTACCTTCGATAACAACGCTGTAGAACTCACCACACCTTACAAGTACCTTGGTATCAATCTTCAAACTTACTATGAAATAATCATATTAACATAGTCAAACGCATCAACTGCCAGTTATATGCATAATATGAATATGCATAATATTATGCATATTCATTTTTTTTACCGCGCACAATAACTAAATGGAATGCTTTAATTACCATTAGACATTGCCACGGAACCAGACTTAACTAAGTTTCAAGATCTAATTCCCTCACGAGTTGCCACATAATCTTATTATTATCATTTTGGGACGTGTTTCTTCTTTATTATCTCTCTTGCGATATCTGTTGCTGTTTGCATTTCATTGCCGTTGCCTTATGTTCTCCTATATGTACTAATGTTTTCTCTGCAATATTTGTGATTCCTCTTCTGTATTACCTATGTTTTCTCTGCATTATTATTTTGTGCTTTTTTGTATTAGTACGATCTATAAGTATATATAATCTGTGACTAATGCCTGTCACACCCCCTCCCCACATAATACCCTCGCAATGAGGGCCTTTGGGGGTATATTGAAAAAATAAATAAATACTGGGGCGCGAACTCTGACCCGGAATTTGGGGCTCATTTTGGATTGTGAGGAAATGTCATCGAGTCCACGTTCCCCACTGGACCTGTGGCTGATAAAGTTGGCTCGAAACTTCAATCTGAATCAGATAAAAAATACTGGGCTTTTAAGTGATACTGAAAGAAGCGTGAAAGGTTCTGACCGGTGAACAATCTGTAATTCCAGAGGCGTACGTTGGATCATCGAACTTTCCGAAGTACAGATAATTGGGTGGATATTTTGCGATCCTTTCTGCATGCACACAAACTCAGTTAAAGAGGGCGCCACCCGAAACAAAAATTTCTAAATGGTGCTTATTTGTCACTGCTTACAACTTTTTCCATCGTGTCTAGTCACACTAAATTTCAGATTAATCTTGGAACTTGCGGAATTTGCGTCATTCCGTTTTATAAAGAAAACAAAATGGAGTTCACGGAACAGGGGCTTACTGGGCTGTGTTCCTTATTCTGAGATGCAAAGCGGTAGTTCTTATTGAGCGTATGGGTGCCTAAAGTGCATCATTTAGGGTTTTAGTGCCTGTTAAAGGCTGTTAAAAAAAATATTGTGCCTAAACACCGGGTCTCTATTCGTCATACACGAGATACACGCGCGAGTCAAGAGGTCTGCATGGTGCAATGACGTGTAAGAGGGAACAACTGTGTCATCATTTCGCTAGAACGTTCTAGAAAGAACTCGAATTTTCGCGCCTCATCTTATAGGCGTCATTGGTCACGTGAACGCTAGTGACCAATCGCGCCTTTGTCAAGGCTTCGTCTGCAACGATGACGTAAGAAACAATCACGTGACAATAACAAGGTATAAATACCATGCTAAGCTGGGGTTGCACACGGTTCAGTTCGTCTGCTTACCTGCATCGTTCGTTCGTGCGTGTTGTCTGCAGTCTATCCGGGCTTTACTTGGCATGGCTGCTCCGATGTTCACACGATTCTCTCTCGTGCCATGCCGGCGTGCCCTGATGGCTTGCTCGCGGCGCAACCTTTGGAGACGCTACCCGGTCACCATCGGCGATGTCTTCGGTGAGATGGACCGGCAGCTGCGCCACTTCGAGCACGAGATGTCGCGCACTTTCCGCGACCTGGACCGTTCGGGCGCGTTCGGGCCAGCGTTTCGCTGGCTGCGTGCGCGCGACGTGCCCGTCGAGGCCGGCTCGGGCGACAAGTTTCGGGTGCAGCTGGATGTGAGTAAGTTCAGGCCGGAGGACGTGAAGGTTTCCCTCTCGGGCAGCGAGCTGACCGTGCGCGCCCGCTCCGAAGTCAAGGAGGGCAACTCGACGTACTTGCGCGAGTTCTCGCACACCGTGACACTGCCGGAAGACGTCGACCCCGACACTGTGCGTTCCCTGTTGCTCGCCGACGGATCGCTGTGCATCGAGGCTCCCCGCGCGCTGCCCGAGCCGAAGGAAGTGCCCATCGAGAAGTCCGCTCAGGGCGAGCCTCCCAAGGACAATTAAGTGAAGAAAATGCGCACGCTAACTTCGTGCTGTGACTATTGCTTGTACTTAGTGTGTAAATAAATGTATCTGCCCGTTAAGAGCGCCTCCTTGTAGTGCTTCTCTCGCCTCCCGTCTGCAAATGTTTTGCAGCCGCAGAATACCGCTGGGCGACTTTTAGGAGAGAGAACGTCGCTTTCCCAGGTGTATGTGACATAATCGGAACAGCTCGTGTAGTATAACAGGCGCCTTATAAGAACGCTTGTCGCTTATATGAAATACGTCACAATTGACTGGTGTACGATCCTAAAAAATTATATAGCGCACGCGTCTGCGCGCAACATGTCCATGCGAGGACGCCATACAACGAAGCACCAACGACGCTTGTCCAGCCCGCGATGTTTCCTCGCGACGACTGGCACTAGCCATGCAGCAGCGATGACCAATTCCAACGCGCATCTCGGGCGGAATCGGAACGAGTTCTACGCTGGCATGTTGCACACATTGCGCAACAGGCACACGGTCTTGCGTGGAAATTCAAAATGCTTATCCTGGCAAGGTAAACTGTGCACTTAGGGAGCTTTGGCCCAAACTTTAACGCCACAAAGCCCAACATAATTTTTGACACAACTAAAAATTAAAAAAACAATGAAGTGGTGGAACCCCACTGTAGAGCCCATGCTATAGCATTACTGTTATGCTGGAGAGGGTTTTCAGTTGTGGATAGTTCAGCAAGTCAATTACTAATTACAGTAGATACTAATTATTCGTTTTTACGGCCAGAAATAAATCAACACATTTTAATTTTCTGCTATGTGAAATGGTGTTCGGGCCGCTTTGTGGGGTTAATAAACCCGTAACAGTAGTACTAGAAAAGTATTCCGACAATAGGCAGCCGTATACATGGTGCGACAAATATGTAGAGGGCAAAATTTCCATAGCTTTGTCCCTTGTAATCGTAAATTGTGGGTGTTGCTCACCTTGGATGAGAGGCTGATGCAATGACGAGCTTATGTTGCATGGTTGGCAATGCGCACGCACCACATGGGCGTGCACTCTTAATTGAACAAAACACATCTCAAGCACAAATTTTATTGTCGTATATGTTTCGAGCTATTCGGCACTACGTCAAAAACACAGTACTACATGTCAAGCATTGTAAAACATGGCACATACACCCAACTACGATTTTGTGACTGCTTATTTCGAATAAGGCACTGTCTATTGTGGTAAATTGGTAAAACATGCAAACAGATTAATTTGTAGACTTGAGGGTTCTGTACATGACAAGCATCATAAATAAAACGTAAGTAAGAAGGGACTTCAGGGTACACAAGCATCCTACAGTTGAGACTGTGTATTCAGGACCTATTCTTGGAATGTACAACTTTTCTATACACCTAAGGAAAATGAGAATGCACTATCTCAGTCTAGCAAAATGCACACTGCAAAGCATAAATAGGAACACATGAGAATACGATTCGGGTAGGTGATCACAGGCAGCGTCCCGAGCCTGCAAATTGACTCAGGGTGGACTAATATTGGTAAAGAGCAATGAGAGATGAACATGCCTCCAAATCAAAAAGAAAAAGATGTCTTGAGCTTGTACGTTTTGATGCTAAAATAGCAAGCATGTTGTGGCCACGCATGATCTGATCACACAGCAAAGAAACACTAATAAGACTAATGAAATGCAATGGCAATAAAAACAATAAAACGGTACAGGTTGTGACAAAGTATGCTAAAATGAAAGGTCCAAAGCAGGCTACTGGACGTTGCGGTGACAACGTGGATGAGATGGGTGAGCACAAATCAGGCAAAGCCGATGACTTCCAAAAGGCGCACGACGAAGTCATCGCTGCTGGCCAGTGATCTGTTGTCAAAAGTGTCGCAATGCTCAGAGCGACCATTCTCCATGGACTCGTCTATGTACAGCGCCATTCCGTTCCTGCACAAGTACCATTGAGTGTGGATGTTATTCATGCCTGCCATATCTTCATCAACTTCTGGAGCTGCAGCAACCAAATTTCATTATGCATCAATCGGATCAGTGAACAAAGCAAAAGTGCCTGTGAAAGAGACATTTTTGCAAAGGCATGCTTCACGGCGGTGTTAATAGTAAATGTGTAGGTTTAAAGTGTAATTACAGGATATAAAACATTTCAGGGTAAAGCAGTGTCTTTCTTTACACTGAAGCATTGCTGGTAGCTACATCCTGCACAAGATAAATTCAACTAAAAGAAACATTCCAAAATGGTGCTTTAATCCCAGCCTTGTGAAATGGCAACTTTGGCTGGTTTGTGAGGAAGCATACTGACAAATTGCTCTGTATGGAAAAAATTGGCAGTTTCACCTGGAAAAAGAAGAAATAAATTTCTTGAGTAACTGCACAACTGCCAATTCTTACAGTATATGTGCACACAACGCTCATGCCAGCAGTGGAAGGCAGAATGTTGTCCTGGCTCAGTTATCAAGCCAACTGAGTGGAGCATTGACGGTGCTATGCCTGATCCTTGTAGCCAAACACACTCCACGTCTCTGGAGGTATTCTAAGACTCTGCACACGAGCGGCATATGTGCCGTCGGCACCAGGACAATGGTACAACGTGCCTTGAGCGACTCTGCAATTGCCATCACGGCAAAAGCAAAAAAGCACAAAAGAAACTGACAGGAAATTGAGCTCACTGCTGGTCTCGTCAATTTCCTTCACGGGTTCATGTTTTGCAATACAATGGATGTCAGGGCGGGGAATGTCAAAATCTTTTCCTCATTCTTTACTGAACACACTCAATGGAACCCTCTATGAAAGAAAGCTGTGCCAGCCAGGCACCCTGGCTCTGGGTGTTGTTCCCAGCATGTTTGAAAAAAAGAATATGGCTGCTTGCACACACTACATTGAACCAGCAAACTATCGAAGCACCAGGCTTGGGTTGTTCGTGCCACGCTTTTGTAGGACAGAACGCTTCAGGCTGCATCACAATCGAGCTAGGGAACTTGCTCTCAATGTTCACATTAGGCTGTTGAAGCACTCATTCAATAATTTAAGGTTCTGCACTGGATACCATTGCTCTAGCTTAATTCTTTTTTTAAATTCTGACCTTCAGTAATGCACTATGGTTATTAACAAACAAAATGGATTGTTTAAATATTATAAGGCACTTTCCCTCTTTTAGAATGAAGCTCTATACCTCTACCCCTCTGTGAGCAAAAATGTGGGTCGATCCCAGAGGTAGTGTAATACCGGGCCAACATTAGGTGTAGGTGAAGCAGGCTGCAAGCACTCTGCCAATAATAATAATAATAATAATAATAATAATAATAATAATAATAATAATAATAATAACAGCAACAACAAATGAAATAAATAAATAAAGATTTCCATCTATTTTTTTGTGTTTGTGCGTCAACAATAAAAAAGGTGAGCATGGGCTAATCCTGGAGATAGTGACTACCGGGCCAACCCGTGGCAGACGTGACGCAGGCTTCAAGCACTCCAGCCCCGATAATAATAACAAAATAATAAATAAAATAAATAAGGTTGTATTGTTTCAAGTTGAAGGGTATACTGGAATCGTTTGTGAACAGCACATGGACTCACGAGTAGGAGGCATTGCCATATACGTAAAGGAGAAAATGTATGAAAACCCGTGACTAGCAAGAGGACAGTGCCACGAACTGTGGGAATGTCTGTGGCATAGAAACGAAAGATGGAATTGTGATGGCCACTATGTATATACCTCTAGGCACATCCAAGTGTGATATCAAGAAGTTCATGACCACACATTTTGCGCGGATTAGCTGTGATGACACTATCCCTGTGACCATTGTTGGAGACTTCAATGCGGAAGTTTCAAAACCAGACAAGAAACGGTTCAATCAGTTTCTGCTAGAAGAGTTTGGTTTGAAGTGCCACACCATTCCAAGTCACTCAACTATACTCAACAACGGTCGCATATAAATTTAACTTTGGCCAAAATTCTGTCCAAAGTTGTAACCGAATCAATCAGTGCATATCACAGTAATTACAAAGCTACCACTACCATTACAATATGATGAAAATAAATACATGTACCCTTGTCTAACCCTGTGTGATGTGCCACAGCTTCGCTGGTCATCCACCTTCATATAGTGGAATGACTCCTCAATTTTCTTGCATGCTATACACTAGGGTTGTGCAAATATTGGAAACTTTCGAATAACGAATCAAATAGTGTCCTATTCGGTTAGGTCTTTGAATCAAAGCCGCTATTAATGTAGGCAAATATTTTCAAATACCATTAGAATATTTCAGAATGTAAGCTGTGCCCAAATAAACAAAAATTTGGATGACACTTAAGCTTCGCCTTTAAGAGTCGAACGCTATAGCACTCATAGATCCCCGGCTGCTTCTCGGGCTTCCTGGCAACTGCAGCTTATATAACCGTAATGTTTGCTGGGAAGCGCTGGTGGCGAACACTATGCACAAAGGCGAGCTTTTTGGTAGAAACATGGCCTTTCAAGTGGGCCCTGATGCTGGTCAGGCGAGTGCAATCTGGAGGTGTTACAAGGATCCGGGCACGCTGCTTTATGGCCTTTCACCAGATACCATTGGCACTCTGTGAAAAGCCCTATGCATACAAAGAAACTACTTGTTTGCTTCTAATGCTCCCTTTGTGCTTTTAATAAACAATGCTTCGTAAAATACTATGTAATGACAGAAACTTGCCAACTTTAAGAATTGTAAATGTACTGAAAGTTGAGAAAGTTGGTAGCGATTCATTATGAAATGGCAGTGCCCACACAACAAACGAGGATACAAGGCAAAGGTAACACGCAAGCGCTTATGCATTACCTTTGCCTTGTGTCCTTGTTTGTTGTGTGGGCACTGCAGTTTCACAATGAGCACTAAGAGTACTGGGATAGGAAGGTTGTCATTTATTAATTGTGATAACAGCTAGTCATCATTCAAAAACTATTCGAAAAGTATTGAATATTCCATTTGCTTCTGGTACTATTTGCACACCCCTATTATACGCTATCACATCAGGAGAATCCAGCTTGTGCAACTGAGGAGCTATTTGTTATGTTTCAGAGTTTACCAATTAAAAAGAAATATATCCATATAGTATATAATCACTACCTGTACACTTACACTTAAAAATTCATATTCTTAGTATAAAAACATTTCTTCCTCCAACTCAAGGAAGAACTCATGCCTTCCTTCTACTCAAGGGAGACCTCATCGACCACCTGAGTACCAGAAGCAAATCATCGATTTTAGCCATCGACGTAAAGGGAGCTTTTGCCAGCGTCAGTCACGAAGATATCCTCTGCAACCTCGAAGACGTGGGCTGTGGGTCTCGGACATACGACTATGCCAGGAATTTCCTCACGGGCCGCCCGGCCACAGTTGGAATATACAACCTGCGCAGCGACAGCTTCCGAATACCGAGCAAAGGCACCCCGCAGGGTTCGGTCATATCGCCTTTGTTCTTCAACGTCACAATGATCAAACTACCCAGCCTCCTCGACGCCATACCAGATGTAATAGATGCTTTCTCTGCAATCGATATCACGTTATAGACAAGGGCCTCAAACACTGGAACACGAGAGACACGGCTGCAGGAAGCAGTAGATACCATCGAGAGCTACTTGCACAAATGCAGCCTCCGCTGTGCTCCCGAGAAATCGGATCGCCTTGTCCTCAAGTAAAGAACGAGAGGCAGACCAACTGGCTACGATGAACCCAATCCTGTCACCTTCAATGGAACGCCCTTCCCAAAAGTGTAAACCCTACGAGTTCTAGGGCTACACATCCACAAAGATGGGTTCAGGGCAGCCACGCTCCCGCGACTACAGCGAACATTATCACAGCTCACACATCTCGTCAGGAGAGTTGCAAGCCATAGAAGCCGCCTTAAGGAATAAGACACGCTACGCGTGATGCAAGCACTCCTCATTAGTCGAATAACATACGGCAAGCCCTACCTCGAGCTGAAGAATGCAGAGGTTGGAAAAATTAACATTAAAATAAGCAAAGCCATCAAAATCGCCCTGGGCCTACCATCAATGGCTTTGACTACGAGACTTCTCAAGATGGCTGTACAGAACACCTGCAAAAAACTAGCTGAAGCTCAAAAAGCCAGTTACTTAGAAGGACTGCAGCTGACGCCCACCAAAAGATCGGTGCTGCAACGGCTGAGCTACGGTAAAACCTTTATAGCCACCACTGACCGAAAAGAAAGAATTCCTCCAAACATCCACGAATCCCTGTGCATAGCCCCAATTCGACGCAACATGCACCCCACGTACCACAAGGAAAGAAGACAAGCCCGAGTGGATGCCCTACGGTGAAGACACAGGCAAGATCCGGACGCCAGATACACCGACGCAGCCAAATATCCGCAAAGAAACCCTTACAGCCTAAGCGTCGTAGATTCTCAGCAGAGAGCTAGCGTCTGCCACAGTACGTGCACAAAACCCCGAGACTGCAGAAGAGGCTGCAATTGCCCTAGCAACGTGCATGGACGCAGCTGTCGTCTTTTCCGATTCTGGAGCAGATGTCAGGAAGTATGCAAACGGTCGCGTGTCGACAGAAGCACTAAAGATATCGAAGCACCGCAGCACTCCGATCCCCTACACCTGTGTGACATGGGCTCCTGGGCACGAGGGGCTGGAGGAGAACAAAGCAGCACATGTCGCGGTCCGAGGCCACACCTGCCGGGCCAACCTTTTGTACTCTTGAGATGCCCGGTCTCCGTCAGCGGGGGCGGAGACCGTACCTATAACCTACTCAGCGATCCTTCAACGTCACAGGCTGGAACGCAGGGTGTACCCAACACTTCACCCAAAGCTCAACAAAGAAGAAAGTACCACACTCAGAAGACTACACAGTAAGGCTTACACCAACTGAATACTCATGCACAGATTCTGCCCAACGATACAAGGATACCACTGCCCAATGTGTGGTGTACCGGACACCTTATCGCACCTCAACACAGACGGATCGCCTTCACTGAAAGACTAACGCCAGACAAGAAAGCGAAGACCTCATCGAAACGTGGGAGGCCATGGTTCGTTTCCGAGGACCTGGAACAACAACGACGCCTCATCGCCAGGGCCAAGGAGGCACTGAAGGCCAGAGGGTTCCTGGAATGAGGATACCTCCCACCTAGAGTAGAACCGGGGCTTACCTCAGGATATCATTTCAAAAATAAACGTTTGTTCCTCCTCCTCGTTGAGATATCACTTCACCAAGGTATTCCGCATAAAATTCACTTCCAGAAAGCTCTCAAAAAGCCAAGCCTGTTTATTGCAATGTAGAAACTATATTTTTAATGCATTAGCATTCTTTGGGT
Source organism: Dermacentor andersoni (assembly GCF_023375885.2). Taxonomy (NCBI): domain Eukaryota; kingdom Metazoa; phylum Arthropoda; class Arachnida; order Ixodida; family Ixodidae; genus Dermacentor; species Dermacentor andersoni. Next base: position 235,921,668 of record NC_092815.1, read on the forward strand.
ACTTCATGCACTTTCCTGGGGCTGTTTATGTATCTATGTATGTTTCTAGCTAACAGCTTGCTTGTCTACCTGAGCCAATGGGTACTCCAGATATGTACTCCATGCATGGTTACCGAGTATGTGACAATGTGGGCATATGCACCGCTCTTCAATGAACCTCTTTCATGCCGACATGGATCACTGTAGATGTGGAACTGGGTAGGTACCACAGTTCAAAAAGCTCTGACACTTACTTGGAGCACTGGGTTGAAGTGAATTGAATTCTGGGGTTTTTATGCGCCTGAACCACAATTGGATTACGAGGCATGCTGTAGTGGGGCACTCCAGATTAATTTTGACCACCAGGGCATCTTTAACGTGCCCCCAATGCACGGACACTGGTGTGCCTGCATTTCGCCCCCATCGAAATGCGCCGCCGTGGCTGGGATTTGGTCCCACGACGTCGTGCTTAGCAGCGCAAAACCATAGCCGCCATGGTGGGTGAAGCACTGGCTGTGTGCCACTCGACCTGTGTTGGTCTTCAACCAACACCTTTGGTGTTGGGATATTCATATTGATAACACATGTACGAAGGCCTTCCGAAGGCTCGGTTACTTGCAAAGAAAATTAACTGCAGCAACACCATCCGATGTTAAACAGCATATAAAACTTTAGTAAGGCCAATTCCTGAGTATAATAGCATATTGTGGCACCAATACCAGAACTGACTCGCACAGAAATTTGAATGTACCCAAGATGAAGCGCTACAATTTGCTTACTCTCAATATTCTTGACACAAGAGTGTATGTGCTATTAGAAACCAAGCAACACTGCTTACCCTTATCACCGGTGTCCTGTTACTGTCATGAAATTTATTTTTTATAATGAAGTTTCTTTTTACTTATAGTATTAATATAAGTAAGCCAGGTTACGTGCAGCCACCGCATTGACACTCCGTTAGAAGCCATCATCATACACATATCAGGCAGCATCTCGCACACCGCGGCACATTCAAGTATTAATTTCTTCTGAGGGCGATCAGAATCCGGAATTAGTAAAAAATAAATTTTTTGAATCAGGTTCTGTGGAGCCATACGTTGGTTGCGCACGAGTTTTTGGGTGCGTAGTTTCACAATACAGCAGATCTAACCTCGTTCATACATTTTTGGAAAAGAAAGGGAACGTACCAACCGAGAAAGCGTACAATCTGAAGTAACTAAATATAATTGACCGACTCAACTGTGCTTGGCGCATTATAGCCTGCAAGGCTGCTGGCCATTAAAATCCCAAATCATCAACAGACTCAACTGTAGCTGACATCTACGTAAGGTGAAGGGTTGCGTGCGTTGTTGCACTTGAGGCACAAGACGCCGATGTGTATAGAGCTGGTGGCGCTTCGGTGGTCCAAGACAAGTTTTGCCGTTTTTCGATTGCGCAGTGTTTTAAGATGGTGACGGGAAACAAACAGAATCCGACCGGTGGGCGACGGCGGATGCCACCAAAGCGAAACGCGATGCTCACATTGCGGCGCTTGCAGCATGAAACGGCAGTGCACTTGGATTTCACCTAATGAAAGTTTGCGGTGTGCTACCAACAACCCTACGCCCCACGCACCGTAAAACAGAGAGGTAAAGATACTTATTGCAATAGGTCTGGTGACAATAGCTGTGAATGTGGCTTGCGATGATCCGGGAGGAGATTTGCTGGTACCGGAATAAGAAACTGAGCGCACATTGGCATTTTCATGTGAGACGGGCGGGCGAGTATTGCGGGGAAGCTGACACGGTAGGCTGCTACTGTTCTCAATTGCACGTGCCTTGAAGCTTTTCTTTGTTTACATGGGACCTATCGGCCGGAAGACATATCATACAATTGCAGTTTGATAATTTATTGAGCGTTGGTGCCGAGAGATTGTGTTTTCTGGGAACGTGTGAACTAGTAAAATACAAGCATAACTCTATTGGGTCATTTTTTGGTTTCTCAACCTTGATTGTTGGCACTGGGAAATTGCACATAACGGGATCATATCAACGAGGTTTAACTGTATAATGCGTAGGATGAATGCTTTGGCAATGGTACACGTGTATTTGTATGCTACTTTATGATTTGTGATATGCTTATTCCAATGCACTGAAAAGTGGGAACTACAGTAATGTCACACGACTAATATTGTAATTGTCATGGGCACATTTTGTTATTCCTTCTTGATTCAAGGGAAACAAACCCTGCTGTGTTGAATGGCAGCATAGTTGTAAGGTCATGTCTTTTTCCTTTTTAATCTTTTTCTCGGTTTTTTGCCTGTTATTCCCATGCTCGTGTACATTTCTACAACCCACTTTCTGTGCGGGCTTGTGCAAAAGGTTCACAATTGGTAAATAAATAATAAATAAATAAGAATAGTACCACAGTCAGTGACATCATGACCACACAGCTGAAGAGGGAACCGCTCAGGGTTAGGGTCTGTAGCTTTTATGCCTCATAGCAGTGGCTGCTTGTCTAATGCAATAAAACATTATATAATAAACTTAATTTTTCCTTCCTTTCAATGTCATGTCCCATTAGTCTTAAAACCATGTTGCTGTGGGGAGGGGAGCACAATGTCTAACCTACAGTCGAACCCGACTATATTGAACCCATTCACATTGAATTATCCTGTATATTGAACAATTTATGAACACGGTAGAGTTACAACAAGTATATGTACCAAAAACTACACTTACATCGAACAAAAATAGCAGCAACTCTCGATATATCGAATGTTAAGCTGTGCAAATGTGCCCCCAGAAGTTGGCTTTTCCTCGCAGCAGCAGGGAAACACGGCGACACATCCCAAAAGTGGTTTAGCCCAGCGGATGGCTCCACCCACCCGCTCTCCCTACCGTGACCACGCCATGTTGGGCGAGCTGTCGACACCACCCTGCAAAAAATTATCCTGGCCCATCCGCAACGCTTGCTCAGACAGCCAATCAGAAGCTCGTGTGCCCTTGTCGTGCAAGCGAGCAAGTGCAAGTTGTCTTGCTGCTTTTCTCATTCATTGTGTATGTGTCTTGTGGGCCTTCGCCGCAGTTTTGCCATGATGGCTAGTGCGAAGTGGCAGAATTTGTCTTTTTCTGTGAAGCTCAAAATCGTAAGTCAAGTCGAACACGGCAGGAAATCAGATGTCGCCACAGCGTACAAGATTCCGGGGAGCACTCAGCATGATGTTGAAGAATAAAGAGCAGATTAGGGCTAATGCGGACAAACGACCCGTGGTGTGCGATGCAAATGCACAGCCATGTATAAGACATCAAGGAGGCCGTGCACAAGTGGTTCGTCCAAAACTGCTTCAGAAGTGCCAGCTTCAGCCAGCCCAGTGATGAATGAAAATTCTGATGAGTGCGACGAAGACATTACCAGTGTTGCTGAAGTTTGGTGCGAGCTGTCAGAATTTCCAGAAGCCATTGATGGACCTACGACCCACAAGTCTATGAGTGTGGATGATAGTGTTGCGACCATGGGAGAGCCAGAAAATGAAGGCTAGATTGCTGACATTGTACCGAGCACAAGTGAAAGTGGGCACAATGAGGAAAGCAATGACGATCCTTTGTCCACATCCTCCGAGGTGACTGGTGCACTCGCCGTAGTCCAGCGCTTCTGCACGAATGTGCAAGGTTGCGGCCTCGGCTGCTCCGATTGTTTTAGACAATGTGGAGAAGTGCGTGCTGTTGCAGACTGTGAAGTTTCGTAAGCAAAAGAAGATACAGAACTATGTCATGCAAAACTAAGCTAGTTTCATCAATAAAGTGCTTTTATAGATGGTATGTGCTTTGATGACACCCAATTCTTTTGTAGGCTTATATAGAATTATGCCCTATGCCGAACTAATGGGTGTTTTTCTGAGAGTTCGATATAACCGGGTTCGACTATCTAATTCTGTCAAACAGGTGAGAAATGTAGTGCCATCTGATAGGAAACCTTCTGATAGTGCCTTCTGATAGCAAATAGAGGCAGTGTGTGCCTACCCTCCTCCGATTTGGATCATGTGCTGGTTGGCTGAAATGAACAGGCTGGATGAGGCGGGTACGTTTTGAGTCGAACCAACGCCAACCCAGGTGTATCGCCGCGGCTCGGGCACGAAGGTGAAGAGGAAGGTCTCGCCCGTGCCAAAGTATGTCTGGTTGCGCTCCTGCCACCGGGTGGAGCAGTAGGCGCCAAAGCGCTCCTCACGCGTTGTCAGTATCACCAGCAGTGTGGGCTCCCACGTGTCCGTGTGGAAAAAGAAGTTGGTCAGGCTGCTGCCGTGCTCGTTGGTGGAGTAGATCACTTCTGGCTGCAACATGGTGATGCGTGCGGGCAGCCAGCTCCACACCAGGGCCATCTGCAGCACAATCAGCACAAGGATTGGTCTTTCTGACAGGTGGACAATGGAGAACAGAGCGGTCAACAAGACCGCCTGACACAGAAAGAGCACCACATTTGCTTGAAAATGTAGCAAATGTCACACAAAGAGGAGTGCTAGGTAGGCATGGCTTTTGAAGAAACGAGACAGACAACGACCAAGGCTGAAAAATTATGAACTTGGTGTGTGGTCCCCACTTTGGGAGCTGAAATTAGCTTTCAGTAATTTTTTTCACCTTGGCCAGCTGCCTGGTCCTGTTTCTTTGAGATTGTTCCTGACCAGGCAATATTTCGTCTGAATCTTGAATTGATGGCTCTTCTGGCTATACTGCTGGGTGTGCCACATTTCACCCCAACAATGACACTTAGTGCTTGCTGCTGTGTATTCTTTGCAGCGAAATTTACATCTACTGGCACCCCAAACTTAGCGCAATATTTGATCATGAACGAGCCAGTGGCTTAGCTGGAAAGATTTACACTTGGTGCTCCTATTTGAGCAGTGGACTTCTGACAGCTCAGAAAAAGAAAATGTTCCGGCTGCATCCATAGGCATATCCATGGGGGAGAGGGGGAGGCACGGTTCTTTGCGGAGTGAGCCGCCTGCGGGATGTGCCTTGCACGCCTGAATTCTAACTTTCTTGCCTGTTTAAGGTGACAAAGCTTTCTATTTAGTGACCAGCAACTTCTTCGGCAACATGAATGAACAGTCGGCGACGTTTTGGCTACTTCAATGTTAGGAATGTTACTTTAAATATGGTCTTCATGAACACAGTTCATTATTCAAAAGCTACGTGCAAGCGGAAGAAACTTGCAGTACGATGCACAGGCTTCATGACCACGATGAAGCAACAGTTGCCTTCACATTGTAAAATTTTTGTGCTGTACAGCACAGTGGTTAATCACAGAATCAGTGGGCCCACAACATTTATATCTTTAATATTCTTTACAAAACAGATTTGAATGGCCTGAAATGCTGCGGGTTCTGTAGCATCACTCAATGCATTCTACTGGTGGATGTTCACAAGCATAGCAGTAAATTAGTTTGCCAAAACCAATTGGAATAAGTTTTATATTCACATTTAGAACACAGCAGGTGAATAAGAGAGATCAACTGTATACAAAGGCGTAGATATCAGGGCAGCTGGACTTGTTCACGCAAATATGAACTCTCGTATCTCTTTTGTATTTGACCTACATAAACTTCGGCAATTGTCATCACGAACATCAACAACTAGAAAAATTTAGGGGTAATGTAGACTAAATTCCTTTCATGCTCTTTGTAATCGTGCTGTATTTGTAATCCTACAATCAACGTAAAGGCAGAATTTAGGCTGCCATCATCCGTTATGTAAATACATTAGTAAGATACCAAGATGGGTTCATGAAAGGTTATTTATTACTCAGCTAATTGAAACCATTAATGACTTTGCAGTAGCAATTAATAAGTGTGACTATACTGATGCAATATTTATAGAATTCAGCAAAGTGTTTGACCAAGTTTTCCACAGAAAGTCACTTCATAAATTAAGTGGAGTGCTCAAAAATACACAATTCATAATCTGGTTGTCAGCCTAGCTAAGAAACTGGCAGCAATATGTTGTTTACAAAGAACACTCTTCAGAATGACTTTCAGTACGGATCTCAGTATGGATCTATGCTCGGGCTGCTTTTATTTCTCACTCATTAATGACATGACATATTTCGAAAGGTAAAATTAAATTTGAGTCTAATGATTGTGGCATTTATTCCAAGATCAAAAGTGCTTTTGACCAGCACAAGCTGAATCAGGACTTCAAGAAGATTATTGAATGGTGCCATTTCTGGTAAATACAAATCGGTTTCGAAAAGCCGTTTTGCTGTGAAAGCAGTTAAGAGCTCGAAATTAGGTTTGCCTTGTCTGTTCGTCCGTACTGTCTGTCCGTAGCCCATTCTGTTACACTGACAACGACTGTTGTCATCGCCGATGACACACGAGAAAGATTTCTTGTGGTTGTCGCGCGTATCGTCATTGCCACAGCGTGAAGAAAAAATTTTCCCACAATCGGCTCCACCGAGGTTTGCACCCATGCCAGTGAGGCAATATGCATTTGGGAGAAGAGTGCGCTAACCACACAGCTATTGCCCAACAACGCTGCTGGGCAATCAGGGCAAGATATTGTGCTCCACACAGACTTTGAGAACAGTGGTACCTGTGCATGCATTTTGTAGGTCATAATGAGCAATACTGTACCGGACGTGGATTACATCATGTGCATCATGCAGAAATTCTTTTACACGAGATGGCACTGTGTTTGCCGGCAATTCTTCTGTCATGCTCATGAAACCAGTACTCAGTGGCACAAGGAGGGGTACGAGACACTGGTGAAAGTGAAAGTGTGAAAGTGAAAGTTTATTTTCTTTTCAACGAAAAGAGGGCGCCAAGACAAAAGGCAAGAGCCTCACAAGGTCCCGGTCACCCGTAAAACAGCTGGCATTGTGCATAAGCACTTCACAACAAATACACAACGAATTTCTCAAGCATTGTAAAAGCATGAAGCAGTAAGTTAACATGCAAAGTTTGTACAGGAAAAGAATAAATTGAATACACAACTTATCGTATTAGTGGTATAAAGACAATATCTTTTTGATACAAACATAAGAATATCAGTCCTAAAACAAAGAAACAATATCACAGCTTACAACATGTGCGTTATAGAAAAAAAAAAAAAACATTTTGAAAGGTAGTAAATTGAATACAAATAAATACAAAGTATGCAGACTAAATAAATGTATCATTCCGTTTGTTCCAATAGGTATTTTTTAATTGTAGATTTAAAGCGTTTTTGTGGAAGGTAATACTCAGTTTCAAAGGGAAAGTTATTTATTACTGTGGGAATCTGGTAGCATAGTGTTTGCTTGCCATAATTGGTGCGTGTGATAGGAACAAGCTTACGTTTCGTACGAAATGCATAACGGCTGTTGGAATTATCTGGGCATGAAAAGAATAATCTATGATGATGGATGTACTTAAGTAGACAGAAGTTATATACTTCTTTTACTTTAAGGATGCCATATTTCTGAAATAGCGGTAACGTAGGTAAATCTGAAGGTCTGCCATGAAACCCTTCAATGGCACGTATAGCGCGTTTCTGAATTGAAATTAACTTGAGGTAATTGGTGGACGTCGTAGTTCCCCATACGAGGATACAGTACTTAAATCAGACATTAATTTGGTGATATGAAAATTCCAAGAAAGATTCTCATTGAACCAAACACCAAGAAATTTGTGGTTTGAAACACGTTTTAATTCAGTATGTTCGTAGAAAAATTCAGAGTGATACTTTCTACTGTATTAATAGGCTGAAAAATTATGTAGTTAGTCTTTGATAAATTGAGGCGTAGCCGATTCGTCAATAACCAGTTATGTAACTTTCTTAAATATGCATTCGCCGTAGCCTCCATTTGAGACAAGGAGTGGGATGACAAAAATATATTCGTATCGTCAGCGTACATGACCAGATTAGGCGATTCGGATATGTTAGCGATATCATTTATGTATACTAAAAACAATAATGGTCCTAATATAGATCCTTGAGGAACACCATGCTGAATTGCCAATTTCTCTGAGGGTATGCCATTAACTTGAACATACTGTAATCTGTTATTTAAATAGTTCTTTAGCAAGTCAGATGCAATACCACGTATGCCATAACTGTTGAGCTTGCGTAGTAGGGTGTTGTGATGTACGCAATCGAATGCCTTTCGGAAATCTAAGAAAAGACCAAGAGTGTACTGTTTCATTTCGATATTCTTAATAATTTTTTCTTTTACTGTTAAAAGCGCCTGCTCTGTTGATTTGTTTTTCAGAAATCCATACTGCGAGGAAGTAATAACACTGAACTTATGGAAAAAATTCTCGAGACGAGTATTAATGACACCTTCAAAAACTTTTGATAAGACGGGTAGAACAGAAATGGGTCTATAATTCGATATGTCATTCTTTCCCCCACTTTTGTAAACTGGACATACACGTGCTATCTTCAGCTGATCTGGGTACACTCCGCTTTCTAACATACGATTTGCGATGTAACACAAGACGTCACATATTGAAGAAGATACATGCTTCAAAGGTACCGCTAGTATACCATCATGCCCTGGTGAAACATGATTTTTTACCTTATGTATTAATGAAGCTATTTCATGAGTAGTAGTTGGCATAAGCGCAATAGAATTTTGTAAGGGAGTGATTAGATTAGAATGTGCGTCTGGTACTGATGACGTACATACAGAATCAGCTACATTAATGAAAAAATCATTGAAGGTGGTTGCGAGATTAGAGCCTGTAAGTTCGCCATTGACTGTCATAATAGTAAGGGGCGGGTCCGGATTACATTTATTAGTTAAAAAGGCAATTTCACGCCAAACTTTTCTGCTGTCAGAATGTACTTTGGTAAATCGATCAATATAGTAAGTAGATTTAGCTATCTTAACATCCTGGTTAAGTTTATTTCTGTATTTTTTAAATTCAATGAGGGCATTGGCATCACGGCTCTTGATAAACTTGTGATACAAATGGTTTTTCGTTTTAATTCTTTTGTATAGTTCCCGAGTCATCCAAGGCTTTTTAAACTTTTTGCAAGTTTTAGTTTCCTTTAGTGGAAAGGCAGTGTCGTAGCACCAAAGAAACTGATTAATAAATGCATTATATGCTTTGTTTACGTCAGTTGTATCGTACACATTATTCCAATGTGACCTTTCGACTAATGTTTTGAACATACTCAACGTGTGAGCATTAATTACTCTGTATAACCGTGGGACCTTCACATCTGTGTCGTGAATGACAGGCAGGAAGCAAAAGATTGGCAAATGATCGCTGAGGTCATGGGACAGGACACCAGAGATAACGACAAGCCACAAACATGGCACATACCCACAATAGAGGATGCACCAAGAATAAGGTTGTTGGTTGAAAACAGCGTCAGAAACATTGACAACGTCCATGCCAGTCATGACGTCACAATGACAACGCCACATAGTCTACACAGTAGCTCCTACTATTTACAGGCGAGAATAGCAGCACTGCAAGTGTACAGGGAAAATGAAATCACTCAAATCTTGAAGGCCACATGGCACTGACTCATTTCGCTCATGACGTCAGCTGTAGAAGTTTTGGCCTCGGAGCCTACTTAAGAACAGGCCAGGCAGGAAATTAAAGACGAGTCATCATGCTTTGAAAGCATGAAGCCTTGAACAGGGCAAATGCCTCCTCACCTGCAACCGAAATAGTGATTTGCAAAAAAATTTGATACAAAAAATGGTATAAGGAGACTTCAAATTTGAAGGTCATCTGAAGTACCACAATCATGTCAATCATGTAGGTGCTTGGACATTGTGCTACTGCTCCATGAAAACAAATGTGACTGTTTTGCATAAGACAAACAAAAATAGCAAAATGTACCAAGATCAGAGATGTAAAATTTCATGAAATCTTGAGGGGCGTGAAAACAACTGGTTCTTTCATGTTTTTTTTTTCTTCTGAAGAGTACAAAAAATTGGAAAAAATGCCGATTGCGCAAAAAGCTATGAAGAACCCGATTGTGATGTGTGGTGCGCGACATGGTGTGGTGATCGGGACGGTCAGGAGCAGACGACAAGGAGTGCGCACGCTGAGGCAAATTCCGTGCTGGAAGGAGGAAAACGATGACGCCGAAGAGCGTCCAGCACGTGAACGCGCGGCGCAAGAAAAACAACTAAAAGAAGAAAAGCAAACCAATTAGGAAAGACCATGGGGAGTCAGGCAGCCAATCGGAAAATGCCTAATCGGCCAGACAGAAGAAAAAGCATGGTGTGAAGGGGAGACGCCGGGGAGACGCCGGGAGAGTTCCAGGAAGCGACGCCAGGAGGAGGTCAACCACCGGGAGTTGAAGACGGGGCCGTTGGGTTCCGGACCCGAGCCACCAGGACTTCACCCGACCGGGGCCTCCTGCCAACCCGTTCCTGTGCGTCGCCAGTCTACCTGAGCGTGCCGCCAGCTGCTCAAGGTCGGCGAGCTCCTGCGCCCGTGGGCAGGACGAGAACAGTCGGGCTACGGGCCCGCGTTCTACGCCCAGTTGCCCGGCCAGAACGCCCCCGCCATCTGCTCATGCCGCCTGCTGCCCGAGGCCGGCGTTCGAGCTTCTCTGTCCGTGGACAGGACGAGAACAGTCGGGCTACGGGCCCGAGTTCTACGCCAGCTGCCCGGCCAGAACGCCGCCCCTGTCTGTCGTGCCGCCTGCTGCCTGAGGCCGGCGTTCAAGCTTCTGTGCCCGTAGGCAGGACAAGAGCAGTCGGGCTACGGGCCCGAGCTCTACACCCAGCTGCCCGGCCAGAACGCCGCCGCCGCCTACTCGTGCCACCAAGCCGCCTGCTTTATCTCTCCAAGCCAGAGCTGGCGCGCTCCAGTCGCCCGGTCAGTCAACTTACACCATGACCTTTGGTGAGACCGGCGCAACTCCTTGCGCCAACTTGTCTCCGCGTCTCCGCATCGAGACTGTTATGCGTCCCTGCCGTCGTGGCAAGCCTGGACTCGCGCACTAGTTAGCTTCACACTAGCCCCAAATGTGTCTTACCACCGTGATGTCTATTTGAGTGTTTATTTTATTCTTTCTATTTCTTTCTATCATTTATTTTAAGCCTTCTTTAGTTCCATTAAGACTGCATGCTTCTGCCCTGCCTTCGCCCTGCCTGTCACTGTCACGATTTGCCCGGGTTCGTGAACGAGGGAGGGCTCGAGGCACCCTCCATAAGACAGACGCTCCCGCAGCATGGTGGTGATGAACGATGACTGACCGCCGAGCAGCTGTGCTCGTTGGTGTTTATTGGGTGTGGTGACCAATGTTGCCTACCGAGCCTGGCGGGCCAACGAAGATTATGCCCGAGGGGGCGTCACATGCCTGTTACACCCCCTTACCCACAGTTTGTTTGTCGACAACAAAGAAACGTCCAAGTTCAAAGTGCGAGGCTCTGCCTGCGTGCTAGCCAGGTCGATGGTGGCTGCTACCCAGGCGTGTAATGGTCCGGTGGCCTCTGCCATCGAGTACTCCGCCTGGGCACCGGTGTTGACAGGCCGGGTGTGGCAACGCCGGGTGCTTCCTAAGCCAGCCTCGCTCCATCCGGAGGTTCTGCAGTGGTCGGCCTTGTGAGTGGTGATGGGCTCGATACAGGCCCAATGGGCGCAGCACCACTGGCAACGCTTGCCGCCTCCAAGGTGGGCGGTGCTCCTCTGGAAGTGACTGGCATTGCCGCTAGTCCTCCTGCGGGCTGGAACTCTGAAGTAGCAGTCGAGGGTGCTGGCCAGGTCCTGAGGCAAGGCCTCACATGGTCGGCGTGTCTGTGCCACGTGGCTCCGTCTCGCATGCGGACGAGCAGCGATGAGGCGCTGGCAGGAGACACCACCTGTCCGGTGGACCACGGTGGGCCAGGAGGGAAGTTCCTGGCGAAAACTGGAGCTCCCGACTCCAGCAAAGGCCCAGGACGGCACCCTCGGTCAGCAGCCAGCTTCTGCTTCAGCTGCTTCAGGAGCACTGTGGATCGGAGGTCCGGATGCAAGACGTCCAAGGGTGTCTTGGCCATCTGACCCAACAGGAGCTCACAGGGGGCACGGCCAGTGACATCGTGGGGCGTGGTCCGGTAGTGGAACAGTAGCCAGGCAATCTGCGTCCGTAAATCCCCAGTCTAGCTCTCCTTGAGCTTGTCCTCGATGGTTTGTACCACTTGCTCGGCTGCAACGTTTGAAGCAAGGTGGTACGGCGGAACCATCATCCGGCATATTCCGTTCTTCGTCAGCCAGGCCAGGTACTCTGTGCTGGCAAAAGCAGGACCATTGTCGGACACGATGATGTCCGGTAACCCTTGGGTGGCAAAGACCTGTCGTAGCGCTGCAATGGTCGCACCTGCTGATGGAGTGGTGACAGGTAGAACCTCCACCCACTTCGAAAAAGCGTCCACCACCACCAGGAAGTAATGGCCCTTGAAGGGCCCCTCAATATCCACATGCAGGCGGGACCAGGGTCTCTGTGGGAACAGCCAGGGGGTGATTTCTGCATGACGTGTACCGCTGTTTGGCCTCGGGTGTGTCGTTTGCCTGGAAGAACACGTGGACTTGTTCCTCGTAAACTGGCCAGGCGGACCCATCTCCCTCGAACGGCTCGAGCCTTCTATACAGCGGCACGGCAGCAGCAATGGGGGCCAGTGTTTCGCTGCTCGCGGCGGCGTGGGACAATCTGTGGGTACTCGTCGCCACTGTCATGATCCACCCGGGTTCGTGAACAAGGGAGGGCTCGAGGCACCCTCCCTTAGACAGACGCTCCACAGCGTGGTGGTGATCAACGATGACTGACTACCGAGCAGCCGTGCTCATTGGTGTTTATTGGGTGTGGTGACCAACGTTGCCTACCGAGCCTGGCAGGCCACCGAGCCTGGCGGGCCAACGAAGATTATGCCTGAGGGGGCATCACATGCTTGTTACAGTAACAAAAGTAAATTGTTCCTTATCAGAAAAGGTCTGGTGCAAGGTAAATTATGCTAATGCAGTCTACCTTATTGGAGTCGTGTACGGACCGCCTTCCACTGTGCCCGAGTTCCTGGAAGATTTGGGCATGTTTTTGTGTGCTCAAGTAAATGAAAATACAAGGCTAATAATGGCTGGTGACTTCAATTAGGAACTGCTTGTGCTGACATACTACTAGAAGCCATGCTTTCTCTTGCCCCGAGACAAATTGTAAAAGGTTACACAGGAGTTGCCCTTATGGTGCAGTCTTTGTTGGACTTGGCTTTAATCTCTCGTAAAGTGTCTGATTATGCTATATCAGTCGGAGATTGCACATCTGTCCCAAGAAGGATTTCTATGAATGCGATGTGTGGCACCAGTGTAAGAAGAAGACCCTATGTAAATGCTTATGTTAAAGACTTTTGCGATGTAGATGATACATCTATTCTTGATTATTTGGAAATGCCACCTGATGATTTCGAGAGCACGTCAGAAACAGAATCTGTTAAAGAGTTGCAGAGATGTTTAAAAAAAAATAGTTCTACACAGTCTACAGGAATTTATACCCACACGGGCTGAAAGAACAAAACGACGCAATCTGTAGATAAATAGAAACATCATTCACATGAAACACAAGATAAAAAGACTGCACGAAAGGAAAGCTGCGGCAGCTCAAACTTCAAGCACTAAAAGAAACCTAAAGACAGAGCTGAGGCAGTCTAGGCAAATACTTTTTAATAAAACACTCGCTAGCTTTCTGAAGGATTCACCAAGAAAATTCTGGCTTTTCTGCAAAGATAAGGATGAGAGACTTGAGCAGATATTAGATGTAAAGGAAATCGCAGTGAAGGAGTGTGCAATTGCTGACAGGTTCAATAGGTATCTCTAGTCAGTGTTCAGTAAAAAGCTAAGACGATGCCGAGCAATACAGTTGGCTTCTTTATTGCCGTGCTTAGTGGAAGAGATCTGCATTATGCAAAAAGGAATATTTAGCCAGCTACTGTTGTCAGGCACAAAGTCTTCTGGGCTTGACAGCATACAGACTATTTTTGTGATGATGCGCAGAGCAGTTCTCTCATTATCTTACTGTAAAGGTTCAAAAATCCTTGAAGTGTTGCTCCTTACCCCAAGACTGGCGCAGTGCAATTGTTATATTTAAGGGGGCAACCAATCGTTATTAAATAATTCTAGACCTGTATCTACATTACATCTGTGTGCTGCAAGTTGATCGAACACATAATAGCAAAACATATCCACCAGTTCCCAGAAAAAAATTATTTATTATGTCACTTTCCGCATGGATTCAGTTCTGGTCTTTCTACCATTACTCAACTGATTTTGGTATTGCTCTGGATGCAAGTCAGCAAATCGATATTATATGCATTGACTTTGCAAAAGCATTGGATGAAGTCTACCACCATAAGCTTATTCTTAAACTTCGCAATGTAAGAATTGGTATACAGGTACTCGGTTGGATTGAATCATATCTATGACATCGTCAACAAGCTGTTAAGTAAAAAAAAAGCAGTGTGTCGAGTAATTTGGAGGTTTATTCAAGAGCACTGCAGGGCTGTGTATTAGGGCCCCTCTTGTTCCTGTTATATGTATTATATGTAGGTGACATTTCTTCACTTGTCAAATCACCTGCCAAAATGAGCTTTTTGTCAATCAACTCTTTAATTTATTGTCTTGTTGCACACAGAGATGACTAGGTTAAAATTAACCACTCCCTTCAATCATTAGGTTCATGGTGTACGAAATGAGGGATATGGAAATAAATTATAAAAAAATCCACTCAGACTCACACAACAAAAATGAAGACTCCGCTTTTGCTTGAATAAAATTGGGGAAAGAATTCTGGACGCGACTAGTTTCTTAGGTGCAACAATTATGGATAAATTAAATTGACGTCATCATGCAGAAAACTTCCGTTAGTCGGCATATCTAAAACTATGTTTTCTGAACAAGAAAATACCAAAAGCGACAAGAGAGGTGAAATTAATGGCATGCAGGATTTATATCCATCCGATCCAGAATATGCTAGTGCACTTTCGAACCCGCATCAGAAGGTTTTTAAGACAAAACTGGAATGTATCCAGCAAATTTCAGTACGTCTTATGTGCTCAAAATATAGGCACATTGACTCGGTAGCAGCATGTTAAAGGCATGCAATTTAGAGCCGCTAGAAGTAAGAAGACAGAAGTGTTGATTGAAATAGTTTTTTCACATATTACATGGAAAGGTGAAAATAAATAAAGACAGATATATAAAGCACCAGCTTCAAAACCGATGCCTGTGAACAACCCACTCTCTCCTTGTGCAACCAGTACAAGCCTGTACTGATTTGTTTCAATTTTCCTTTTTTCCTGACACCATAAACTTGTGGGAACAGTTTACCGGATGACAGTGTGTAAAAAAAAACAACAATGTATGCAATTTTCAACTATTCCTAGATAAGCATTTCGATAAATATGCTGTCACTTGTTAGTTGACCATTGTGAAATGTCAACAAGTGAATTAGGTTAAAATTGAATGTAAACTTCATTCCTTGTGCCCTCCCTGTAACAACCCTCAACAGAGGGTTAACAGTATGACTAAATAAATAAATAAATAAATAAATAAATAAATAAATAAAAAAAATCCATCTAGACAAGGGGAGTCTCAACATGATGAACTACATCAGTCTATGTACGTAGTTTGATTTTCACAACATGCACTACTATGTGAACATGAAGTAGGTTGCATACATCACAAAGAAGAAAAGGCCAGCACTTATCTATTCCACATTACCCTTTCTGTACTATCAGAAATTCCCATTACCTCCTAAATGTTATAATAAATATTAGCTTTATATTGTTAGTTTAAATGATAAGTACTTATACAACGACAACCTATCTCCCTCCCCCCTTCCCCAAAAAATCCCTAACCGCTGGGACCTTTCAGTTTCATGTAGTACAGTAAAAGCTCGTTAATTCGAAATCGCTTAATTCGAACTGATGCCCGGGTCCCTGCAAAGCCCTATGTATATCAATGGGCCGGAACGCCCGATAATTCGAACGTACCGGTACTCACGTCGGTTAATTCGAGCCGGCAGCCGACATTGCTTCTCGTAAATAGAAGTCGCCTCGTAACGAGTACAATGCATTGAATTTTTTTTTTAATATGCACAGCGACGAGAATAAATAAGCCAGCGCGCATTTTTGCACGCACGAGGCGAGCCGCCAATTTCCTTGCTGGAGCCTCCGGCGTTGTTGTTGTTGCGACTGAGGGAAGGATGAAAAGGAAAGTGCACGGGCCTGCCGATTGGCTCAGGCCGAGCCATCACCGCTGCCGCGTGCAGATAGAGGAGAGTTCAAAGATAAGAGGAAAGAAAGAAAAGAAAAGACGCGCGTCGCAACAACCGCGTACGCCGCAGCGGACGCTGGCAGAAAAAACAGATAAGCGGCCGAAGCCGCGCTCGCTCATCGCTCGCTGCACACCACTCTCTGGCGCATGCCGTAGCAGGTTTTCTCTGACGCGCGGGCGCCGCCGCCGCCGATGCTCCGGAGCAAGCCGTTTCAGGTTTTCGTTGCGCTGCGGCGGCTGCGATCGGTGGAATGCATTTTGCATGAGCTTGCTCGTTTGTGTGGTATCTCGCCGCTGACGTCTCGTCGACTGTGCCGATCATGGCGAGCCGTGGAAAGTACTCGGCAAAGGATTTAAAGACTAAAGTTGAAATATTGCAGGCGGTTGAACGTGGTCTCTTAACGGGGCCTTTAACTGACGCCGAGATTATCGAGGCTGCGTCCAGTCAGCAGCACGACTCACGCGCGGCGAGCACGCCTGACAGCGACGACGAGTCCGACAAAGAGGACGATCCGTTGCCTCCTCCGAGCGCATGTGAAGCAGCATCGGGACTCGATCTGGCTGCGCGCTATTTCTCCACCGATGAGAATTCGGATGCTGCGCTGGAGATGTTGGGCAAGTTGCAGACAATGCTTCTCGAGTCGCGGCGAAGAAAGCGCAAGCAAATGCAAATCACCGATTATTTTTCATGTTGATATGCTTCGATCATTATTCTTTTGTTAATAAACATGTTTTTGAAGCATAAATAGTGTCATATTTCATCATTAAGCCTGACGCTCACGTGGGTACATTTATCATTAGTTCCAGGCGCATAAATTGATTGGATATCTTTATTTCCTTTGGTGTTTGGACTCGCATGATTTTAATACCCGCAATCGCCGACCTCGAAGAGTAGTAGTGCGTATTCCTCGATGACAATCCCAGATATGGCTATTTTGGCTTCGGCCCTAGCAGCCAAATGCAATGGCCATCTTTTTTTTTTTTTTTTTGCCGCCCGCTCGTTAATTCAAACTCCGCTTAATTCGAACAATTTTTCAGTCCCCCACGAGTTCAAATTAACGAGCTTTTACTGTAGGTGGACACAGCTAGGTACTTGAGGAAGAAGCAGGCAACCAAAACAATTTAGTCTCCACTTGTGGGATAATGCTGCTGTCAAAGTAAATGAGTTCAGAGCCGAAGAAATTGCTGCCATCTTTTATGACTACAGTCGCCGATTGATTTTCCGGACTCCAAAAATTCGGACTTGCCCGATTATTCGGCCAGCTTCGCAGCACCGCCATTCTCCCCATAGACCATAATGTATAACAACTGCCAAAAGTTCGGACACCTTGCAACCTCTCATCTAATTTTTTGGACACTCCTTGAGACAACGATCGAAAGCACCATGCACAGACTCTGACCGGTGGATGGTTTGACTTGCTGAATGCCATTTTTGTTTTGAACGGAGCCTCCTTTCTGCCCCACGAAGTGGTGATACTGCAAATCCCCGCTCATCATCATTGTTTCTGCCTGGTTCATGGCTACAGCAGTTCCAATCTGAGCTTAGTAAGCCATGTCAGGACAATCCAGCAGCTGATTTGTTTGTTTCTTCGTGCACGACGCTGCGAGTAGGCCACGTTTTTCATTTGTGCGACTGGTATCAACATGACGGTGTGGTGATGTTTGTTTTGTGTGCTGTGTCAAGGTTGCGGTGATGCAACGTGGCATACCGAAACATAGCGTCAAGTGTCTAATGGCACCGACAGTGCCCGCGCAGACTGCGCTGGGGAATGCCGACAAGTGGGTGCCGGGAGCCTAAGATTTGTCGCCTTCCAATGTGCACCCTACTGACGCCTAAAGTGTTCTGCCGAGACCCGTCTTTCCTTTGTCTTTCTCTCTCTCTCTTTGCAATGATGCATCGAAGGGTGCAAGCACATGGTAAAATGCCCGCAGAATGAAGTCTTCTTCTCTAAGTGTGTATTAGATTTTACAGTTCCGTTTACAGTTTACAGTTTTATGTTCATAGTTCCCAGTTATGTTTACAGTTTTATGCTCAGGTTAGTGCCAACCAAGAAACGAGATGAAGGAAATCATCACAGGAGATGTTCCAGGAAAGAAAGCTGAATTCTTTGCTCAAAGAAAGAGGAATGAAGCAGACCTTGCTTCGAAGTCCAGAAACTATGGCAGAAGAAATGGTTTTGAGCCGGGGCCAGAGTTTTAACCAAGCCAAGCCACCAGATGTGCGGCAAGTTGTGTGTGTCTTCGAAAATGCGACTGCCCAAGTTGGTAACGACGTACAAGCCGAGCCCCGGCCAAATGCAGTTGGCACGATTTCTTGTATACAACAATCTCAGCCTCAGACCATCCTCCCCAAACGTGAACGTAAGGCACCATTGAAACAATACAAAAAACAATGGCGCCAGAAACGACATGGCATCAAATTCCATCACAGAGCACATTCAAAATGTGCACCGCACACTAAACTGGAAAAAATGAAGCAGCATTCAAACAACAGCAAACATGCTAATGAGGCCACAAGGCAATCTGGACAATGTGGAATCTCAAACCCTGGGAAGAGTGATCAAGCTTATATAAAGTGACCTTGTGATGACCAGCTCATTGCAAGCAAGGAATCTGTGCAGATCCCAAAATGCCAAGTTTTGTTTTTTGACATTGGTCAGTGTCCCGATGCGGCATTATTTGATTCGGCGAAGCACCGATCAACGGGTGCCAAAAGGTCATGGAAACGAGGACCGGCGAGCAAGACGGGTATTGCCGGCCACTCAGGCAAGCAGCTGAAAAGTTCAAGGAAGGTTTAGAGATTATTGTCTTTGTGTCGTTGGTGCGACTGTGACGCCCCCACAGCTTCTTGTAGGAACCTCTGTGTGTTCACTACCCCGCGCGTGCATTCAGAAGCTTACTAAGAAGGCGGGGTGTGAATACTCCACAATATGTGGTGTGTCTGTGCAATCCTGTGTCCACGAAGTCCTGACAGTGTATGTGGTGCCTCAGTGCAATCCTGCGTCCACAAATTGCTGTCAGTATATGTGTGCCGACAGCGCCGTATGGCTGGCTGCCGTCGTTTCTCCTGTGTTTGTGACCAAACAATAGAAACCCGCGACGGGCTCAAGGGTGTGCGTGCATAGTGCAATACGAGTGCGTGACCTCTAAATGCAGGGAGCAATCACCCATTCCCTCGCCCCTAATTAAAAGGAGCGCAGCCAAGACCTCGGGAGGAGCCGGGATACAAGTGGGTGAACTTGATTGGATCGTCATCAATATCTGCCCCCAACACAGGGAACTAGGGAAAGGATGAGTTATTTAAACGCCGGTTTTAGACCAAGCTAGGCAGTCTAGAAGCTGAGCCTACAATCTGCTGAGAAGCCCGAAAGAGCCAGTGCCGTCCAGTATGGTCTGGGCCGCCTAGCCGCGTCTAAACTGCGAGTTACTAGGTAGTTGGCGCGAGAGACGACAAACCAGCGTCTGCAACCAAGCTCACGGTAGTTCCCCTCAAGTTAGCTCAACCCTCAAGTTAGTTAGTTAGCCCTCAAGTTAGCTCAAGTTAGCTCGACTCCACGCTTTATGCACTTGCTGTAGCTGCCCGGTCATGCGTACGCCATCATTTGTTTTCTTTTGAACTCTGTTTAGTTGAACACTGTTAAGTGTGTTTTGTGTAGTGTTAATTTCTATATTTACTGTTAACTGTTCATTGTATTTCTTTTGTACTCATCATTGATCTAGATGGGCATGTGTGTTAGTGTTCTTGTGTTTCTTTTAATCTTTGTGTCATTGTCAGTTGATAAATAAAATTTTTTGCTGTTTTTCTCCTGATTCTGGCTCCTTCGCTGTGTTCGCTTGAGTACAGAACAACCAACCGGCTTGTATACCCCGTCGACGACTTCGTGCCGACGGCAAACGGGTGACAAGCCGTGACAGTCAGTGACCTGCTCATACATATTGCCACATGAATTTCATTTAGTTCTTTCACAGTCGCGATCATTCCCTTTCAGTGTGTGCCTTTGCTGTGGGCCTGTTAAATTTTGTAGGATTGTTTGTGGCAAGCTCTGAAATTTGCCTGGTCACGGCTAGTGCATCTGGGAGATTTCATGATGCATCTATAAAAGCAACCAGTCGGCAAGTGCCGTCATTCAATTTGATGACTACCATCCACACTTATTGCTATTGCTACCATCAAATTTTGTATTTTGGTTTAGAGTTTGGTTTGGCCCAATAAACTGCTCTGTCAAGTCCTTTGTCACTGACTGCCTGCAAGTGCACTGTCACATCAATGTAACAATGTAGACCTGCCTATCCTTGTTGGTAGAGCGTGGAGCAGTAGGTTCTCACTGCTTATTACGAGTGCGAGTTACTCATCCCCCTCAACCCCCAACCCACAGCATAGAATAAGAGCTGCAGGGTTGCTTCCCACCTGTTCGGCGCTGAGGATCTCGGAGTGGAAGTTGGCCAGGGGGATGATGCCTACCGACATGGCACGCTCCCCTCTGTTCTTGCTTTCCTTAACCGACAGGTATGCAGAGGTCACGTCCAGGTGGTAGCAGGAGCCTGGGAGGCCACTCTCAGAGGCTGCCCGCAGACGTCTGCTTGAGCAGCTTTTGATGTACATCTCGGACTTGAGCAGCTGCTGATTCAGCAGCTTGGCACTGAAGCCCTGCATGAGGCACAGTTCCCGAGCAGCATTTCACCACTGTTCCTCACTCTTGCTTCCTAGCAGAAGTGCCACAAAGTGGACAAGTGTCACGAGGAACATCCTGCTGAGGGTTTATAAAGAGCAATGACTGAGATGCAGGGCAATGTTGGGACAAGCTACAAAATGAATATGGCAAGGCTTACAACATCAAGCTGGCTAGTGTTCACTGCTAGAGGGTACCACTATGCAAAACAAGAAAACAGCATGAAACAAGTTCTTATTCATGCTACTTATTGTTGTCTCTTGATACAATGACAGCTAAGTCACTCGTGCACTCGCAGCCAGGAAAGGTGGCTTGTGCCATATCGACATACTAATTATTTAATGCAATCACTAAGCTATAATGTGTCTTCACTTATTAAGAAGTACGAAAACCAAGGTATTACTGCCTTTACCCGGACAGAGGTGTGACACCCTTTTTGTACATAAAACTGTTCCATGTTTTCTTTTCTTCATCCGAGCCTGTACGAGAGAACTCTTAGATGGATTTTCACTAACATTAAATGGACGTTATTATGATACAGTTCCAATCTGTCTTTGGTATACTCAATACGTTTATGCTAGTTTTGTCGTGGCATTCAGTGGCAACGTGCATTTCTTTCTCATCACTTTATAACTCTATGCAATTAGCAATATTTTGTTAACACCAGTTATTTCTAATACATTTTAATCA
Organism: Dermacentor andersoni; assembly: GCF_023375885.2. Classification (NCBI taxonomy): domain Eukaryota; kingdom Metazoa; phylum Arthropoda; class Arachnida; order Ixodida; family Ixodidae; genus Dermacentor; species Dermacentor andersoni. Next base: position 235,943,235 of record NC_092815.1, read on the forward strand.
CCTTATGGCGAGCCATTGGCATTTAATCGACGATAACGAACTGGAGTCTAAGCACGCAGCTCCGCGCGCCGCGCGCTCGAGCCAACGCTCGACCAAGACACGATCGGTCTAGCTACGTTCAGCGATTTTGTCTGTGTTCGACTGACGAGTAATAAAGACTGTGGGAGATCATAAGCCACACATCTTCCCACAATCTTATATAATAATATATTCGCTTTCTTGTCCTCTAGACTGACTGTTGTGGTGTCATGAAGGGCCTTCAGGCACTTTCAAGCTGTTTGAAACAGCTTTTTGCCTGAAGGACCCCCAACAAATTGTTGGAAATAAAGTTCTCAATCTGAACATATCTGATACGCACAGGCTTTGCCAGGCTTCCATTTCTACCGTCTAAACCAAAAAAGCACACATTTCTGGCGCTTGCATTTACTTACACCTTTGTTGTTTGCTTCAACAAAGACTTCGTCGACAACTTGTCTTTTCAGTTCCTCTTGTGCAGTGCCTGCTTTTGTGTGTAATAAAACCTGAAGGAAGTATTAGAAGCTTGGCACATGGCAAGGTGCTCCTGATAGAGGCTTTCTACAACTTGTACGTTTTCACTGAAAATTACTTTTTCACATTTACCAGGTCATCATACTAAAACAAGTTTTAAAAATTGATTGAATTTCAATATACACCCTCTATTCTTTGTTGCGGTAGGAAACTCAGGTATATTTTTCTGCCAGTTTGTGTTCTTTAACGGGTTGAAAAATTGGAGTTTGTGTAGATCAGAAATCAATTATGTGTGAAGTAAACAGCGGCAGAACACACGCAATGTAGAAAGTTGGTCTTTGACACTGGGGGTAATGTTTATACAATTTCTTTCTTTTAAGAATCTTACAGGTGAGAATTGAAGGCATTTGAATATCGGGCCCTGTGAGTGGTTGTCAGAATTTGACAGCATCATGTTGCAAATGCACACTGACATCACAATAAAAAGCATTATGCAACATGTAGTGTTGTCTGTGACTACATGCAAACTCCATTAATGCTAGCTACGTGATGTAGTCGTGACATGACTACACAATGGCATCACGTAGTCATGCTGACTGCACAATGTAGTCCCACTTATGCATACAAGTGTGCAGGGCTGCTGCGGCTACCACTTGGCCACTGCTCAGCAAAAGCATCTAGGTAGAAAAAGGGAAGTGCTGTAGGCAAGGCGGCAGCTCGTTCTGCATGTTGCATGCATGCAACACGCAGTTGCATGCTGGACAGTTGCATGCTGCAACTTGTCCAAGCATGTGCACTACTAGATGCTACCGCTGAACACAACCGGTGATTGTTTGGCCCGACTGTTGGCGTCGATGGATAGTCTCTAGCGTGCTTTTGTGTGCGAGAAATGGCCACAGCCAATCGGTCTGGCAGAGGTGTCGAGGGAAGGCACATACTTGAAGGCATTTCCCTGCTTATCCTTTGGTAAACAGAATGTGCCGGTGCATGCAGTCAGGGAAAGCACGTAAAGCTCCCATACTTTTACGCAGGACTCTAGACGTGATGTCTTCCATTCAATAACTGAAGCACCCAGTCGCAATATACGTGTGCATTGATAGTGTCCACCAATAGTTCGCATAGTGCGAGTGCCGGATGTGGTCCACACAACTGTTGCAAGAGAACCTTTGCCGTGCCGTTACTGTCATGAGCTATCACTGTGGTGACCTGCAAACACTACAAATGGACTGGTTCTTTGGAGGCGCTAATGCTAGCACACATATCTATGTGAAATGAGAAAGCATTTGCCTAAATAGTGCACGCCATGGCCAAGCCCTCACAACTGTGAATAAGAAAAAGGATATATTTAGTACAAGGAGAAGCTGGAGAATGCTGCTCTGCAATTGCATAGCAATTCAAAGGCCATCTCCCGTTGTCATGCCTCATGCAGGTTGGCGTGCCACCCTTGCATGTGCTTACACGCATACGCACTGACCTGAATGTTGTAGGCAGTCTTGAGGAACCTGTCCACGTTGTAGGGTATTTGCTTGCAGAACACTATTATTTTGTCCAGGAAGCTGCCTGTGTCCGACGTGCAGTCTCCAGGCGTATCCTCCACTGCACAAGGCACACTCACAAGTTCAGGAAGTGCAGGGGGTGATGTACATTCAATGGTGTGAGCACTGCAACCAGTTAGCTTTGACAAGCTGCTCACAGATGCACACACAAGAAAGTGACAGATGTTGTCGAGAATCTGACTGGTGTTTATTACTGAGGAAAGGGTCTTAACTAGGCCTGTGCCTTTGATGAGCTGTCCATGTCTGTGCGTTTCCGGTAAGAATGGCTAAGGATGAGCCGAGTCTGTGGGCCATACCTTTTTTATCTTTTTCTATATAGTGTGGTTAAGCATGTTTTTGGAATGAATGGTTGTGATTTCTTGTTAATAAACACTTAATATATCATATACACTGCTCTTCATAAATTATTCTGCAGTAAAATATTTTAGGCATTCTTGGTCAGAATTCAGGATAGTAGTGTGGTGCAGAATGGAGTTTAAATTGGCCTTAACATTACAAAGCTAGTAGCAACAGCTAGTAACAACCATATGATGGACTTCTTGCTGGACTTCCTGCATGATGCAGGATTGCATTCATATATTATGCTTTTTTGTTCTATGCCGTAAGGCAGCCCTCCACAAAATGAAACAGAATATTTCATGAAGTCAAGAAAAGAAAATGAAATTAACCGTTTCTTTTTAATATTGAAACATAGGAATGATTAGAGGTTCGATTGCACAACATTTGACGAGACACACAGAGAGACACACACCACAGAGCGCTACTTGCAACTATCGTTTTATTCCCTCGTCAGTGGAATAAATACAGGAAGATACTCAGGGGGGAGGGCGGTAGCGACAAAAAAAAAAAAAATTGTTTTGACAAATATTGCCATCTACCAATGCCAAGCCGGCTTTGTCATGTGATCGCTTTTGATTGGCTTTGTCACGTGATCGTTTGACACACCTTGAAAGAATTTTCAGAGAGGGGCTAGAGCCATTGGTGATCACAAGTGAAGAGTCAGACGGTGGAGCAATTAGGTTTCTTGACTTAAAACTAAGTCTGGGCTCCAGTCATTGTTGTTGGCAATACGAACCGCGTGCACATAAGCCTCTTTTGCCCTTCGAATCTGCGCATTCGAAAATCGTAAAACGAGGCATAGTTAAGTTGTGTTACAGAAACGCGTTGCAAAAATCGTGCCATCATAGCATTGCTGACAGCTTTCGGGAGCAAACGCGCAGGCTCATGAAGGCAGCTTGTCCTTTCCATGTATTAGTATCTGTGGCACAATGTTTGCTCAAGGAAATCAGAACCAGGGCACCGTTATCTGGGAAGGAGCCTTGCGGTCCAAGCACACGAGAAAAAATAGTGGTGATGCCGTACATTCATTCGATCGCACACCGAGTAAAGAAAATTGGTAAAAGATGCGAGGTAAAAGTGGTGTTTTCTGCACCGGAAAAATTGCTGAGCATGTGTGCAAAGGTAAAGGCAGGTGCCACACAGAAACGAGGCTGTGAAACACAACACAGAAAGAAGTTCGTCGACTGCACTGAGGGAGTGGTATATTCCATTCCACTTCAGTGCGGCAGAAAGTACATCGGACAGACTGGATGATGTTTAAACGAAAGATTAAAGGAACATGATTGTAACGTTTCAAAAACAGTCGCCAGACACCTTGGGATACATTGTAGAGATTGCTGATGTCGGCCATTCTTTAAGAATTGTGAGCAAAGATGGCAGCCAAATAACGTAGGAGATAATCGAAGCCGCTGAGATTGCGCGTTTGGGAAGTATGTGCGTGAGCACGCCCTCAGTATCCCTTAGTGCAAAGGAATGAGATTTCCTCATGCGCTAATCTGAAATTTCGTATCCTGGTCATTTTTCGCAATGTCGAGTGCAGCAAAAACGATCACATGACAAAGCCGGCTTGGCATTGGTAGATGGCAATGTTTGTCAAAACAATTTAAAAAAAAATTTTTTTTTTTGTCGCTACTGCCCTTCCCCCTGAGTATCTTCCTGTATTTATTCCACTGACAAGGGAATAAAACGATAGTTGCAAGTAGTGCTCTGTGGTGTGTGTCTCTCTGTGTGTCTCGTCAAAATGTTGCGCAATCGAACCTCTAATTTGCTATACCAATACGCCCAGTCGTCAACCTTGATAGGAATGATGTAGAAATGTAGAAAACAATATGGCTCATTCTATTCTACAACCACATCTCACATGCAAGGTTACCTCTCTTGTTCTTCTTCTTTCCTGGCAGCACAAAAGAAAGCAAGGAGATGTGCATTTTAGACAGTCATGTGACACAGACACTACATACTACACCAACCCGTATACACAGCAAAGAAATTGTCTGGTGCAAGCTGAGGTCATCTGTTACCTCCCATCACAAAGGAAAGACAGCACTTCACCACTGTTCTAGTGGACAAGCTTTATGAGCAACATATTAAGGGATCATAACAGAAAAGGAAGCACAACAGCACTGTAGCCTTACATTGCTTGGTTTTCGCAGGGTTTCAAAATTTACATAGCAAGTGTTAGCAGAAATGTTACTTGAACTTGTTTTGCTGAAAATATGGTGCCAAAGATAGCCTTCCAATACCATACACACCTAACTACAGTATGATGAAACTGATTATATTTACAGAAAGAAACACACAAAGCATCTGAAACTCAAGCACTTGGAAAATGCATCTCTAGAGGAAATGTTGACGCGCCACAATTCCACAATAGGTGACTGCATGTATTAAGTTAACAAAACACTGCATACAATAAGCATTCATAGTTTATAGCACAAATAATACCGCAATAAGAACAAAGTAGGGAAAACACAAGTGCTGTCTTTCTACTGAAGATTTCTTGAAAACATGTGACAATGAAATATACAGTGTCACAAAAGAAAGAGGAAACAAGAACTGTCAAAAATGGAGTGACACAATCGGTGGTCACATGGGGGCTAGTTATGTCCTATTTAGAAAAAAAAAAAGGATGTTGGGAAAACAACCTCACATTATATTCAAATAAATATGGGATATTAAATAAGGTAAGGACCAGAATGCATCAATGCCCAAGCACCATATGCACAAAGTCGCTGCAGTCATAAAGCAGAACAGGGTGTCCCCTTTCGTAAAGTTTTTCTGACACTGTGCAGCATATCATGACATTAAGGGGACAGGGTAAGCAAAAAACCATTCTTTTCTGCATCATTTGATGTATCACACTCCATTCTGTGCAATTTATACCAACCTGAAAAGGCTATCTGAACGCAAAGCGGTCAGCGACACACCCCCTTTACGAGCGGTGTGTTTTCTGCGCTTTTACTTAAAAAAAAAAAAAAGAGATACGAACTGTTTCTAATTTTAGCTGAAAGAGAAGGCTCTCTGACAACCATCCAAGTTGTTAGCCAAGACAAGCATGAGACGCTGCTGCACGGCTTTCACATGTTTTCCATGCAGTGCTGTTCTGAGTATATGTTGGTTTTGTTTACTTTAAACTCAGTTTTCTCAAAAACAAGATTTTTTTGTTACGTTGGTACCATCATTTTCGAAATGACAATAAATATCAAGCTGATTTTTTCTGTGCATACAGTACATATATATGGCAATTTACTGTACCAAAATTATCAGCGTGCGAATAAAACTGTTTACTTTAAAATAAAAATATGTACAAAATTTGGTCAGAATTAGTGTGTAGAAAGTAAAAAAATCACTAATAATTTATTTCCTGTATACTAAAATCATACAGCGGCTAGAAGATGAAATTCTGAACAAAATGAAGTAAATATCTTGCCACTATATTAGATGCTGAGAAAAGTGCACCACAATATGCCCCAAAATACATGGGAAAGATGGGGCTTACCCTGTCCCCTTAAAGGCTTGTGCCCAAAAAATCAAACGCCAACAACAGAAAAATGAATTGCCAGGGCCTGATGTGAGTTAACTTCTATACGTGTGAACACGAGAATTAAAGTCTGCTGCCCTTTTGGAAAGATGACAGACAGGACAGGCATACCCTCATCACAAGATGAATTACAAAAAGAATTCTGAGGTTTTATGTGCCAATATTACGATACGATTATGAGGCATGCCGTAGTGGGGATCTCCGAATTAATTTTGACGACCTGGGGTTCCACCCGATCTGTGATACATGCATTTTTGTGTGCCAATTACTAAAAACAGTGCTTACACTGCGCTCTACAAGCTGAATGTAACATGTGCCATGTAAGAGTGCCCCAGAGTGCTAAAAGCACCCAGTTGGTGTACTACAAGACATAGAAAGGAAACAAATGTGAGCGGTTGTGTTTTATTTCTGCGTCGAAGTTTTAGTTTGTGCTGTTATGACTTACGAATTCAGCTTGGCTTCCTTACAACACCACGGCCAGAGGCCCTCAGAAACACACTTGTTGCTGCTTCTCCTTGCTGCAATTGGTGCTCAACCATCGCCATTTTGATTTTGGCCGCCTTTGTGTCTCTGCACATCAAAGCCGCCACACAATGGTGCACTTGCACCAAAAGCGCACAGCATGTACGCAAGTGAAGTGGCCACCAACAAGACAAAGGAGGCGCAGCACAACTATGCACACACAGCATAGTGCTGTTGGACAACGAACACATTGCGCAATTACTGCCTCCATATCTTCTGTACCAGCAATCGGGGAGTGGTAGTAACAGGCACCCAAGGTCAAGAAACTGCAGCTTCGATCACAGATGTCCCACGGCCTTTTAGTAGCAGGAGGTATCATTGAAGCAGAGCTTGCATCTGAGGGCCACTGCCACACTACCTGGATGGTGAGAGTGTACATGGCTGGGCACGGTGTCCCTGTCGGGGTATTACTCACGGGACAGGTCTTGAGTGAAGAGGATGAGGATGGCCATTGCGATGCGGTATAGGGCACGCACTCCCTCAAGAAGAAAGCAGTCCACGGAGCGCACCTGCACGCACATTCACTCATCATCATCATCATCATCATCATCAGCCTGGTTACGCCAACTGCAGGGCAAAGGTCTCCCCCATACTTCTCCAACTACCCTGGTCATGTACTAATTGTGGCCATGTCGTCCCTGCAAACTTCTTAATCTCATCCGCCCACCTAACTTTTTGCCGCCCTCTGCTACGCTTTCCTTCCCTTGGAATCCATTCCGTAACTCTTAATGACCATCGGTTATCTTCCCTCCTCATTACGTGTCCTGCCCATGCCCATTTCTTTTTCTTGATTTCAACTAAGATATCATTAACTCGCGTTTGTTTCCTCACCCAATCTGCTCTTTTCTTATCCCTTAACGTTACACCTATCATTTTTCTTTCCATAGCACGTTGCGTCGTCCTCAATTTAAGTAGAACCCTTTTCGTAAGCCTCCAGGTTTCTGGCCCGTACGTGAGTACTGGTAAGACAGCTGTTATGAACTTTTCACTTCAGGGATAATGGCAACCTGCTGTTCATGATCTGAGAATGCCTGCCAAACGCACCCCAGCCCATTCTTATTCTTCTGATTATTTCAGTCTCATGATCCGGATCCGCGGTCACTGCCTACCTTAAGCAGATGTATTCCCTTACCACTTCTAGTGCCTTGCTACCTATCGTAAACTGCTGTTCTCTTCCGAGACTGTTAAACATAACTTTAGTTTTCTGCAGATTAATTTTTAGACCCACCCTTCTGCTTTGCCTCTCCAGGTCAGTGAGCATGCATTGCAATTGGTCCCCTGAGTTACTAAGCAACGCAACATCATCAGTGAATCGCAGGTTACTAAGGTATTCTCCATTAACTCTTATCCCCAATTCTTCCCAATCCAGGTCTCTGAATACCTCCTGTAAACATGCTGTGAATAGCATTGGAGAGATCGTATCTCCGTGCCTGACGCCTTTCTTTATTGGGATTTTGTTGCTTTCTTTATGGAGGACTACGGTGGCAGTGGAGCCGCTATAAATATCTTTCAGTATTTTTACATACGGCTTGTCAACACCCTGATTCCGTAATGCCTCCATGACTGCTGAGGTTTCGACTGAATCAAACGCTTTCTCGTAATCAATGAAAGCTATATATAAGGGTTGGTTATATTCCGCACATTTCTCTATCACCTGATTGATAGTGTGAATATGGTCTATTGTTGAGTAGGCTTTACGGAATCCTGACTGGTCCTTTGGTCGACAGAAGTCTAAGGTGTTCCTGATTCTATTTGCTTAGTAAATACTTTGTAGGCGACAGACAGTAAGCTGAGCGGTGTATAATTTTTAAAGTTTTTGGCGTCCCCTTTCTTATGGATTAGTATTATGTTAGCGTTCTTCCAAGATTCTGGTACGCTCGAAGTCATGAGGCATTGCGCATACAGGGTGGCCAGTTTTTCTAGAACAATCTGCCCACCATCCTTCAACAAATCTGCTGTTACCTGATTGTCCCCAGCTGCCTTCCCCCTTTGCATAGCTCCCCAGGCTTTCTTTACTTCTGACACAGCGCTGTGTGTGTCAGATGTGCCTTCTGTTGTCCGTGTCAAGCTTGCGCTATAACAAAATAAGATATGCCATACCAACAAGCCCCTATTGCTATCCTCATAGAACTCCTCAGCCACTTGAACTATCTCATCCACATTAATAATGATATTGTCGGCTTTGTCTCTTAACGCATAAATCTGATTCTTGCCTATTCCTAGTTTCTTCTTCACTGCTTTTAGGCTTCCTCCGTTCCTGAGAGCATGTTCAATTCTATCCATATTATACTTCCTTATGTCAGCTGTCTTATGCTTGTTGATTAACTCAACATTCACTCGGCAGATGCATAATTTTACGTACCACAGACAGGTAGGAGGGCAGATACACATAGCTTACAACTTTAGTGAAATGTAGTCGACTGATTTACAACAGTGCAATTGAAAAAAATTTGCCAGCTATATGGCTATTCCAGCTAATTTTAGCCAAGGTTTGAAAATATGCCGAAGGAGAATGCGAACAAATGCATGCTGTAGAGCAACTCGGAGTACCTTTTGTATTCTGCCCGATTCCACAATTAGTAGAGGTGTGTGAATACCGAATAGTAGATTCGAAATGAATATTGAATTAAATCAAGGAGAGAAACCCAAATATCCAACCGAATATTGAATATCAGAAAATTTATCACGAGTAATGCTCACAAATTTTGGCAAGAAAACACTGTGCTGCATGTACACGGGAGTCTCCTAGCATTGCACAACAAGAAATGTAGCCAGCCGTCAGCAACTTCAGCACATAAAAATCAAGATATACAGTATGGTCCACTGTTATTGAAGGGAACTCCAAATAAGTATGCTAATTACTGATTACAGCTCAGTTCTAGAGTATAAAGGTGTGGAAAATATTATTTTTTATTAAGAGGATGTCTGTTGAATAGAATAAAGTGCTGTTTTCTAAATAATTAGTGATGTTAAGTTGCAATGAATATGAATGAGGTTTTCAGATTAATAGTGGACCTGTGTTTTATGGCAATCTTTTATTGTATAGAAAGTTTTCCTTTCCACTTTTTCTCTACAATAGAGAAGTGCTTTCCCATATTCACAGCATTTGGATTATCGTAAGGCCAATCTGCACGACAGACGAAATTGAGGAGCATGCATCACCCGGTTAGATAATCGATCTGCACATAGCCATCGTCGGTGCTGTGTAGGTCAACCGTGGTCGCCATTGATGATAAAGTGCAGGCGCTTTTTCACTGTCAGGTTCGGTGTATTTTGCCACCCGTCAGACTCTGAAATCAGGAAGGCTGTGACAAGTTCGCACGATGCTGGGCCTAGGCAGTGTGAACGTGGCAAAAATTCGGCACCGGCCAAGCTAGTAATGGGCCACAAGCTGTTGTGGAACGCTTGCCGCTAATACAGTCGTACGAGTGACTCATCGGTTATTGCCAGAGATTGCACGAACGGGTCTAATTCAGGGCTCTTCAATGAAGTGGCATTAAATTCGGCATCGCGTATCAAACACGATCTGCGTGCCTTTTGATGGCTAGCTGGCCCATCTTCGCACGTGCTTTCGCACTTTCCAAAACACCCGCTGCTTTTGTTGCCGTTCCTTCTGTCCACATAGCATCATCGATTAAATCGGCTCTGTTGGCCTAAACGAACTTTGCACCAACAGAAGTGGCCTCAGCTGGCACTGCGCCGCTCTGTGAGTATCTCCGCATTGGCGCTCGGGAGCGATGCATGGGGGGCGCGTGCAAGGCAAAGTCCACCACTGCATTAGCTGGGGCTAATTCCGTCCCGGCTAGGTACGCTCGGTCGTCTTTCTGCGTCGAGCACGAGGGGCTCCGCGACGCATGCAACGTGCAGCACCGCAGAGTTCTTCATGCCGAATATACCAAATATTTGAGAAATCAAGCAGTAGATATTTGATTCACGATTTAAATTATTCGAATGGTCACTATTTGATTTGATTAGGTGATGTTGAGTATTCGCTCACCACTAAAGATTGGCCAGTTAACCAACTTCAGAAGTACTGACTCCAGGACAAAATATCCCATAGGAAAGTCGCAGTGTCCTAGGACACACTAATTCAGTGCCTTCTAACTTCCTACTTATTGCAGAATCATTTTATTGTGATAACAATATATGGAGACTCCAAGTGCGTTTCTGCCGTCGGCGTGGGCGTTGCTGTGAGGTTTCGTTGAAAGTACAAGGGTGGTAACACTGTCGCCTCATGTCGTAAGCTGTTTGTGCGAGAGAAAGTGTGCGAGGGGAGCGGATGATCGCGGCTCAATCTTGCCCCCGCAAGGGACAAATGCGAAGAGGAAGCGCACCATCTTCTCTTGCGCATGAGGCACACAACGTTGCGAGGTGCCAAGAGGAGGGGCGGGAGGGGGGGGGTGCCGTTCTCTTCGGCTGCAACTGCGTATGTAGCGGCTGTGTGATCGCACGGCCGTATCTTGAGAGCAATCTTGAAGCAATAGACTGCACAAATGCCACTTCGCTCGCTGCTGCTGCCAGGTTTCCTCACGCCAGCGTTTTGACAGTGAGTGTCCGCAGTCATAGAGTGGGATGTGTTCATGTTTGCTGTGCGCGTTGACACCATGCTTGTTAATAGCAAGCGAGTGTTTACAACTTGATACGGCCAATAAAAGTACTATTCTTACTTCGTTTGGCTGTCTGCTAATTTGCTGTCGCAATCGATGCTTTCCCTTTTGGGCAAAACTGCATCTTTTTTTTCTCCGCCCTAAAGAAAGCCTGTGAAATGTGAAAAATAAAAGCGCGTAACGTGCCTGCTCGCATGCTGCATTTGCAGTGCCCTCAAGCATACCCCGTTTGAACACTGAGCCTGGTGTGGTGCTCTACTTGGCCACGTCCATGGCCAAAAATGAAGCGATGCATGTGCTAAGTCTTATGGGAAATGATTCAGACTTCAGATACTTTACATGGCCTTGCATGCATTTTAATTTGTTGCTGCACCTGAGAATGTTTTTAAGCATACAACACTTCCATGAATATGAAGGCATCAGAGACTGTGCATACTTGGTGTTTATTACAGGTGATCTCATCTCACATTGTGCAACTGCGAAAGCTCATGCTCCACAAAGCCAAGAACTTTAAGGCAAGAACTATGTTGACTTGACAGCTAGTGCATGTACATAATGTACTAGGTATAAAAAGTGACACACACTTAGAACAATTTCAGGTTATTTTTTAACAGTCTTTTGGAACTTACAGACTAATGATGGGAAGTTCGCTACCACATTCACTGAAGTAACATTATGGAGCTGATTCACCTTATTCTATAAAATCACAGGCTACACAACATTTAGTTAAGAACCACACTAATTAGCATTCAATGAAATATTTTCTGTTTATTGTTTTTTAACATTAAATATAATGAACAGTGCCTGCTTTGTTGTCTCATTGTTGATTACATTTTTTTTGTGCTTATACATCACAATACAATAGGCGGCGTCAAAAACCCAAAGTTTATGTCATGTTTCGAACTCCCAAAATCTTTCCCACCACATGCAACCAGAAAAAGCATAGCCTTCAAGGCCTGCATCTGTTTATCTAGAGGGCGCCACCACTGGGACGTGAATATGGACACCACGTAATTGTTTCCTTATTGACACCTTTTCTTTTGTGTTGTGACCTGTGCCCAAAGCTGATACATGCTTTTCAGTTTAAATTGAGTTACTTCATTATTTTATCGCACTGCGTTAAATCACTGTATGCCATAATTTGATTCCGACTATGTTCTTTTGAACAGAGACTGTCCCCAGGAGAATTCTCAACTCTGTAGCCCCCCACTGTATTACTGGCTAGAAGCATACTTTTTGTACTTTTCTGCACAACTGATTTTGAATAAACACAAACGTTTTGAACAAACCTCACCTAAAGCCGCCCCTTTTTAATCACATGGATGTTTTGACCTTGGCAGTGCACAGGACGTACATACCAGGTGGTAGAGGGGCAGCCCCCGAAATATCCAGAGCTCCCAGGTGTGGAAGATTTTCTCCAGGTCCTCCTCCTGTTGAACTTTGCGCAGAAGCCGCGAATAGGTCTTTTTCTGCTCAGGTGGGAATGTAGAAAAAAGGAAAAAAAATATATAATGACCCAACCCCGGTTGCTATCTCAGAATGCATTTAGCAAGCTCTGGGATGTTATTTGTGGCACTATGTTGCAAAATGTGTTATGGGTGGTGCTCCCCTTACCATCATGCCTTATCTATGCAGGTAAGGCATGGTGGTAAGGGGAGCACCACCATACGCAGATGTGTGTCTTGGACTAGAAGCACAGCATCTGAAGCACAGCATCTGAACAGGTTAGCTGCCATGAGGAAAGAAAGCGAGAACGCTCCCCTTGCCACTGTGCAGCACAGCACGCTACCATTGGCACTACCGTGCTGCGCTTACCTCTGTGTTACAGCATTATCTTCAGAATAGGCTCACCAAAACGGTTAGAGGGTCACAAAATGTTGAGGTTAGCTCCCAAGAATGCGAGACATGTTAAATGTTTGCTTTACTAAAAATAAAAAAAAGAACACATCACTGGCGTATCGCATTGCGCCCAGGCCACTCACTGCGAGGCGCCTGGTCAGCTGCATGAGTGTGTAGGCTGACGTGTCGTGCATCAGTCGGGTCTGGCTCAGATGACGTACCGTTGTATTTTCAATCAAGGCACATACACACTCGTACACCTGCATTGAGAGAGAATGCATCGCTGCACTGGCTCAAACAGTAGAGAGAGAGGTAGGAGCCACAAATAGAATTACAGAAAAGTGTACAGATATACAGTGTGGTCCACTTTTATAGGGAGTGCGCCAAAGTGCGGCCCTGAATTTGCTGGCACCCTTGCAGCAAGCTCCAGCTGAAGCTACGTTCGTGCTCTGCATCAGAACAAGGAAAGCTGCCGGTGACGCCAGCTACCTGTAGCTTGCTGCAAAGCCTGGCAATTGTACACTTTACAGAAGGAAAAAAACTAGGCCAGAACTTACCACTGGTAACTCTCCAAGTATATGTGATGGCTAACATAGTTAGATTGTGATGATTTTAGCATCTCGACAGCTACCTGTGCATGCATCATGAGCGACCAGGCACACTTATTTGTCAAAGTGATGCTTTTATACCTCCTGTCTCTTGCAAACTTGCGACTTCATGCACATGGTGACACACTAGCAGATGTTCCAACACACCTATAGTCGGGTACAACTTTAGAAGAAAGGGGAGGCCCTGCCCAGATGACCAAAACGCGACAGCCGATTGCTTACGCGACTAAGATAGTTCCGCTCAAGAAAGCATGCTTCTAAAATGCGTAATTCTTGGTATAAAGACTTTTGTATTTTGATGACTGGTTTGTAAGAGCTCTCGTGATGGGAATGCTACAGCACATGCCGGATCGCAAAAGAAAAATAACCCCGTGCCTTCTACAATGCTGTGCGTTGTCTGCGTTTTAGTTTCATTGCAAGGGGCAAAAGAAGAAATAGCAGCTCTGCATGGCTTTTGCGCTGGTTTACATGTATGCGGAACATTGAATACTAGTTTTCCGAGCTTAAAATTAATCAGTTACTATTTAACAAGTACTTAAAAAAGCAATGCATTCATCGAAACTATTGCAAATTTGGGGCGAGAAGACAATTGAGGGAAGAAAGGTACAAAAATGTTTCATTCATCGTTTTAAATAAATACTATTGGTTTTAAATAGTATAAGAGTTATATTTTTGGTTTTGGGTTTTCATAAACTTATTTTCAAGAATGTGATAGGCTTTTTTTTTGTTCCTTTTCACTTTTTCTTTTTTGTTTTTTGGCAAGCCTTCGCCAGTTCGCGTAGCGCAGCATCAGTGATGCTCGCTGCAATCTTTCGTCGCTGGATCCCAGCTCAGAATAAATGCACGTGGCACAAATGGTGCATCGTGAGCTTGCAATAATACTTCCGGCATGATAGACCACTGCAAGCAGTTTGGGAATTCACTCTGATGAGAGGCAGACGCACATGACTGATGCGATTCGGCCCAGGTCAAGGCGTGGGCGGCCGTCTTCTCCATTGGCGGAGTCACTGGCCGTCCGGCTCGTGACATCAGTCTAGAGTGCGTGCCCATTGGTGGAGGCTCGTGTGCATTTGCCTTGGAGGAGTAAATGCCAATTTTTTCTAAAGTTGTACTCGACTATAGAGTTTTCTGTTAGAAAACAGTGCCAAA